>NW_028301637.1:5440899-5743172 GCF_987345545.1 Pholcus phalangioides
CGGAAAATCTTTTGCGAGCCGAATAGAACCCACGTGACCGGCCAAATTTAACCCGCGGACCGGAGGTTTTGCATCTCTAGTGCTGAGGTTTCATTTTCTATGAGGTTGCGGCGCATGAAAAGTCCGTTTGTGGATAGTGAGACTTTACTTAGCAATTGCTTGTGAAGTTTTACAATGGGATGGAAGGAATATCCAGTTTGTTTTAGCTTCTTTACAATTTATTTGTGGTTTTTGTAAAATTGCTGATTTCTGAAATTTAATTATTTGATTTTTATAATATGTAAAATTTCATATTGAACGATTTTTGCATTATGCAAAACATACTATTTCATCTTTTATTATATATACAGTAAACCTCGGTAAGTCGGGTTCCAGTTAGGTTGCCATTTTTCTTCGGCCTCGTCTAGGCTTTCATAGATAACAATGCTATTGATTCCTCACTCACTCGTCGCTAATTTCGGTTAAAACGTCTCTATGCAAAAGTTAGAGAGAGAAAAAGATGACTTTTATGGTTACCTTCAAAGATATAGCTTGATAACAGCATTGTCCTGTGTTCAAAAGTGGCCATAAAAGCCTTATGTACCAAAACGGATCAGCTTTAGTTAAGCTGAGGATGTTCTTTAACGGTAAAAAAAGTTCTAGAAACGTTAGGGATTATTAAAGCTGGACCCGATTTCTGTGCATGAGCCCCGCTAATCTAAGGCTTCGAATTTAAATAAAAGTTTGTTGACAAACTACACATCTTTTCCCAAGTTCAGGCCTTCTAGTGTGTGCCTTGCCCTACGTAGGACGCCTTTCCCCTCAAGTTAAAATTGGACTCGGGGTTTGAGCTTGCCTTGTATTTCTATCATGAATTGCTTAGAAGTATAACCCAGTGGTTTTTACTGTGCAATTAAAATATCAAAAGCTAAAAAAAAAGTGAAAATTTTGCTCTTTTTTCCCCGTTTTGTAATTCATAAATTTTGTTATAATTGTATAATCTTGATTAATATTTTCAATAAATTTTATATTACTTCAAAATTATACGATTTTCACGATAATTGCACATTGAAACTGATGGCACTTCCCTTGAGTCGTCACTCCGCTCTTAAGCCGTTATAATTTCTCGATAACGGGAAAGACGACTTAACGAGGTTGTACTGTATTTCATTATTCTTGTTTTACATCATCAATTGTGATATCTATGATTTTCCGAAAGGTTCCATTTCTTTAACATCTTTTAATCATTATCAAAACTATTTTATCTGTTAATACCATACTATTCATAGCGTCTGTCGTTGTCTATTTCATTCCGGAAAGATCTGGATTATATATACATATACGTGAGTTAAATTTACTTTATTTTCACGTGACATGATTATAGCATTTACATGAAACCATCGCCATATTTAGCAAAAGAATATGCAAATTTTTAAGTACGGGGATTAAGAGAAAAAATCTCGAGGTTTTTAGCAGAAGTTAGTTTTTGACGCATAATGGGTGCACAGGATACAGGTTTGTATGAAAAAGATGGTCAATTGTTGGGGAAATTGCTTTCAACCTACATGGAGAAACCAATTGCAATACACATCTCTCTCAGAATCATTTTTTTTAAGTGAAGGGTTCTTTCTTAAGTGGTCTCATACCTTTAAACATGGTGAAAACCTATGCTATAATAGAAATATCATTAAAAATACTATTTGACCATCGTTTTACATGCATTTAACGCTGTTCTTTCCCAAATTTCCTACGTTTCTCGTATTCAAAAATATCTCCGTGAATATTGCACTTAGAAACATGGGTTTGTTTTTGTTGTTGTCCCCGTCCAGAAGGGACGGGGCAACAACTTTCTAATGCGGTTTTTGAGTACAAGGGGACGGTATAATAATTTAGATTTTGTTTAATTTGTTTTCACACTCTATTTCCACTCTCAAAACTGGTACAGGTTTATTTTTGAATGCCTGTTGAGCATTTTTAAATTGGAATCATACCTCTACGACGGCGATTGATAAGATTAAGACCGTGCTAGTACTTACGGGACACCCTGTACATTCATAACATAATGCCCTAAATGTAACTTAAATTAACCCTCCGTCGGGCGTAACTTATCTAATAGGTAGTCTTCACATTCGCTCTTCTTTCTTTCCCTAGTCTCTTCCGGTCTCTTGTATAGTCAGATTTGCGTCCATAACAGAATCAGTTCACTCAAAAGCTTATCGAACGTGTATAGTTACCAAAATGATCTGCTAGACTCAATGCACCCGATTGCGCAACATTTTAATATCCGCAGTAATAACCTCCCAGGACACGGGTTGGGTCTGGATGCCTATGAACATGCATTTCTCTCGTTTACCGACAGGTGGCAGGAACGATTATCTTGAGGTTTTCGCTAATTTTCTTCCATCGTGGTATTATTCTATTGACACTCGCCTATAGTGGTGTTCATCACTTGGCAGTTGTGTAAATGAACTTAATTAGGTGTTTATTATGTTTTTTTTTTTGAATGTGTTTCCATCACAAATACAACAAAACAAAGCTGTTGTTCTAATGGCGTTAACGTTTTTCAGAAGCGCTTTCGAAGTTACATTTTACAGTAGAACCTCTTGATAACGGACACCCATGGGACAGACATTTGTCCGCTAACGAGGCGTGTCCGTTAAGGGACAGTAAAACGCATTGAGTCCCGTCGATGCAATTCAAGAAAGTTTCCGTTAGTGGAAAAGTGCCCACTTTTTTTTTTTTTGCAACCTTTCTTCAAACCTTGCTTCAACCTTTCTCGAGTCGCGAGCACTGCCTACACTTACCATCAAACAAAGAGCACCCCTTATGGCAAGGGTGTTCAACCTTTAGGAGAGTGCGAGCCACTTCATTGGTTTGGAGACGTGCCGAGGGACACTTGAGTACGCGTCAGACCAGCACCTCCTAGAGATAGAAGGTCTCCGCAGTCTGCTTGTGACGTCAGTAAGTAGTCAATTTTCCCTCAGAATATTCAGGGGGGGGGGGAAGTTCCCTGCTCGGTATCATCGTTGTGAGGAGAGATATGATCGGGCTCGGAATTGGCGATTTCTATGCCCCACATCCAATCACTACGCGGTATTTGTGAGCCAATCAGGAAAATTCTATGCCAAAATAAGAAGAAACGAAATAGGTTGCTGTATTTCAAAATGTGGCGAACTTTCTGGGTAGTTTGAATGACGTTTATGGCAAACACTGCAGGGACCTTCTATCTCTAGGAGGTGCTGGTCAGACACTTGAGTGATCTGTGAACGTGCCGACGGTCAATTAAATGATCTGAAACTGTGTGGTGGACCACTCAAGTAATGTGCCGCGGATCTTTTAAGTGATCTGGAACAGTGTTGTGGGCCGCTTAGTGATTTGTAGACGTGGTATAGGTTCACTCAAGTTATCTGTAAATGTTTTGCGGGTCGCTTGAAAGATATGTAAATGTGCGGCGAGCGTTTGAGTGATCCGCAAATGTGTTGCGGGTAGCTTAAGTGATCTGTTGACATGCTGCTGTCCGCGTGTGAGATCTGGAACTGTGCCACACATATACGGTCCCTAAGTGAAATAAGTGGCATATCTGAAACAGACATGTTATTGGGATACTTTTTCTACAAAGGTTTTTAACAGCTGGCTGATGCGAAGATGTATTTTTTGGAAAGGGAGAAAATTCAACTGACCCTACGGGGAATCGAACCCACGTCCTTTCACTTTCCGGGTGAACGAACTAGATTACCGAGGTAACGAATATATCAATCTTTCCTTGGAGCTCGCGTGCACTGAACGGGACCGTCGTACATGGACGGTCGGACACATTTCGGGCCAAAGCTCAGAATTGCTGACGCTGCCACCAGATGGCGACTTATCCGAGGATGACGTCACTCACCGCTATCCGTACAAAGGTTTTTAACAGCTGTTAAAAAAACCTTTGTATAACTTTTTCTTATTGAAAGTATGTTTCTATGTATAATCAACGGTGCAAAATGTAAAGGGTGTCTAAAAAAGAACTCGCATTCTGTATATGTTCCTATATTGAAAGATCATATAATGGGCAAAAACATTACATATTAGTGTGATTCGAACGTATGCATTTTAATGTAATTTCTGTTTCCCCAGGCTAAAGAGCTGCCAAAAATGAAGGTTTACGTTTGTTTGCTCCTTTGTATAGGTAAGTACCCACAAATTACATTATCAAATTTTGCGATTGTTATTGTGTGCATGAGCTATTTTCATGGCATTCCGTTTCGCTCATGTTTAATTAATATTCCTAAAATAAGGGATTAAGAACTTTTCTTTGTGTATGTTGACGTATAGGCCAGGGTCGCCCATCACGCTGACCGCATGTAACATGTAACCCGGAACAGATTTTAATGTGGGTAAAAAAAAAGGGTGGGGTAGGGAATTACTGCAAATTTATTGAACTATATAAAAAGTTCTCTATTATTTCATATAGAAAGCTATGCATCGAGATTCTTCTGTTACGAATGATTCTCAGGAAAGAATCACATTCGTTAGTCAAGGTACCGAAAGACAGAAATTGTATATGCTGCTACCTGGTTAGCATAAATAGATGGCACGATCTTTTAAATATTCATATTTTCAAAACTATTTCAGATAATGCAGTCTCGACGCCGCTTATTATAATCACGGATAATGTTACAATTCGGGTATTTCTATCACTTTTGGAGAGAACGGAACAGATCCTTGATAAAAAATCGTTTATAGTTATCGGGACTTCTCGGACAATGTTATTAATCTTTTTTTCGTCGAAAGTTTTGGTTTTTGTGGATTCTGAAGCTAACGTTTAATTACTTTTTTCATGTAAGTCGGGAAGGCCCGACAGCTGGCCCGTAGGCCGTCTCCGCGACTAGGTAGAATTACAATGTATTAAATCGATTTTCTTATCATTATGTTCCATTTTGCCACCAATGATGTGGAAAGGAAAAAAACAGTTGTGTCCCGTATTGCAATTACCCGATCACCATACATCCCGTTCGACGAAACGGGATGCATGCTAACCGCACTTGCACAAATGTGACTTTCTTTTATGATACAGTTATCATTCGGTTTTTATTATCATAAATCCCAGTCCCGGTATGATCGGATCAAACAGCATGGATTGTATAATCAGTTTTATACATGAAAATAAACATTCAGTTTTTTTTTCTCAGTCACAAATGTGTGTTCGATGTGTAAACTTTTTGTATCACTACAAACCACATCCAATCTGTAACCAAGTTAAATTCCATACATTGTGCAGTTTTACATACCCAATGGTTCAGAATACAGCACTCTCTGATGCGTTATTCAAGTCCATCGAGTGTTTCAGAAGATTTTTAGAAACTGTAAATGTGGCGGGCCTAGATCTAGGAAATGCTATACCTTTTGTAATAAGGAAGACTCTTTATATTGAATAAGCGCCTGCAAACCTGTCAATGGAAATAATTTCAGAATTATAGACAGAAATAATTTCAGAATTATAGACAGAAATAATTTCAGAATTATAGACAGAAATAATTTCAGAATTATAGACAGAAATAATTTCAGAATTATAGACAGAAATAATTTCAGAAATATTGACAGGATATTTTCAGAATTGGTAGCAGAAATATTGACAGGATATTTTCAGAATTAGTTGCAGAAATAATTTCAGAATTAGTAGCAGAAATAATTTCAGAATTAGTAGCAGAAATATTGATAGGATATTTTCAGAATTAGTAGCAGAAATATTGACAGGATATTTTCAGAATTAGTTGCAGAAATAATTTCAGAATTAGTAGCAGAAATAATTTCAGAATTAGTAGCAGAAATAATTTCAGAATTAGCAGCAGAAATAATTTCAGAATTAGTAGCAGAAATATTGACAGGATATTTTCAGAATTAGTAGCAGAAATATTGACAGGATATTTTCAGAATTAGTAGCAGAAATAATTTCAGAATTAGTAGCAGAAATATTGACAGGATATTTTCAGAATTAGTAGCAGAAATATTGACAGGATATTTTCAGAATTAGTAGCAGAAATATTGACAGGATATTTTCAGAATTAGTAGCAGAAATATGTTAAATAGTGACAAATAATTTAAAAATTAGTGATAGAAATAATTTCAGGTTTAGTGACAGAAATAATTTCAGAATTGGTGCAAGAGAAATTACTACAGAATTAACGAAGCATTTACAAGCGGAAAGAGGCAAAGGAAAATGTAGATCTTCTCATGTTTGTGATGATTATTGTGAATAATCATCACAAACTGCTGATAATCCAGACTGGGAATATGATATGAGGAAAATGTGCATCCTATTATGATGATTAACAGATTCTGACAATCAAATTTCCACCGACAATTCATATTGATTTATTCATTTACAACAACCCCATATGAAATGCGCTGACGCTGGAAATACTGTATAGATTATTTTCCAAATTAGTTTTTTTTTAAATATAATCAACAATTAGCAATATTCGATCAGATGACAGGACGCTCTGCCATCATAGACGATCAGTAAATGACGTGATCAATTAAAGGGATTTCAATGAATCCTTACACAAGTGATCGATTGCCATCTTACGTAATTTTTATTATTCCTTATTACTTGAATATTTCTTGAATAAAAAGTTTGTTCTACACGTACCCATTTAAGATAGAGCTATCGCCGTAAGGCAAAGGCGCTCAACCTTCAGGACAGTGCGGGCCACTTAATTAAGTGATTCGGAACAGCACCGCAGATCGCTTAATTAAGTGATCTAGAGTTGTGTCGCGCGCCACTCAAGTGCTCCGCAACTATGCCGCAGTTCAAACAAGAAGTCTAAATATGCACTGGAGTTGTGCCGTGGGTCACTTAAATGATCTTGAAATGCACGAAGGATCACTTAAGTGCTCCGGAACCGTGCAGCGATTATCTGTAACTACGTTGCGGGTCACATATGGGCATATTTAGTGATTTGAAAATGTTCAGTCGCGAAAATCACTTGAACGTCTGGCAATACGCCACGGACCAAGTGATGTGGAACGGTACGAGGGGCACATGAGTAATCTGGAAATATGACGTTTGTTTCACATTTGTATCAAAATTAGGTTTGAGATCGCGGGCTACATAAGATGACTCCAAGAGCCACATTTGCACGCGGGCCGTGGGTTGCGCATGCATGCCGTAAGGCAACGTGGGTCTTTGTCAACACCACCTTATATAAGAAGGCTTCCGCAGGTGACGTCATGTCACCGAAGAAGGCCATCTCCCCTATTGCCATTGGATATAGCAGGCCCATGCATGCGCCATCTTTACCCTTTTTTTCGCAGTATATCCAATGACTGTAGGTGAGATGGCCTTCTTCAGTGACGTCACAAGCTACATGCGGACGCCGCCTCTCATAAGTGGTGCTGTTTGGGTGCCTCTTATAGCGGCCTCTTATAGCTAGAGTGATCATACGTCCCGTATTTCCCGGGGCAGTCCCGGTTTTCTTTCTTTTTCTAGCCGTCCCGGTTTTTGCATGACGCCTACTTGATTTTTTATTCTTCATTGAAGTCAAAGATTGAAAATATTTTTGAACTAAAATTATATTATGATAATTACAATTACAAATAACAACATTAATCTCCCACATTTGCCTTGGTGAACGTTTTATTTCGTGAAATCCACTGCAATTTGCAGTAATGCTTCGTTTCCCGCCATTGCGATTTTCCCGTAATTTCAGCTACATCTGGCGACATTATTCACTTTTGGCGTCGTTCTTGTCGATAATTGGCGACGTCCCGTATTTTCCCGTATTTGGAATCTCAATTTCCCGTATTTCTCTCCAGGAAATATGGTCAGCCTACTTATAGCCAAAAAAACAGGTTCACCGCTGGCGTCACGATCATGCATCGTATGTCGAAAATTGCATTTTTTTAGATGTGCTGTATCACTTCTCAAAATTTTGCCCTGTGTGAATCCCTCGTATCAATAAACTAAAAACATTTTTCTTCTGTTGTAAATGTTCAGAATTTAAAGCACATCTCATTCATCATCGGCACAAGACGAATGGGGGGAAAAATGCCATTAATCTTACGATTATTTCATTCCCACGACTTATAATAAGTATAAAAGAGAATAGAAAAGAGAGTCGCGCAATATATTGAAGCCGACGCGTTAAATACGCGGATTCACAGATCGCTAGGCATTTCAGATGATGTACGACCGTCGTAGAAAGTGGATTGTGAGAAAAAGTGCCACAAATACATCGGAGCCTGAGAAAAACCTCATCAGTCGTGAATGCAAACTGAGTTTTTTGTTCAGCGAAGTGTGAATTCAAACAACTTCTACAACGCGGGGTAGTTAAAAATAGCAATATCAATTCGAGAAGATCGATTCCAAGTCGAACCTAATTTCTCGTGATTGCCGTAAGGAAATAATGCAAATGTAGGTGAATGGGATAGGTGTGGCCAAGTGGAAAAACTTGGAAATGAAATACACCGAAAATTGTGCGGTTTGTTGCATTTTGTACTGTGCAATGTAGACGACGTGACATGCGCAATTACATAAGTATGAAAAAGCGTTCAAAGAGATTAGCCATTTAAGCGGCATTGACGAGATATCTCGCCTCCTTTGAAGCCTCTAATGTGAAGTTGATAAGCAAACCAAATATTCAAAAATGATTTTTGAAAATGATCTTGATACAGGGTGGTAATAAATCAACTGTCACTACTCAGACGTATGTAGCACCCATTCTGATGGAGTTATTTTGATGAAACTTGGTATATATAGGCTTAGTTCGTCCTGGACTGAAGTATGCTGTAAGGTTGTGGAGACCATACCTACAAAAAGGGCATAGACTTGGTAGGAAGGGATGCAGAGAAGAACTACGCGTGTCCTTGTTGGCACACGGAGCTTGAGTTATGAAGAGAGAGACTTCATTTTTTGAATGTTTACATTGGAAGAATGCAGGTGTCGGGAGAAGGGGGGATATGATGGAAGTGTTCAAAGTTCAAAACTTTCGACTGGATGGATAAAATGGATTATGAATTATTAATACGCCGTCAATCGACTGCTTTGACAAGGAAACACTAGTATGTTGGTAAGGGACAATTTTAGGTTGTGGTGTCTCAAGAAGTTTTTCTCTAATAGGGTTTTTAATAAATGGAATAGCTCATCCCCGGAGGCATTAAATTCTAGCACAATTGACACGTTTAAAAAGAAATACGATAAACATGTTGGAGTACATCGAGAAGTTATCCATACTTAGAATTAGGCAACCATAAGTATTCTTTATGGGCATTGTATATGATATTTCATCATGTATATTTAGTCTTTAGTTTATATAATTGCATTTTGAATTGGGTTGCTGCATTTTTGAAATATATGACATCCATATTTGTTATGGACATCTTTTTCTCAGCCACCGCGTTGGGCATTTTGACTGTTGTGACCTTGTATTTGTATATAGGATATATGGACAACGGGGAAAAGGAAGATTCAATACAAAAAGAAATAGTTCAATTTTTTACCACCAGGTGAACAAATGGGGCTTTTTATCGCAGTTATCTTTTACCCACGGTCCAGGACCGTCATTTCAACTTTTTCCGGGGGGGGGGGGCAAAGCACATGTACTCAATGCATGTATATATATATATTTATACCATTTTTAGTGCATTTTCAAAAGCCGGGGGGGGGGCAACGGCCCCCCGCTCCCCCCTAAATGACGGGCCTGCCACGGTCTAAATAACGTATACAATACAAAGTTTCAATATGAAATACATTCACCAGAACGGACGTTGCATAGGTCGGAGTAGTGCCAGTATCATTAGGCTGCGCCCGAGTGGGGTAATGTAAGATGCTCGTCTACCATCGTGAAGGTTGCTGTGGTGGTCCCAGGTACAAACCCGAGGGAGGATATTGATAAGATATTTCCCCTAACGATCTTGAGGCGACCACCGATAGACAGCGCCTTCATTTCCAACCCATCTCATTAATGGCAGTAAATTGCAGTATAGCGATATGGCCAGTGTTCGACTTACGCTACTCAGTTTAGTGTAGTGTTTGTTGGGGGGAAAAAAAACCAGACCGAGCTGCATTATTTCTGTTGCTATAAAAGAAAAACTACGCGAGAGGTCGAAAAGTAAAACCGATCTGTTATAAAGGAAATTATTACTAATGTTTGACCCGAAACTGATAATCTTTGGAAAAAGTTCAGTATTTTTTAAAGCGTTTTTTGCCAGCCAAGGAAAAATATAGAAAACCGGAGACGCTTCAGGTTCTTGCACCGACGTCTTCAATTGCGTTTGATTGCGATTCTGATCAGAAGAATCGGAGAAATGGAGCATTTTTGTAGTCAATTAAAATGGACACATCAATTCAATTACAACGTTGCGCAGGTGGACGGATTCTTGGGAATGACATTCAAAGGGAAGAAAACGTGCCGAAAATGAGTTGAAAGATTGATTATCATTGAATAACGACACACACAGTCGACACAAAGACGAAAATACGTTGGAACCGAATGCAAATGATACGCAAATCTGGCCGATACCGCAGACGAAAACGCACCCATGCGTCATTTTTCAGTTCAGAATATCGAAGCTTCGAGAAGAATACAAAGAAATAAATTGCCCTGATTCTTCGTTTCATTTGTCATATTTACTGCACTAATTGGACTGGAAAGATGTTTATTGGTATGCAGACGGCATTGAATAGCTGCATAACTAGTTCCATGTAACAATTTAATATTCCTCAGAACACGATTTAAATTTGAATAGCAACTATTCAGCGCGGAAGAAATGGGCTGTCGAAAAGACCGATGAGCATCACTCATTATAAAGGAGACGATTCAACTTTATATATACGTGTTATGACCATTTAACCCTTAAGTTGCCCCCATCTTTTTTAGATAATGGTCATAGTGGCCCGCTCAATCATCGGGGGATGATTTGAACCGCTTTTTGAGATGAAATGGCGTAAATATGGAGTACGAATACATGTTCTAGTTCACGGGTTCTTAACCCTATCAAGCCGCAAACCGAAATAAACAACTGGATTAGCTTTGCGACCCGTGGTACTGTTTGTTCTTTGAAATTAGTGAAACCACTGGTGCGCAATAAGCGCATTTATAACAGGACTGTAAGTGGATTTGTACGACTAATTTAGGAAACTGCTGCTAATGGTAACGACCGATAGCTGAAGAGCCCCTGACTATTACTGGGATTTTACGACCCATCTTTAAAAAGTCCCTACTTCTAGTAAACCACACATGCACCTCGTCCACATTCCTCTGTGGAACCTGACTCCAAGTCGTCTTCGAATTAGAGGTTTTGGTCGCGGGAACCATAGCACAAGTTTCCGGGATTTGAGCGGATTTGTAAGATCTATTTTGTAAGCCCCTGCGAGTCAAGTGGTGTGGGTCGTGACAATAGCTCAAATCCCTAGCTGTAAATGGTTTTGTACGACTTAACTCGAAAGCCCCGCAAATCAAATTTGGGTCATGACCCTTAGCTCAAAGAGCCTTGACTGCTAGTGGGTTCGTACGACCCATCTCTAAAGCCTCTGTGAGAATCAAGTTTCGGTCGTGACCAGTGTTATCTAAAAATATAATTTGGATAAAATTGGAAGGGTATACCTATTTAAACTGGTGTCGGAAAAAAATTACCGATACTTTATTGGGAAATGCTGACTATATACAGCATTAAAGAGGCATAGTAAAATGACGCTTCAAAAGAGCCTACAGGTAATTGCCCTCATTTTTGTACAGAGAAATGTCCCGACGCGGTACAAGTTTTCCGATACTTTCCATGAAGAAGGCCGAAGGCTGATGGGAGAACGACTCTTCCCAGCCTGACGCGCCGCTTGATCGCGGGTAAAGTGCTGATTTTTCCGGACCTTCTTTAACGGACCAAACACGTGGTAATCGCAAGGTGATAGATACGGACTGTAAGACGAGTGATTCAACATTTCCTAGCAGAAAGCACGCAGAGTGTTCTTTGTTGCTTTGGCAGTGTGCGACCTTGCGTTATCCTGAACAAAATCACACCTTATGGCAATTTGCCTGGCCGCTTGCTTTTAATGGCCTCTCGAAGGTTATGTAACGTGTCGCAATAACGTTGCGAGTAGACCCGACGTGCATCCACTCCTAAATCAACGGTCCCTTTTTGTGCAACATCTTTTTCGCACAAAAATTGAAAAACCCCACGTTGTACTTGCTTGGACGTATCCATCACTCAATTCCACTATTACAAATGATTTCTGTACGTACCGAGATTGTCTCTGGAAATTCAAGCTTTCTGCGCAGTTTCGTCACATTACCAGCTCGCTTATGCAGCCATCTTGCGGCCGCATGACAAATATTCCAGACGTTACAGCTTTGTCTATGTTTCATTTGAACGACCCTTATATTGCTTGCCAACTTACTTTTCCGCCATTGTTCAAGAATGCAAAGCAATATCCAGGGGTATATACATTTACTATAATGACTGTTTCACCCCTTTGAGGTTGCGCCTGCGCATTGGCTCAGTGGGCGTAGTCTCGGAGTTACTGCTTGACGTCGCCGCCCAAACATTTCTTTAGTAGGTGACAGCAGCACGCGAAACGCTCTTTTTTGCATTTTAGTTGCTTATTTAGTGTTTTAAGTGAGGTATCTCTCACTCATGGTACTGTCACGGGTACGCAGGTATGCGCGTGCTGTGTTTTTATAATCTTTTTATAACCTGTAAGCCAAAAAATGGATTAAATCCAAGTAATAGTTGGTAAGTAATAAATAATATATTTTGATAATTTAGCATTCAAATAACAATAATAACGACTTCAAACATTTTATATTAGGATCTTTCTTTAATATATTCTTTACATTTGTTTTCCATGTTCTTACGTTGCATTTGTATTGGTAACAACGAAGTCTAAGGCTTCAGCTAATTAAAACGAAAACAAAACGATAATCAAAAATTATTAGAAAGTTGAGAAGATAATTAAAATTACGTGTCTCTAGTTGGCTTCCAATTCACCCAATTTGAATCAAATAACGTATGGCATTTAAACTGAAATGGAATCGAGGGAAATATTGTCAGTGGAAATTACCACATAAACGAATACCGAAATTTCGCTCTTTTAAATGTTTAAAATTTTAAAAAAAAGAACAAACCCCGGTAAATATGCCAATGACTATAATCGAAAAGATAATTTTGGAAATAATTCAGTGAAATGGGCAGTACACAGCGATTGCAAACTATCGTGACTGACAGACAGGGTCGCAAAGATGGGGTACTCGGTTCTGTTTGAGCAATGGCGTTACGCATGACGTCAGCTGGTACCGACTCCCTCCTCGTCATGAAACAGCCCCTATTATACGAGGTGTTCTGTTAATGGACCGACAAACTCAGAGGGTTGTTAGTGGGCACCAAGAGGAATACAAATTGCAATGGAACGCGGTGTCACAAACCACGTTGAGAGGATGAAAAATACATGCAGGCTCTGAGTCCAGGGGAGACGAAAGGTGGATGTCAGTTGATCGCTAAATGCGTATCGCTAAATAATGTTCTGCTTACATCAGCGTTCGCAACGCTGATGTAAGCAGCGTTGCGAAACGCATGCGCTGGGGTAGGATCACGCGCTGAGGACGACGTAAATTAGCGCTACTGCGGTAGTAAGCACGTGTAGCAGTTAGTTGTTTGTTTCAATGAGTATCGCGATGGCTGACTACACGAACGAGAAACACGCTGATAATGAACCTGATTTACGGTCGTAAGGCATTTGGTTCATGCATGTTGGTGCCTCTGCATATTTTTCCTGAGTAAACACCTCGATGTTATATACTCATGGATTGGATGCGCGGAACCAGTCACTTGACCTCCACATTCGTCGGATGGCTTTGTCCCTCACTCTGTAGGTCACTCTTTTTTGGTTATTCACATGCTTGCGCAAGCTTCAGGTCACTCTTTTTCTCACTCATATGCTTGGAAATTCTCTTGGTCACAGGCCACTCACTGACCTAGTCCCTTGAATGTCTTTCAGAGGCGGATTTATGAAGGGTTATAGAGATTTTGCCGCCAATTCTAGTTCTTCTCCTATTCTACTTATTTTCTTGGCCACAAATTCTTCAAATCTCTCTGAACTTTCCGTCCTCGGCTATAGTCCGCTAAGCCTCCCTCTAAATACGTCACTGCCTTCAAGCCATTCTGCTGGTAATAATATAAACTTCACGAGCTGCTCGCAAGCACAAATCGAATGTTTAGAAGGTTATGATTAGGAATGTTAGGAGTTGATTAGCAGCATCAATGCCGAAGCGATGTTAAAACTTAAGAGTCCGCTTACTTGAAAAAATAAGAAAATGATGTTCTTCAGACCCGTCATTTTAGGGAGGGGTCGGAGCGGCCGTTGCCCTCGGCTTTTGAAAATACACTAGAAATAGTATATACATATACACATATATTGAGTACAGGTTCTTTGCTTCCCCCGGAAAAAGTTGAAATGACGGCCCTGCTTGAGAGCAACATTACCATGTAAAGGTTGCGAAAAGTAGTTTGCGTAGAAGACTTCCGCCCTAAAAACTTTAAAAAACCAGCAACACATCTCCAACTGTATGGCGAAAATACCAGCTGAATACCTACAAACTCAGAAATGGTGAATTTTATTGTCATTAAATAACGTATCGGCAACCATTCGGACATGTGTTCAGCCACTTCACCATGCTTTTCTGTCTGTTGTAGCCTTTGTATTAAGCCATATAAGAAATGTACATTGTTGATCATGATAATAATAATGAACTGTCCAAACAAATATACGATTCTGTTATGTATACCTCGATCGTCTGATGCTGTTTCATTGGTTAATGCTCTGAATTTTCATTTGTAGGAGGTCTCGCATCAGCTGAAGACAGGGTGAGTTTAAAATTTTACAATTTTTAATTAATCAGGTTATATGGGAAATCAATAGCTTATTTTGAGTGTGATGAAAACTGGCAATTATGTTGAATACTACAACACGATGAATATGACATCATATAATAGTCGTGAATGTGTTTGGTTCGAGCAGTGATTCCCAACCTGTGGGGTACGCGTATTCCTAATGGTAATCAAAGGTCATTCATATGTGTGAGAAAAATATTCAGAATTGAGGGAAAACACTAAAAAAAGGGGTAACAGGAAATTGTAAACTATATCGATTGTGGCACAATTAGTAATAAGTTAAACAGGCATTTATAGGACGCACAACTACCGATCATTTCCAGCTGTATGCAAGGTTTACATTAGTTTTAAGCGGTAAACTAAACTTTCTAGCGCATTTCTACGAATACACAAGATTCTTTTAACCACTTATAGCGATAAACACACTTGCTCTGCATTTCTAGGGATAGAAAAGCTTTCGATGGTTGTCTGAGGGATTGACAAGCCTCCCCGACTTTCTAGGAATAAACAAGCTCGATATGCATCTCTAAGGATTGATATGCTCGATTATGCATCTCTAAGGATTGATATGCTCGATTATGCATCTCTAAGGATTGATATGCTCGATTATGCATCTCTAAGGATTGATATGCTCGATTATGCATCTCTAAGGATTGATATGCTCGATTATGCATCTCTAAGGATTGATATGCTCGATTATGCATCTCTAAGGATTGATATGCTCGATTATGCATCTCTAAGGATTGATATGCTCGATTATGCATCTCTAAGGATTGATATGCTCGATTATGCATCTCTAAGGATTGATATGCTCGATTATGCATCTCTAAGGATTTACCAGCTTACTATGAATTTCTGGGGGTTAACGAGCTTTGCATGCGTTTCAGGATAAACTAGTTTTCTATACATTTTTAAATATAAACCAGCTTTCTACGCATTTCTTGGGTTTTCTGGTTTATTCCATGAGTTTCAAGAAATAAACTTTTATGGATTTCTAGGGATAAACCTCTATTCATTTCTAGGGATAAACAAGTTCCCATGCATTTCTGGGGATTAACTAGATTTCCGTAAGAAAGCCCATTTCTTAGCCATTACGGAGAGACCTATCAATAACGGACATCCATGAGAGAGAAATTTTTGTTTTCTTACGGGGATTTGTACCTTCAGGTTTCACTATACTTGCTTTAAATCATCCAACGCGTTCCAAAAGGTACGCCCGCTCTCAAAATAATCCTGTGTGGTACTCACAACTTATGATGTCAAGCGATAAGAAACTTCATACTTATTTTTGGGGATTTTCATATTAAAAAAATTACGCAAAAAAAAACCCCCATACGAAACATACAACGTATTCCTACGCATAATCTGGCACGCCAGAAAAAATTAAGGGGGAGACCAGTTTTTCCTCTTTGAAATAGTTGGAATGTTTTTTCCGGCACATGCCAAATAAGACGAAGTTCCGATATTCTACCACTTTTGACATTATTAATGAGTTTTGATATTCAATTCAATGAAATTTATGTTCATTATAAATCAAAATCGCCAGTTACTTTCTCAGAAAGTAGCCAGCCGTGTATTTTGTTTCCATCTCTTCTCTCTTGAAGCATTTTTTTTTTTTATAAAAGTGGCGATTTTAGGCAAAACTCCTTTACTTTATTTTCCTTAAAGTTTTGTCCAGCACTTGCTAACACTCCATTTTGTGCTGTCCAAAAAGGCAATTTTAGGCAAAAAACTGCTTTGTTTTTTGTTTCTTTTTAAATTTTTTCTCGTGCTTAATACAGTCGAACTGGGAATTTTAGGCAACATCTCTTTGCCTTTTTTTTGTGTATAGTACAACAATTTGTGTAGCAAACAGGTGACTAAACGAGAAATCCGCCTCTGTTGCGATTCACTAAGCACGCGATATCTCTACGGTATAAACTGGAGCAAATGAGCGGTAAAATGCCACGGTCCTTGCACCATCTGCAACACAATTTCGAAATACATTTTGAAACGATTCCAGGTTTGAAAAATTTTGAAGTGAAACACCATCCATAGCAATCGGAAAAAATACCAAGGGTGTCCTGTAAGTCCTAACTCGGTCTTTCGTCTCAGAAGTATAGTTCCAATTTAAAAAAAAAAGGATAAAAATATATGCAGGAATCACCCTGTACCAATTTTGAGAGTGAAAATACAGTGTGTCACAAAATAAACTAATCTAAATTTTTCATATGATCCCCCTATCGTCTAACTTCCAATGATGCCATTTCTCTCCTGAGGCCAAAAAAAAAGTTCTTTCCCAAAATATTTCTGTTGTTTGAATTCAAATATCTCAGCGAATATTACACTTGCAAGGAGAGGGTCCTGAGGTGACGTCATCAAAAAGTTTTGAGAAAAATAATACTATTGATTTTACTAATTTAAACATACACAAAAAATACATTTAAAAAATCCGGCGAATTTATAGGTCACTAAAAAACTGTAAATATCAATATTTTGAACGCCAATAGAGGCCAAAAAGTTTTTTTTATAGATAGATATCCGCCAAGAAGCGCAAGAGGTGATGAGTGGCCAACTGTTATCATTTTTTATCTTTTTTTCTTGCGGGTTAAATAACTTTATTTCACCGCTAATTGTTGTGCCTGTGTTTCTGGTTTCT
This sequence comes from Pholcus phalangioides, assembly GCF_987345545.1. Taxonomy (NCBI): domain Eukaryota; kingdom Metazoa; phylum Arthropoda; class Arachnida; order Araneae; family Pholcidae; genus Pholcus; species Pholcus phalangioides. Next base: position 5,458,379 of record NW_028301637.1, read on the forward strand.
GTGTTTCTGTTGTTTCAGGGTGAGATGCGAACGTACTTGATTTTTTTGACTTTTTTTAAGGACGACTTCTTGGGATCATTTCCTTGTTTAGAAACGTGGGATTTTTTTTTGTTCTTAGAATATTAAAAGACACAGGGCAACAACTTTCTCTCTATAACTGGGATTTCTGGGATTTTTATTTTGTGATACACTGTAATTTTCACTGTCAAAACTGGTCCTGAGTAGGGTGTCCATACGTCTCGTATTTACCGGGACAGTCCCAGTTTTTTTTGCTATCCCGACTTTTTGCAAAAATGTCCCGGTTTTCACGTATTTTCAACGAAGCCAACTTGGCTTCTTATTCTCCAAATCAACGATTAAAATTATGTTTCCAACTCAGAAACTAGATTACGATAATATTACGATTACAAACAAGAATGTTTTCATCTCACACAGTTGGCTTCTTTTTTTTAAAATTCGCTACAATTTGAAATGGCGCATCATTTTCCCCGATTGGTGACATTTCTGTGATTTTAGAATGAGTTGGCGGCTTCGCTTACTTTTATCATCATTTTTGGCAATAATTGGCAGCGCCCGCATTTTCCGGTATTTCGGAGCTCAATTTCCCGTATTTCTCCCGAGCAAATATGGTCAGCCTAGTCCAGAGCGATTTCTGAACACACATTTTGAGCATTTTTTAAAGTGGAACCGTACCACTACGACGAACGGTTGATGAGATAAAAGCTACATTTAGCATTTACAGGACACCCTGTATAATCAAATCACAAAAAAAAATGACAAAGTATCGTAATTTGTCAAACTAGATTCCAAATTTCAATTTAATCATACGGTTCAAGTATCATTATTGCCATTTCGAGTGAAAGAAAAATGCGGAAATAAATTTCACTTACAGTATTTAAAGCGACGAGAGACAACGTGCTTTTTGTAAGAGCGACCTCTATACTCAAAGAACGACGTGATCCGCATATTTGATTAGCAGCTGACAACAGAAACGTGATTTTTTTGTTTACTTTTTTCTTTTCAAAAACCTGTAAATTTACTTTTTGAGTTTTTTTGCAGTTTTGTTTTTACTTGTACTTATCTTCTATGATTTGACACCTTGTTTGACAGATCAATAAGCTAGTTATTTTTATATACAAACAAGCGTTAATTACATGGATTAACTTACTTAAGCATTTCCATTGTTCGACCGTGTCGCTCACGAGCGACAGGGGTTTCACAGAGCACTGGCCGGCGAACCATATGTAGCTGTAGGACCTATATGCCGTTGCCTGCAGATTATTTTCGGAAAACACAGTAAAACGATTGATTCCAGAACTGATGAAAGAAATAATTCTAGAATGAATGAAAGACGAACTCTATTATGGGGGTCATTCAAGTATTACGTCATCATCAATGGGGGGGGGGAAAGGTGAGGGGGGTTTCCTATTTACTGGGTTTAGATGATGCTTACGTAATCAACCACTCTTTCTGAATTATGAAATATTCTTAATGGCATCTTACTCGGTGCGCCAAAAACGGGAAAAAAAAAGCTTTTCGATAGTTATTGGGCGCCTGAACTAACATCCTCCATAATGATAAATCCCTTACAGATCCACTTCAGCGATCTGTAAATGTTTCACAGCTCCTTCAAGTGCTCAGGAAATGTGTCCAGCCCGTTTAAGTGCTCTGGAATTGTGGAACGCACCTCTCAAGTGGTCCGTAATTATGCCATGGATCACTTAAGCAATCTGGGAATGTTCCGCGGGTAACTTGAGTGATGTAGAACTGCCACATCAGAATACTGTCGTTCGAGAGTCCGGTTAACTCACGTCCACCTCGGAGTCTTTTCCCAAATGTACCTCCACTTATCTCTCTGAAAGTTTTTGAACCATTTCATGTGTGAAATGAAAATTCAACTAATAGGAAATGCTAACTGAAAGAAATATGATCCATGTTTTCAGAGCACGCGTTCTTTCGGTGCAATACTCTTAGTATCGAACTGAACAGTCTAAGAAATAATCTTTTCCATCTGCATGTGTCAGAAAAAGAAATGAGCTGACCAGATCACAAATAGGACAGCTACACACTCGACAACAGCTTTATCAGATACAATCTGTTGTTACTTGTGTACATGGTGTAAAATGGAAAGATCTTCAGTATCTCATCTTCTTGGTTTAAATTACAAATCCCTCCCTATAAAAATTCCATTATTACCCCATTCATTATTCCTAATTAATTTATGGAGGATAAAGTTCCATTCCAAGTTTTTCTAAGTACAGTATTCCCTAAGATATTTGACCATCGTGAGATACGTTAGTTCTCTAACCCAGCGTTTCTTAACCTTTTTTTGCCCGTGGCCCCCTTTGAAGCACATTTTTTTTCTCGTGGCTCCCCTGTCTTACCCAGAGTTTACGACCCTCATCTAGAAGCAAGATCCTTTATACGTATTGAATTGATTTTTTCAGTGAATTTATGCTGAACGAAAATTTTGCAAATAAGATTGGCCTCCAGACCACGGGCCTAGAATTGATTGAGCTCCCCGCTAATCCGAGTTCTATTCAGGACCGGCTCAATATCATGGGCCCCTAGGCAAAGTGATGCTATGGTAGTCCCATACTTAGCCGGAAATAAACAGCCTACATATTTGCTACTTATTTTCAAAATTTATTGTACTTTACAAAACATCATAATGTGGGGTCATTTATGGACATGAGACCCTTGAGCATGACCCCTCACAAGAGTAGGAATGACAGAGCTGCAGCCCGGGGGTCCTGATATGGTTTTTCATCATTTTTTTGTTTCTCACACTATAAATTTAATATAGAGGAAGGATCTGTGAAAAATCTAGCCGGGGGCCTGCGAAAAACCCCCATCCTCTAGGGAACCTGCTGCAAAATGTAGGCGGTGAGGCCCGGGGGGGGGATCCATTCCCTAAGACGGCCCTGGTTTTGTGGGTGGTTTAGTTAGATTCTGTAAGTGTATAGTCACTAATCTAAAAGCATTATTTCTTCACACCTTAATTTTTCTTCTAAGCTCTATGCAGGTTTCCAAACCACGTGTCATAGCCCCTTTCTAAATTTTCTTCCGTGGCCCCCTTGAAGTATCCCAGTACCACTAGGGGGCCATATGGCCCCCGGTTGAGAACCACTGCTCTAACCTAACCTACCGTTGTAGGATGAGACACTTAGTCTAGCGCTGCCGTTGTGCAGTGCTCGGTCCAAGGCTATAGATTCGCATCTAGCAAGAAACCAGGCGACGGTGTCGCGATAAAGTCCCGGGAAAGGACATATTTTAAATGAAAAGGAAAATGCATATTCACAAATAAAAATTCTGACGCGTCGTGAGCGGCAATAATATTAACTTTTAATCAAGTTTCAAAATGTATTCAGAATCATTGTTCACACACAATTTAACGAACATTTTGAACAGATATTCGATTACGTTTGCGCCGAGATTAAATGAAATCAGTTAATTAACAAAATGTTTCACAAAAATGTAAAAGAATGTATTATCGGTATACAAACTGTTGCAATGCCACGTACACACGCACACAAATAAATGGGACTTACCAAGGTACAGCTCATCTCCACTGGCTTCCTTGCGGCCAAGGGACGGTAAACAGGCACTAAATACTAGTGCCCGAGGGGCGTGGTGGTAAGATTCTCGTCTACCACCGTGAAGGTTGCTGTCCCGGGTTCGAACAAGAAGGGTTTTATAGATAAGATGTTTTCTCTAACGAACTTGAGGCGACCACCAGTAGACGCGCCTTCATTCCAGCCCATCACATTAATGGCAGTAAATTGCAATATGTTGGTGAAGTAGTAGGCACTAAATACTGTATTTTAAAGGGGTCCCCTTGCTCAAGAATTTTGAGCACCCTAGAACTAGCTATACGCGAACCCTTATATACGCATAGCCGCAAAGAAAACGAGTGAAAAAAACTGAGAATTACTTCTACGTTGAGGAAAAAGCTCTAATTTGATTGGCTAATTGAAGCGTGGGAGAATGGAATGATATCTTCATTTATGTTTTAATGTCTGAGCGCCATCAGTGTACACTAAATTCGGGGCGCACCAGTTTCAATCACGTACATCAGAAAATGATAAGCAACAAATGATGTGAAAGAAAAGAAAAGTGTTTCTCTCTCTCTGTCCACGTTAAAAATGAGAATAATTCTACCTATGCGAGTTCAGAAGCTTGAATATTTTGGCGAGGCGAATGGCGTTCACGACAACGAGCATTAAAGCCCCGTTTACATGTGTAATAAAATATCCCGGGAAGTTCCCGGTAACAGGGATTTTCGCTACAACCCTTTCACATGGCGTTTAGCTTATGCCGGTATTCCCCTTCCCCCTTCTTTTCGGATGTCGTCACTGGTCACGTGGATCGAACGGGTGGTTGGCCCAAGATGGCCGACGACGGTGCTAACAGCAATTTTCGCGGCACAAAGGATTATGGGAGAGGAGGTCGAAGTCACCCACCATTATTCCGCAACAAAGATGGGACTCTTTTGATGGATCTCCATCCCACCTTTCCCTCCCACCCCCCATGAGCAAAAAAAGTTGCCATGCAGGTAATAATCACCAAAGCTACCCCCAATCTTGCACATGTAAACGGGCTAATGACACTCGACTCTGGTATTTATCCCGTTTCGCCCTGCCAGTTGTCGTACTGGGCAGGACTGAGCGTTGGATTCAATAAATATCCCGTATACTTTAACGGTGAGTCAGGGGGTGTCAATGAGATTCCCTCAGGCCACTTAATTGATCTGGAAGCGTACCACACGAGCCAAGAGATAAGCACGTATGCTTTCCGTTGACGTTTGCATACGTTTCTTGAAACCTGCATAATCGTAATTCTTGAACTACAATTTATACAGTGTATTTAATTGAGGAGTTGATCACGCGAGTGCTCGCGAGCACGAAATCTGGCATGATCATTGACCACTCTTGGTGATTCAGGGAGCACTCTTGATGCTCGCGAGCGACAGGTGGAATATGGCTGCTGTATACTATAATGCTAAAGTTAATATGTATTTTCAATAAGTAATGTGCTATTCAAGGGATAATTATTTGGTAATTATGGAGTAAATAGGGGTAAATTACTCAAATTTATCTATTTTTAAATTATTGACAAACACGGGTTTTCAATGTGCTTACCAACAGGTCAAAAGGCAAGCGACATACACATTCCCAGGACCTAGAGGCGAATCATCACCGAGGCAGGCAGCCGCTGCGTATCACCCGCAGCAACCGAGACCGTCCAGGGCATTCGCGGAGGAACCCGAAGACGAGAACCAGTACCAACCAGCTCCGAGGAGACCTAGCTACCAGCCAGCTCAGCATCAAGCCCCGGCTTCAGCCAGGAGCCATCCCCCGCCTCAGCCTACGCAGGCGTACGAAGCTCCGCCGGCCCAACCTCGTCAGTCATACAGTCCATCGTCTTCTTCGACGAGGTCGAGGTCCTCCTCGTCTTCCAACAGAGCCAATAAGGTAAGCGCTTTTGTTTTCGTAAGAATTATGATCGGGAGCCAGATAATACAGATAAACACGGTTATAACGACATTTCGGCTATAACGTCAATAAATATCAAGAAATTGCAAGAATTATTGCTCATCGCATTGTGGCAGTAATTGCTGTTGTCTTGCCGGTGCCTCGTGTTGAGAAAAATACTTATCCAGTGTTTGATGTTCCGACTTGCTGGTTGGCAAGACGGAGTTACGGGACGTTTCCGTCCCTGTAACTTTGAGCGTCCCTCGTATTTTTTGCTAAAAAAGTCCCGTTTTCCCGGTTTTTTTCAGCAAAGCGCCTTACTATAATTAGAATTAGGTAATTTGCATAATTTATAAACTGAGTTATAATCACCATATTCTCATGTGTTTGCCATGTCCACTTTTGTCCGTGAAATGCATCTTAAATCGCTGACTGACTTGCTCTAGCACCGGATTATTTATAAGCAATATTTGGAGATTTTGCGGATAATTGGCGTCATTTTTGGCGAGAATCAACAAAATTTATGGCGAGAATAAGAAACATTTTTGGCAAGCTCAAAACAAATACTCACCTAAAGTACCAAAGGATGCTTAGAGCTGTCGCAAATTCGATACTTGGTTAGTCATTGTCAGAAACATGATAATTTTTTTCGCTAAAAAAAGCTTGTTATTACGACAGAATTGTTGTAATAACCTTGTTGTTATAACCGAGTTCACTGCATTTAAGCTACTTTCATGTCTAGAAAGCTACTTTCGTAACATTTTTACGTTAATAATAATTAATAATTAATAATAATAATTAATAATTATTCACTTAATAATAATACTTCTGTATTATTTCAGTAACGCTGAGACTACACTGATGACTTAACCCCTTCGCGAACAAGCTGTCGACAATAAATTTAAATGATGTGAATTATACGTATAGGCGATATATGCATTATTCGCACGTTAAAAAAAAAGGAAGAAAGGGAAACAAAGCAAGGAAAAAAGCAGTAAGAGTAGGGAGGAGCAGTACAAATAATAGATAATTGGATAAGAGAGTCACAGAGAGATAAGACATATGCAGTATATACTTTGCCTTTTCACCCTCACACACCTACGTGTTCTCTTTCTCCTTCCTTGTACAGTATATAATAGGAAGATAAGAGATCTGAGAAAGATACATTATATGGGGGCGATGCCATGGAGAGTGAAGGGGGGGGGTTGGGGAAGCTGAGGAGAACGGGGGAGGAGACTCACACACACATCTTCGTTTTATAGGGTTACGATAAAGCTTCGCGATGGAGGAGAAAGAGGTTGAAGAGACAGTCAGCTGTGTATTGAATTCATTCCACTGGCATTTGCACTCAATATTACGTCCCTGATCGTATAAGGGGTTAATTACGTGACCCACGATACGTTTTAAAATCATTGAAGTGGCCCTGGGCTCTCCCACAGGTTAAACACCCTTAATATAGTTGTTCTAACAATTTGGGGAAATGCGGGACGAGCGTTTGAAGAACACTGATGCAAACAACAGATTCCCTTAATGTAATGAGCTGTTGTTCTAGGAATTTCTTGGAAAATTTTCGCAAAACGGAAGCTAAAGCGCTGAAAAAATGTGTCGTTATATTCGAGTACTTTGCTTTTATATCGACGTTATAAGCAAGGCTCATTATTATTATTCTATATATGAATCAGTCAAAACCATTAACCATTAGCGTTATAGCCGAGGTGTCGCAGCAATTGAGGTTGTTATAGTCGCGTTCTACCGTATCATTTGATGCTGTGTATTCCATGCTTATGAAGCTGTAATTACGTGCGATTTGCATTCCAGTACGGAGGATCTGCTCCCCAGCAATCGCTTGGTGCCGCCGACGAAGAAGAAGAACAAGGCCCGGATCCTCTGACTCTTCTTCTGGAAGATTCCAAGTTCACGTGCGGGGGCAAAGGAGATGGATACTATGCCGATGACAGCGTCAATTGCCAAGTTTTCCACTACTGCGTCAGTGGAGCGCGCCATTCGTGGATGTGTCCCGAGGGAACCGTTTTCCATCAGGTCCACTTGAACTGCGTTCCTGAAGGACAGGATATCTGTGCGCAGTCTCAGAAGTTCCACTTCGTCAACGAGTATTTGTACAAGGTACGTAAAGAAAGACTTCATTTATACTTAAAAAAATAAACCACATGCGAAAATTCCAGTATTTTGTGCTTTTTCATGTAGGGATTGTCGTTGATGTTCAAAACGGCGATAATTCATAGCACTGTAGGGACTGAGGTTTTGATTTAGGAATTACAGATTTTGCCGAGAAACGATAAGACTGTTTCTCGTGTTCAATTACAACACCCCTGACGCTCTATCACGTTCGTCCTTAAAAAATGTAGAAAAACGAATGTATAAATAATATTACGATAATTATGTAAATAATCATTATTTTTATCATGCAATATGTCCCATTTTTCGCTTGTAAAAAGCCATTGATGCAACACTCTGTAAATCTCACCACATTGATAACGAACTTAGCAATTCTGGCCAATTGTCGATACCATAGCACTAAAAAAAGTGTAAGGATCACGCTAGAACCGACGAAATTATTTTAGGTTTCGTTATGCTCTATAGTAGCACCGCTTCCTCGGAAGTAACAGCAGTTAGTTGAATTTTAGTCGGAAGACAAGGTCTTATTTGTAGGTCGTGTTTCGAATCTCTGTTTGTGAATACGTGTATATAGCTGTTCTGTGAAATAAATTTGTGTTTTCCATGAAATTGCTTCGTACTTTGCCATTTCGAGTGCTTACAAGTAACGATATCCGGAACAATATTTACGATTTGCTTATTTGTAATAGGGTACATGACAGTTCCATCTTCGCTTCGCACATAATACAACATGCAAAATAACTTTCTGAATTGTTTGCTTTTGATTTCGGAAGTGAGATAGCATTGAACATTGAAGGACCATACACACCCCGCTTCATATCTAAACGAGGTATCCAAAAACAGATATCAGCACTTTTTAAAACACATAACTAGCATTCCTCAGAAACGAACTTCTCGCTAGGCACAAAACACATGCATGGTACATTCGAACACGTGCCAATTCGATAGAAGTTTCGCAGACAAATAGTTACGAGGTGGATGCGTGGTGTAATAGAAGTACAGTAGATCCCCCTCTTAATGGACACCCCTCTCAACGGTCACCCCCCTCTTTTAAACGTAAATAACAATTTTCTCGAGTATAATGAAAGTATGCATTTCATACCACTGATTAACGGTCACCCCTGTTTTACGGATGAATTTTTTTGTCCCGCTGGTGTCCGGAAAAGAGAGTCTTTACTCTATTAATAGCCGGTAGACGGATGGAATTTTTGTTTCCAACTTCGAGTCACGTTCGCGAGCCGGTCTCTAGTTTAAAACATTCTCTCTTTAGAGACGAGGAAACTTTCAACGCAATACTTACATAACGCAGAAATTTAAGAATCCGTCCTTTTTACTTCAAAGTATGGAAGACAGAGCATCATCACCACCTAGAACACGCATAACTTTCTGGCCTCTCTAATATGTTAGGGCCACACATACTCAGAATACACATTTCGGCATGTAAAAAATAGTTAGAAATTCCCCAGAGGAAAGTTTACGAGGTCCATGTACGAGACCTGGTATTACTACTAGTAATACCAGGTCTGGTGCAAATCCTCCGAATCAGCTTCGATGGCGTCACAAGCGAATAGATTGCATTACAGTCTCGGCGCAATGTCTTTTAAACAGTGGGGTCGCATTGAAATTCGCAAACGTGAGTCAAACTACATTACAATTGAATTGAAATGGTCACCTTGCCTAGCAATAACATGATAAATTTGAAGAATTGAGTTTGAAGCCACGCTCTTGCAAGCTTATTTTTAATTCAGTGGATACGTACGCCTTACAGCTGAACTGTTCACGCTGATACACCGTTTGAGGACTCTTGCTGCAAATAATGACTTTCAAATGGTCCCATAGAAAGTAGTAGTAAAATAAAACAACTGTGGTATTACCTGTACGTTAAAATTGTAATTAATTTTGCAAATGGTGTATTTAAAATTCCGGTCCTGGCCATCAAGAATATGATTTTTTTTTTCCTTTCTATCACTATTTACAAGTGGAGTCATCATTTCAATGTTATTATAGAGTCCGTTATGAAACACATTAAGTATCTAATACAGTATCTGTACTATAAACATTACATTGCCTGGCCAAAACAAAAAGCCGACATACTCAATATTTGACTGATTTATAGCCAGGTATGCATAAATATTTCCCTATGGTCCTTGATGAATCCAGTCAAATACAACTCTGACTATCTCCTAAAAGACCCCCCCCCCCTCTAACAAGCTACATAGGCTCATCGTTGGATTGAGGGTAGGACTTGGTGAGCGACAACCAAAGTAATTGAATGAAAATCCGAGCTTTCAACCAATCTTGCAAAATTTGAGAGAAATTTATTATGGCATCGCAATTCTGGAACATGCCTTCATCATTCTGATACAGGCTGTCGTCTCTCACAGAGAGGAAAATATTCACTCACGTGTAAAGATAGCCATTAAGCATGCTCATGCTAAAACACTCAACCGTCTTATTTCCATGGCTAACCTCAGTCCAGCACAACAAAAGTGAGCCCAGATTCAAAAATTTCATCCTACAGATTGCACAGTTATGTGCCATAAAATAGGTTACGGATTTTTTTTTTCGTCCTGGAAGAGTGAAATATCGAAGGATTCGGTTATGGATGGACATTGTTTGATTACGTTCTGAAAACTCAACTCGAAATTTGCCTTATCCGAGTGTTTATTCAACTTACCGAATATATATTGTGCTTAAAAATCTGAAACAACTAATTACGATTATTTATGTTCCAGCCTCTTGACTACGATGGACCGAACAACACCGCCCGATATGCCCAACGTTATTACCCAGACGGTTACGTAGTTGGCGACCCTCTTGGTGATCCCCAAAGCAGGCCGCAAGCACCTCCACAACAGCAACCACCAAGCTACAGCAGGCCACAATCACCACCACCACAACAGGCACCGCCCAGCTACAGCAGGCCTCAGACACCACCACCGCAGCAGGCGCCGCCAAGCTACAGCAGCAGACCGCGAACACGGGTTCAATCCTATCCCGCCCCGATCCCAAGGCAACAAGCACCGCAACAACAACAACAACCGAGACAGCTAGCTCCTCCTCCACCGCCACCACCATCCCAGCAGCCACCATCTTACAGCGTCCCGGCACAGCCCGTCGCCGGTTACAGCCCATCTGCGGGTAGCGCACCGTCTCGTGGATCTCCTAGACCGTCCAGGCCGTCTCAGTCCTACCCTTCCGAGTCACCTCACGGATACCGCCATTCTCCACCGGCAAGGGTGGAACCACCGCCTCATTCCGTACCGGTTGAAGACGACGAGGATGACGCATACCAACCGGAGACCAGGAGGTACGCGGGTTCGCCCAGAAGCACCTCCGGGTACGCTGCACCGAGGCAATACAGGCCCGTCAGTGCCAGATCTGGCGCGCTACCAGCGAGACAACAATATCCGACGTACGCATCTAACCAAGCTGCAGGTGTTCAGTACGACGAAGACTATTAAACGACACATTTTCCTTATTCTCGAGACAGTGTTTTACTCTCAGATGGACCAACCAATGTGGAGAAACATTTATTTTCAACATGTTGTGCGTTTTATGTGTGTTCCTTTCCTCCTCCGAAGACTTGAATTTAGTCACTGAAATTGACTCCACCTATCGACGTGCTAAGAAAGATTGATTGCCGATCCGTAACCACACTATCTGCTGAGCATCGGCCCTCGATGGAAAGTTTAATTAAGTATTTATCATGGATGTGTATATCACGAAACGGGTTCGCCAACCAACATCGATTGTGAGTATGAAATCCATTAGCAGAAGAAATTTCGATATTTTCCAACCTACAGAAATAGCAAATTGCAGTTGGTGTTTGGCCATCTGGTGTCGAATCTGAATGAAATCGAAATCTATCGGAACATAATCACTTTATGTTTTGCTTCGGAATATTATCGAAGATTTCGGTATCATTCGGAGAAACTACAGTTTTGCGCTCACCATCATTTTTATCATCGGTTTTAAAAAAAAAGAGAAGAAACTTTTATGTTATTTTTGTTCTTTTGAAGAGTTTTAATAAAACAAATTATATTGAATTACTTGTGTGTGTGTCATTTGCTTTCGTATTTCATTTTTTTCCAACTTGAGTACAGGGCCGTCTTAAGAACATTATGGGCCCCCGGGCCAAATGATTTTTCTGAGGTCCTAACAAGCAAATTCTCGAAAAATTCTACTACTTATCATTTTCCGGAGGCGCCCGGGTGAGCCCATGCGTTAAGACGGCACTGCTTGAGTAATACAGTGGGGTGGATCGAAAAGTATAGGAAAAATTTCTTTTTTCGAAATCACTTTTGGCATGGGTTGGGAAAGTTCTGTCTTGGGTGTATAGGATAGGATGGACCATGAACTTTTAGTACACCGTCAATCGACTACTTTTACAAGGGGATACCAGTATCGATTGATGAGGGACAATGCAAGGTTATGGTGTCGCAGGGAATTTTTCTCTAATAGGGTTGTTAATAATTAGAATAGCTTACCCCCGGAGGTGGTAAATTGTAACACAATTGACACGTTCAAAAAGAAATACGATAAACATGTTGGAGTACATCGAGAAGCTCTGTCCATACTTAGAATAAGACAACCATAAGTATTCTTTATGGGCATTGTATATTATTTTATCACGTGTATATATTGTTTATAATTTTTGTTAATTGCATTTTTAATTGGGTTGCTGTATTTTTGAAATATATGACATCCATATTTGTTATGGGCATCTTTTCCTCAGCCACCTCGCTGGGCATTTTGCCTGTTGTGGTGTTGTATTTGTAATCGTTTGCATACTTTTTTTATTGAAATCCATTCCGGTGCCCCAAAAATAGTTAAAAATTGGCATTTTCATGAAAATGTATCAAAAATTGGAAACTAATGAAAAATGTTTATAAATTTCGCAGAGTATTCAGGTGTTAAAGTATGAACTTATAAATAATAATAATAATTTTATAATAGTACATGAAGTATAAATTTAAAAATCAAAGCAATAAATCATAAAACTTATAAAAATTGAACTTGAAGATTTACATATTTTTTGGTATTAAAATGTTCGATTATGGCTTCTTGATTTTATCCTATTCAATATGAAGCGGTGTCTCTTCTTTCTCCACACACACTTTCCGACACTAGGTGAGGATGAATCTTTCAACTGCTTCGTTATGGCATGAATATTTTCACCATTCCTTCCAACTTTTAACATGGCTTCCAACTTTTACTATGCTAAATAATTTTGTACATGTAATAATAAACACCACCCTAGCATACAGGGTGTTTCAAAAATAGAATCATCCTATTTAAAAAAATCATAACTTTTCAGTTGTTAATCAAATATATATATATATAATGTATAGGTAGAAAGAGGGAAATCTCGAGTTTCATGCAGTTGCCGACAAGTAGCGCTAACGCTCTTTTTTCTGCCACCACTTCAGTGTTTATCAAGGTGGCGACTGCACAACAGAAATCGTTTTGCTCTAAGCTTCGCGAAGTGTCAGTCTGTAACAACTATTCATCGTGCTTTTCGTCGACAATACCCTGGTATTGAACTTCCTACCGCTCAGAGCATTAGGCGATGGTATAAGCAATTCCGAGACACGAGTTGTCAGGGCCATCTTAACGCATGGGCTCACCCGGGCACGGCTAGGGCCTCAGAAAAACGAGAAGTAGTAGAGTTTTTAGAGAACTTTCCACGTAAGGGCCTGAGAAAAATCATTTTGCCCGGTGCCCATGATGCTCTTAAGACGGCACTGCGGGTTGTCTATGCAAAGTGAAATCCCCTGACCATCCCCGCATGTCAGACGAAAATGTGGAGCGCATCCGACAGAGTTTCGCACGTAGCCCACAGAAATGCACTCGCAGTGGACGCAAACATGCTCGTAAAAGTTTCGGACGAATTCGACTTCCGTATAGACATATGTCGTGCATCTCAAGGTGGACGTATTGAGCACTTTTAATTTGGTTTGTAAAAAAAAACGTTATGATTAACCATGTAATATAAAATTAATCTTAAGTGTATATGTGTGGCACTATCTATCTTCTATCGCGACACACTGCCGTAGGTAGTCGCCAAAAGTGGTATCATACCTGACATTCTTGAAGAATGAGAATTGGAGAGATTTCCACACGAATCCTAATCCTACAAAACGAGTAAACAAACAAATATTTTGAAATCTCTTTTATACAAATACAACGCCACAACAGGCAAATTGCCCAACGAGGTGGCTGACTTATGAACATCATGGATCCCCGAGCCATTTTTTGGAGGCCCTACCTACTACTACTACTACACCACACATGCGACCCGTGGAACCCCCAACGAATCGGTACATGCGGGAATGTGCGTGTACGTGTAGTGAAACCTGACGTGAAGTTTTATTGTTTCTCTGTAATGCTTGTTATGTGTAGTGCTGCCATCTGCCACTAGTTTTTCTAACTATGAGTGAAGTGTTATGATTGAATGATTTATCGTTGTAGGACTGTTGCTCTCTGTAGCGAGACTTTTTAACGGGGAGATCGGCTCGCATTTGCGCCTTGAAGTTGGGAACCACAGAAAACCAACTTCAGCCGACCACCACTGTGGGGTGGATCCTCGCATCGCGAGTCCGTCACTATAACCACTCAACCAGCACAGCGGTTAAACAAAAAAGGAGGGATTTTTCATGAAATAAAATCATGAAAATTGTTGGACATCTTTACGATTATCATGTTCTATATAGTAATCAATCTATCAACCCAATAGATATTAAATTGTTTCCCTCAAATCAAAATCACGTGAAAATGAGAACATTGCGAAATACAAAGTACAGTCATTCATTCCATCGATTGGACGATTTGGTTGTTTGGCTTTTCCTCAAGATTTGACGCGATGGCGAAAATCCACGCATGTTACGATTTTTTTTTTTTTTCGGGGATGGGGGCGTATGAAATGGACTTTTTCCATTGTTAAAATTTCGAATCGGGTAACGAATACGACTACGTTCAAATCTTCGAATTGCAGTTTGCAAATGGTGGTTGTTTCCTGTCCGCATATCAGACCCGTTCTTGGCTGGAGTTTACTTTAGCACACTGCTGTGGATAGTCGCCAAAAGAAATATCATATCTGCCAGTCTTGGAGAACGACTATTAAAGACAAATTTCCGAACAGATCCAAATTCTTCACGAACATCGTAAACGGACAGATCAAAAAGTAGATTCTCTATAAATGAAAATAAAATCATAAATATTGCTAGACACAAAATCCTAGCAATCGCCAATTATCTCTGAACAGTAGGTTGAATTTCTAGTAGAACCAGAAAGTTAAGGCACTAAAATGATCAAAATAATCAGACAAAGTAGTACTAAAATGCCTGAATTAGGCAATTCAAAAGCATTTATAAAAAAAATAGAACAAAAATAACAGCTACAATATTAATGGTCTAAAAAACTGACTAAAATATTAGTTGCCCTGACTCAATATACTGCTTCTATTTCTTATTATAATAACTGCAATATTAACCAAGTTAAATTAACATCACCATGCCAAAATGTGGATATTTTCGACTTGTAAAAAAAAATAAAAATTCCAATTGTTGCATTACCATATGAAGTGGAATCTGAATGGAATTGAAATCTATCAAAGATCACCACTTTTTTACTTCGGAGTAGGCTGGTCCGATCAATCGATTAATCGGGTCGGTTAATCGATCAATTGTTAATTACATTTAAAAATTTTAGTTGAGTTAATAGATTCGATCAATTCAATTAAAATTTCTACTAAAAGTATGTGAATTAATTTGATTTTTTAAAAAGCCGATTAGATGTCTCTTATAATGATGAATACGGAACATTTTGGATAAATGGCCACGTTTAAAAATATTTGAATCAATATTTTAATCGAATCAGATTCAACGAAAACTGATGATTTCAGTTTGGAATTATTCCGAGAATTCTTTGAATTATTCTGCGAATTTTCCCGCAGTTTTCCTCTCCGGAGGGTATATAAGGGCGTTCTGACATGTTTCGCGTTCTCGGTTTATCCGGCTATTTTAATTTGTGTATCACGTTTTTTCGGTGCATTCGTTTTAATGATGTTCGTCGTTGGTTTTGTCGCTTTCGTCGCTGCCTTGTGCTTCTGGGGGCTATGGCGAAGGGCCAATTCAGACGCTGTGTCTGTGACCGTCCCTAAGCCTCGCCGCCGCCGTCAATGGGAGAAGCCAGTGCCTCTCGCATTCGTGCCAGGCATTGGTGCAAGTCCCTTCAAGGAGATCGAGCCTCCACTTGACCTTGATGCTTCGTATACCTATCAACGCATGGACACCCCGTTCTACTTCGGAGATGGTTACGTTAGTGGGCAAGGTACAGTGGAGGGCGAGAGTGCTATCGAGCCTTCCCTGGAGAGGACCATCGTTCAGTGCTCTGCCTTTTCGACCATGGACACTGTCTTGATCGGTAATGCAGAGGACTCCGACGGCCTTTCGAATAATCACCTAGATCACTCTCCCGTTCCTTGGACCAGAGAAGACGTGCTCAACAGCACGTTCATGGATGGAGTCGAGGAGAGTTTTCTTGATGATTATTTGCAGGAGGAGAGCTCAGTCGACCTTGCTGAGTTTATGGTCGGATGTAGCACGACTCCTAACTGGGAAACTTCTTCTGAGTCGGATCATGGTTCCGGAGTTATCTGGGTGACGGAGAGTGATTTTGACTGGAGTTTTAGAAAACAAGGCCAAAATTTCTTGTCTCCACTATGAACTGTAGTTTTTCGTATTCTTGGAAGCATAGAAACAAATAGATGTTCGGAAATTGATATATTTGATTGCGATTGGCTAGCAAAAGAATTGAACAGTTGGTACCGCGACGCGGAATCGAAAGGTTCATGGTTCGAATACCGCCCGTATCGCTAAAGGAGGAGGGGGAAATAGGATTTCGAGCCATGAAGCTTTCGTTTATTTTCGAGTCTGTGCCGTAGTCGTACCAACTGCTCAACAGTTGCTGCTAGCCGTTCATGATTAAATATATCAGTTTTCGAACATCTATTTGTCTCTAATGCGCATGTGCTCGCACACTTATAGTAATCGCTAACGCTAGACGTCAGTTTCTCTCGGATATCCTTTTACAAGCATAAAGGGGATGGTCCAGAAATTCCTAAACTTGGACACGAGGACACATGCGCACGCATCTTTGGCCGTGCTCCTTACATATATTTGCAACAGATGGTACCACTACACCCACAATACACAACAATAATAAACAATTCCTGTTTTCCAACCGAAACAGAAATGTTTCAAGGCGTTGTATAGCTATTAAAAAGGGGGGGGGGGGAACAACACTTTTTATACAGGCATCCTGTCGTCAAAAACCCAATCCGAAAGTTCTTGTCCTGTCTCTTTTGAGGCCAAAAAAAAATAAATTCCACGTTTCCAAGTGCAATATTCATATCAATATCTGATATCAATAATCGGATGAAAGTTTGAAAAGAACAGCAAAAAATAACGGGATCATTTTTCTTTCCCATTTACGTTGTTTTTTTCCCGACTTTTGAATTAAAATATTTCAGCGAATATTGCACTTGTGAATTTATTTTTGTGTTGGCCTCAGGAGAAACATAGCAATGGCTTTCTAGTTGGGTTTTTAGCACTGTTCGTAATCCCAACTTCAGGGCGTGAATGCGAGCCGATCTCCCCGTTAAAAAGTCTCGCCACAGAGAGCAACAGGCCTACGACGTTACAAATATTCAATCATTACACTTCACTCACAATTTGAAGTATAGATGGCAGCACTGAAATATCAGACACAACTCTGGCTACACACACAGACTGTTAGGTTCACGCTCACTCTGTTCCAGACTCTGCCACGAAGCTGGGATGGAAGAGATCTCGGCAACGGGATAAGTCTGGTGGCAGAGACCCTGGCGTTCCTTCATTCATTCAGCACTGTCCGTAAAAAAAAGTTCAATAAACTCTTGCAACATAAATGACGTAACCGAGTTATGACACGTTAGTTGGATAATTTTTCTAATTGGAGGTATGCCCTAGGATCAAAGGACTAATAGAATCAACCTGTACGTATTTTTTCACTGTAGGTTAATTGTAAACTGCTCTTTTTTTAAATTGTTTGATTTTGGTTTTTAAAATTTTTAAAATCAATATTTTTCTTCAAAAAAGGTCTGAAAACGTCATCCTCGAGATAATTATTCTCCTCCATTTCCGACGTTTTTAAAAAGGTTTTTAATTATTTGTACCTAACTCAAATAATCCTAGTAAAGATATCGACTCAAATTAATTAATAAACTAATTATTTTTAAAGGATATTTTCAATCAGTGTTTCTGTTAATTTTTATTGTCGGTTTCGGTTCAGGTGCGAACAACGAGGAAATTTCGAGGAATCCTTTGATGCCGTTATAACCGAGTTTGACTTGTTCTGACAGGTAAGAACCCGCTGGCCTTGTTTATAATATTTTCAAATTTAGACTTTCCGTTAATATTGAAAGACACGAAAACGCAATATTTGGACCACGAATGTGCAATGAATGGGAATTTAACCGAATTATTCCTAAATTCAAACCGAAAACCGCAACAACTGCGCATTTCCGCGTTGTGCAAACGGATTATAACGCAGGTGAGCAAGTTATAATCGGTATAACCCGAATCCGGATCAATTATCGAGCTCAGAATTGGGAAACGCACAACTGATGTCACGTTCACACACACACAATATTGAATCGTAAAGGAAGATAATGGGTAATGAAAGCAAGAAAAACGACATTAGTGGGATGGGTTCTTAACAAAAATCATTTTCCTTTTCATGCATTTGACGACCCCGTTACATCCCGAGAGAATCAGAAAAAAAAGAAAACATCTAATGGCTTGAATGGGTTGTACTATTGAAATAAGAAAAATTATAATCGTATTCATGTTCTTATTCATGATAATGAAGTAATGGCTCTCAATAGAGTGAGATCAAGGGTCGTATGCAAAACAAGAACTGAGAATAATTATCGTTACGGTAGAAACATAGAATGGCTGAAAGTAAATTGATTTCCGGGAGGATCATCAGCATTCTGTTCGAGTTAAGGCATGACTGGGCATGAGCATGTTACGTAGTGCAATATGAGTAATGAGCAACATGGAAAATGGGGGTAGGGTCACAGTCTCGGTAGTGTTTACATACCTAAGGATATATGTCTGATTAAATGCGGTGTTTGATTAAAGTCACAATTTTAACCTCTGTGTGGCTGGTATTACACTATAAAAGTTTGATAAAAGTCTTTTTATAAAACTTGAAAAATTCAACCGATAAGGTTATCGGTCACATTCTAGAAATTACAACCGGTGACCTTATTGACTGCATTTTTCAAATTTTATGAAAGGACTTTTATCGAACTTTTATAGTGTAATCCCGGCCTAAAATAAGAACCACAAATCATAATTATTTGAAATCTTACATATTATATCTACTATACATTATATTGCCAAAAGCCTGCCCCTTTTTTGGAGTTTCGGCATTTTCTAGAAAAGTACTGGGCAAACCGTTTTGGCATTTTGTTCATTCACGTGAACCCCATATGCTTGTATTTACAATTTTCAGTGAAAATTTAGTCACGAGTGCATTTAGGGGGCCCGACAAAAAAATTAAAAGGAAGAAAAAGGTTTTTGATCAACCCTCTATGGTAAAAAATTGCAAATGATTCGTAACTGGCTAACGACCGTATTCACCGCGACACTGTTTAAACTATAATCGCAGGTGAAAGGATTGGAGATCGACACGGATTGATTAAATTCAGGATTTTTACCAATCCGTGCCGTTCTCTAATCCTTCAAACTGCGATTTTGATTTAAACTCTGTCGGTGAACACGGCCGTGAGAGTACCTGCATGTGACGAGGGATTTTCCACAAATTGGTGTTTCAATTATTTCACGTTGTATGATTATTTGAAAAATAAGCTCTCACACACAGCTTCATGCAAATGAGCGAATATGAGTGAATGTGTCTGCTGTTACATAAGAGAAATGCTTGACACACACACACGTGTATTTCGTTTATTTTCTTCATTTTGACGTCATAACCATGTGACAGAAAAGAATCAAAATACCAATTTGTGAAAAAGTACAAGTGTATGTGAAGACCTAGATTTCTCTGTGTCCGTACTTAATAAATTAAGTTTATTTATTAAAACCTTCCGATTGCCATTGGTTTTCATAATTGTTCTCAACACCCGGTCCTACAGATAGGTGCCTATACCCTTATCATGGAGGTCCTGTCAGACAGTAAATTAAATTGCAGTTTCCGATATCGTGTGTATCTTTCTGAATTTTCTCGACATTCAACTGGAATTTTTATATGCGTTGCACTATATACCTGACAACCAAATTATGAAAATAGATATTTTCTGCGCATGCTCGATTTAAAATTCTTTACTAAAAGTATTCATCTCATTGAATAAAGAATTGTAGTTTCTAAGTTTCTTTTCGTAGTATCTCATGTATAAGTGCCAGTTTTTTGCTGAGAATTTCAATAAACTCCGCATGTTATAAGCAAAAGAAATGGGATGGAAACGAAGTTTTTTATATAGAAAACTATTATACCTTCATGAATATACGTGCTTATTCTCACGCAAATGCACACGCGTATTGTACAAAGTTGGTACAATACTTTGTGAAAGTTGCAAATCATTTGCAGTTTCTTTTATCATGCAGGGCTGATAAAAAACCTTTTTCTCCATTTTAATTATTTGTCGGCCCCTATAGATGCACTCGTGACTGAATTTTCACAGGAAATTGTTAGTACATGCATATGTATGTACTCACGTGACCGAAATTTCAAAACGATTTGCCCAGTATTTTTCTAGAAATTCGAAAAAAATTGCTAAACTCCAGAAAGAACACTTTTGGAAATACAGTGTACACGAGCTCAAGTGAAGCATAACAAACCATCATTTGGCGGAGTAGTACATTGATAATTAATTAGTAGAAAACCTGCAAATTTTTGCATTCTTTTTTGTAACTAAACGTAATATTTGTCCAAAAGAAAACACGAAATCCAATTTTAAGGAATTAATTTAATTTATTTTTTTTTAAAAATTCAATACATTTTTCAATATTTACTTTTTTTAAAATATCTCATGTTTTAGGCACTGAGTATTTTGTTACATTAGGTAAGACGTGCAAAATCAAATAAAACATAGTCTCGGGCAGGGGGATTACAGTATAAAAGTTTTACAAAATATCTTTTACAAAACTTGAAAAAAACAACCACCAAGAAGCATATTGGGTACAATCGCTCGAATGTAACCAATGAGGTTATCGGTTCGATTTTTTCATCATAAAAGATCTTTTATCAAACTTTTATAGTGTAATCCCGTCCTTAGAAACACAATTATAATTATATATTCTCGCATATATACAGAGTGTACTGTAAGTGCTAATGCGGCCTTTATCCTATCAACCGTCCGTTGTAGAGGATTCCAATGCTCAAAATGCGTTCAAAAATTACTTATCAGTTTTGAGAGTGGAAATAGTGTGTCACATATTAAAAAAATCCAAATGTTTATACGGTCCCCTTGCCCTCCAACTTCCAATGAATAGCGGGGCGCGGTATCCTATTTCGATAAGATACTCGCCTAAAGTACCAAAGAATGTTTAGAGGTGTCGCGAGTTCGACACCCGGTTCGTCCTTGTCAGAAAACTTTCCTGACACAGGGGTACAAAACAAAACGATGACGTGACCGCAGAAGAAATTGCTACCGCAGGGAGTCCCCCATCCAAGGGTTAGCGCACCAACTCCTCGATGAAAATAAAAAACAAGCCTGCCGTTCGGAATCGGCAATAAGTTGTAGGTGCCGGTCTAATTAGCCCTTGTGTGCAGAAAATGACCGTGGTGCGACAAAAATGATCAATGAATTAGAAAGTTGTTGTCTCATGAGGGAAACAAAAATTTCCCCAAGGGAAAAAATTAAGTTTTCTTTCCTTTTTCCCCCCCTTGTAATCTATTTTAATCTAATTATTACTCTTTCGATTCGCCTGTTAACAAATGTTATTTCACAGTTGCACAATTTTTGCCGTATTGCACTTGAAACTGACGACACTTCGCTTAAGCCGTCAGTTTCCCGAAACTTGCGGTTTGACTATTTCCGCAAGCGAACGCAAGTTTTGTGACGCGGCACAGCCAGCTCCTAATTGGCTTTAGTTTCACATCTATCGCGACCGGATTTTAGACAGGGCAACAACTTTTGTTCGTTCTAATTGGGTTTTTTAAGCATTGGGGTGTCTATATATGAAAACTGATTTTTTTTTTTCATTTTGTCACACACTGTATTTTCACTCTGAATATTGGTGCAGGGTAATTCTTGAACGCCTTTTGAGCATTTCTTTCAGTTGAAAACATACCTCTACGATGGACGGTTGATGAGATGAAAGCCGCATTAGCACTTACGGGACACCCTGTACAATTATAACATTTATGTACATATGTATATGGCGACGCACGCAGGAATTCTCATTCCAGAGCCCTACTGTGAATTCAGCGCAATCTGCGGATGATAATCGATGTCCGTAAAATGATAATCGATGGAATATTCCACTCCTTTGATGAAACAATCGGAAATTCGATTCCGTAGCCGGTCAATATGAAGAGCCGAGTGATTGATTCTTGCCAACCTGCATAGTGATTGATAGGTAGCTGTGCTCGGAAGTGCTTCATTCTCCTTGGATGATGTAATTCTTTACCTGTGAAATTAAATGGAGGTTTAGATCACTAGCGGTTTAATATACAAGGTTGTTCCGAACACACTGGGAAAAACATTTTAACCGCTTCTCTTACAAAGTCGAGATATCTCGTCCGAGATGAAATATATATTTATTTATTTATTCAATATTTATTGGCCGAGGCCTATAGAACAGGATGCGGAATTTATATATGGTGAAAGTGACGATTGATGGTACAAGAGAATTCGGAAATCGTGGTGCAATCTACAATATTTGATGGTAGGTTGTTCCAGTCGATAATAGTTCTTGGGAAAACGCTAAATACGGAAATAAATATGGAAATGCATTGGAACAGTTTTCTTCAACAGCTGTTTCACGGACCGGTGCCGGCCCATGAGAATTTTGCTTCCGGCGTGCGAAATATTTCGACCTATTCATATAGCCGCTACGTAATTTTAGATTTGCCAAATGTTATATCGTCTCTGTATTGGCTTTTTCATCTCTGTCGTAGCCGTCCACAGTTCTGCGAATTATTCATTTTGCCAGTGGGCAATTTATTACTCTAATTTGCGGTCTACACCAGTGCTTCTTGAGCTATCGGTCATGACCCAAACTTGATCCACAGGAGTTTCCGAGATGGGTCGTGCGACTACTTACAGCAAGGGTTCTTGATCTATGCGTCACGATTGAAACTTGATTCACTGGGGCTTCCGAGATGGGTCATTCTAACGGTGCCATTTTTCGTGGGACCATTTACTCTTAGGAATATTCAAATTAAATGTTATTGCCAGTCGTGATACACACTATTCTTTTACAGCATTTCGATGAGTTTATTTTGTTTTCTAAACAGCCATGTCACATCAATCATACTACTTCGATTAACGCACTACTGAACAACATTGTTATTATATTTTAAGATACCGGCACTCTCACAAAAAAATATAACTTTAATCACTCACTTATTTTGCTTCATCGAAGCTTGCGCTTTTCCCATTCCGAAAGAGTTCGAAACGCGACTACCCCATGAACCCTGATCACTCTCTCTGCCGAAAAAGCAAAGCCGCTTGAAAGTTAATGCAGCTTAACTCTTGAAAGTTAACTCTTAATGCAGCTTTGCCGCAAAAAACCTCGTGTGTTTCCACACCAAGTCAGTGGAAAAGCCTGTTATTGGTTGAAAGCGCCTGATATCCATCAAGTGTTTTCATTGGCTCAGAGGCACATGCATAAAAGCGTGACTTCTATTGTGAGAGAAGTGTGCACATGTTGCGCAACTCTCTGTACGTATCACAGTACAAAAATGCATCGTAGAATTCCTAGCGAGGGAAAAAACTCACGTGTTGCTTCTAATGTATTTACATATGTGTGTAAGCGTGTGGTTTCCCTATGGGGAAGGGGAGAGAGAGTGTTGGGTGCGTTCATGACATCGTGCGAAACCAACAACACCTACAGAACAAGGCCTCCGCACGAAGCTTGTGACGTCACTTAAGAAAGTCATTTCACATATTACCATTGGATATAGCAGGCCGACGCACGCGGTATCTTTACCTTCTTTTTGCAGTATATCCAATGGCAATAGTAGAAATGGCCTTCTTCAGTGACGTCGCAAGTTTCGTGCGGAGGCCTTGTTCTGCAGGTGGTGTTGGCAAAACTCACAACAGGGATTCTTGGGGTATGTTGGTCAAGACCCGAACTTGATTCACTGGAGCTTCCTAGATGAGTCGTAGAGTCTTACAGTCCTGTTATAAATGTACGTTATTGCGTCACTGGTTTTACTAATTTTGAAAAACAGTTTCATGGGACGCGAAGCCGGTCTTGTTGCTGATTTTGGGTCACGGCTGGGAAAAAAAAAGGTTAAGAGCCCCTTGTCTGTATTTTGCCGGCCAGAAAACCTTTTTCTACTATTTATGGTATTTGTTTTTTTTGCTGGAGGGCCGAAATTTTTTGCTGCAGGTCTCCCAAGTGATTTGTGAATATGCCGCTGGTGATCTGGAAGTGTGCCACAGACCTTTTTTGAGATTTTTAACTGCACCGCGGGTCACTTAGGTCATCTGTAAATTTGGCGCTTACTTCCTTTTTACAAAATTTGGTTTGAGATCGCGGGACACATCAGATGAATCAGAGGGCCACATTTAGCCCGCGGGATATGGGTTGAGCATGTATGCTCTAGAACAAAGGTTCTTAACCTTTTTCAGTCGTGACCCAAAATCAACAACATGGTGTGCTTCGCGACCCATAGACTGTACGAATTAGTGAAACCAGTGACGCAATAATAGTGCATTTATAATAGGACTGTAAATGAATTCGTGAGACTCGTCACCTCTAGGAAGTCTGCGGATCAAGTGTAAGTGGATTCACACAACACATCTTGGAAGCTCCTCCGTATAAAGTTTGTGTCGTGTGGTCCATGGCTTAAAAGTTCCTGGCTGTAAGTGAATTTACAAGAACCCTCTTAGAATTATCTGTGAATCAAGTTTAGGTTGTGGCACGCAGCTTAACAATACCTGGCTGTGAGTGAATTTACACGACCCATTTCGGAAGCGTGTAAATCAAATTATGTTGAGACTCATAGGTCAATCCCTGGCTGTAAGTGATTTGTATGACCCTTCTCTCGAGTCAAGTTTGTGTCGTAGCCCAAGAATCCCTGTACACAAGACCCTGCGAATCAAGTTGAGGTCATGACAAATAGCTTAAGCATACTTTGTTGTAAGTGGATTTGTATGATCCATCTCAAGAGCGCATGTGAATTAAGTTTGGTGATGACCTACGACTCAAAATCTCCTGGCTGTAAGTGCGTTCACACGATCTACCTCTGAAGCTCCTGCGAATCAAGTTTGGGTCGTGTCAAACAGCTCAAGAATCCCTGCCTGTAAGTGAAATAGTACGATCCATCCCGGAAGCCCTTGCAAATCATGTTTGGGTCGTCACCCATAGCTCAAGAGTTCTTGATTGTAAGTGGAATTTTACAATCCAATCTCGCACACCCCTGCAACGCAAGTTCGGTTCACGACCCATAGGCTCTAGCTTGTCGGTCAGATTCTTGTCTCGTTATTATGATTTCTAAAATTAAAGACGTATTCACACGGAAAACCACTTACCGTGTAGATATGAATTTCAGTGAAGAAAGATAGCACCAAGATCTGAGCAAATCCTATGTACTGTATCCATAGTAGGAACTCCTGCGCAAAAAAAAAAAAGACAATCAAAATTAACCAAATGACAATGAAGAAACCCCATATAAATATTCACCACCGTACAAGATTCGCTGGAGCGTAGGAAAGGTTTTAGTACGCTGGGTGTACGGTTTGAGCCTCATGTACAAGATTTTGATTTTCTGAATTGCTTCTGGGGGTACCCGAGCATCCTACGCACCCTGGTCTCCGATGCCACTGGATATTTGCACATGAGTATTTATTTCTACGACAGAGACTTAATATGGATAAGCTTGCCTGAGCGATACAGGGTGGGTGTGAAATAAGCTGACTGGAATATTGAGAATATTCTTAAGCCGTTTAGTAAGCTGGCCTATTCTGAACATTTTTCAGGCGTGAAGGGAAGAGCTGGCATATTCAGAGCAATTCGCAGCATTCCGTGTCAAAATTTGTATGGAAACTATCTGAGGCGGATGCAGGGGTGCAACTGCACAATCTTGTTCAGCCCGCGTAACAGATATTCTGCATTTCTACTGCTGTCGAGAGCCAGAAACTTCTATATATATGGGATGACCACATACGATTTTACGGGACATTTCCATAATTTCGGCTATCCCTTTTTTTCTCTGTAAAGTGTCCCGTTTTTCTCTCATTTCCAGCGAGGCTTTACTTGAATTTTAAAAATCAAGAATTAAGATTATTATTATTTTTTTTATGACTTATAAATTATATTATGACACTCAAGGCTCCAGGGGAGGCTCGAAAAATGTCTTCCCCCGTGGGACCTAGTTTTGGTTCCCCCGACTACGTTTTTTTGGTCGACGAACCTTTTTTTTGCTCTTTCAATTCGGTTTTGTCACCCCGTGCGTGTCAAGAGCCACCCTTACATGACTTCGTAATAATTATAGCAACATATGCATTTTTTCATGAATTATTTTTGTTTAGAAAATTTTTTCCCACATATATAATTAGCAACTTGCCTTTCTTTTATAATTTTTCGGCTATAATTGACAACTTCCGTGAATTCGACAATGTTTTGGCTGTAATTACCCTTTTTACTTTTACTTGACAAATTTTAGCAATAATTTGTGATATAGGGACCATTCAAGTATTACGTAAGCAGATTTTTAGCCGTTTTTGACCCCCCCCTCCCCCCATGTCAGCAAAAATCAGCAAAACACTGACCCCCTCCTCCCCCCCTTGTCAGCAAAACTTCGTCAGCAGCTTAGATTATTTCATATCTTCAAAAAGGGGTCTTTAATGACGTAAGCAACCTTCAACCCCCCCCTCCCCACTTGTCATCAAAAGTCAGCAAATCCGAACACCCCCCCCCCCCCGTCGATGCTGACGTAATACTTGAATGACCCCATATCGTATGGATCCGATTTGCTGCATTTTGATGAATAACATATGGTTAGCCCAGACTTTTATCGTGAATTGATATTACCTACCAGGAAAACTCTCGAGGGCTGTATGGAAACCCTTGGCGGATCACATTTGATCCTCGGGCCTGGGGTTGCACCGGCTTGGATTTAAGGGATGTGTTCTAACAGGAGAACCTTCTCTAAGGATGCGCTAAAGGGTTCCACAGCTAGTAAAATGTTCAAAAACAACGATAGAAGGCGTTTTATGGCAGCGCGGATTCTCATATGCATTCTTCCCAAGAATTTATTCTGTTAGAAGAGATTACTGCCAAATGGTCTTCAGCCAGGCATGGGTGTAGAGGGAAGCGATGGGGCTAATGGTCCCTCACAAAAGCTGAATGAAATGGGAAAAAATTTGCTGTCCCGTAAATCACAGGTCGATCTTGACTATCATATCATATACAATATATCGCTTCTCTGGACACATTGCCGTGGGATGAAGTGCCCGATTTCGGTCATGTCCGTCTTCGGGGCAGGGGTGCTGAACCTCTTATCTGCTGGCCAAATCTGGCCCGTCAAAATCCATCCAGCACTTGGTGTTCCGGTAGGTAAATATCAATAAACGATTGAAAAAAACCCTTGTCTGACCATATTTCCTTCATAAAAATATGAGAAATCGGGATCTATACGAGATATTGCCAATTGTCGCTGAAAAATCGCCGAATACCAGTGAAGTTGTCATTTACAGCCAAAAAGTTTGTCAAAAACACTTTTCTTTGACATTTTTTGGCTATACAGCCAGAAAATTTTCAAAGGCAGGTAAAAAATTGTCTCAGGCAAGTGAAGTGGTCAATTACAATAAAAAAAAGAAAGTTGTCTGAGGCAGTTGAAGTGGCTAATTATAACAAAAAATTGTCTAAGACAAGTAAAGTTGGCAATTACAGCCAAAGAAATTGCCAAATATTTTAATTTACGAGTCATGAAAATAACCCAATTCTTGATTTCAAAAATTAAAATAAGCCTCGTTGAAAATGGGGAAATTATTTTTAGGTGGAAGTTGGGACGACAACCAAAATTACGGGAATGTCCTGCAAAAT
Source organism: Pholcus phalangioides (assembly GCF_987345545.1). Taxonomy (NCBI): domain Eukaryota; kingdom Metazoa; phylum Arthropoda; class Arachnida; order Araneae; family Pholcidae; genus Pholcus; species Pholcus phalangioides. The sequence continues at coordinate 5,486,280 of NW_028301637.1, forward strand.
ACCGGTTGTATGGTCACCCTACATAGATACAAGTTCCTGGCTCCCGAGCGGCAGAATTACCGCGTATCTGCTCCGCGGACTCAAAAGGTTATGCAATGTGCAACCCTGGTCTAGCGTTTATTTTGATCTCTCAGCCTACCACATTGATTTTCGGCCACTTCGTTGGGCATTTTGTCTGTTGTGGCAGTGAATTTTCATAAATTTTCGTATCGCAAACTGTAGGAATAGACCCATTAATTTTATGCCCACCTTGTATGTATGTATTTGGCATTCTTGTCAGATAGAGCTTTGTGATAAAAATGAGCTGTTTTTTTTTTCTCCACTTACCCACATCTTTCCGATTCCAGTTGCGTACAGTAACAGCTGGATAAGCGTATGAGCGTTGGATATTCTCCAAAACCACATCAGCACCCACGTGACCGCCGACTTCATGACTTCGGTCTGTGCTGCCTTGAATAAAAAGTAAAATTTCATCAGTTAAAACTCGCTCAGCAGATCTATAGTAAGGGTGTTCAACTTTTTGAAAAGTGCGGGAAAATTCATTAGCATGGAAACTTGTCGCGGGACACATGTGGTCTGGGAATGTGCCGCGGGTCAATTAACTGATCTGGAAATGTGTCGCGTGCCACTTAACTGAGATAAGAATGCGTCCGAGCCTCTTAAGTGATCTAGCAGGTGCCCCCAGGTCATTTAATTGATTTGTAAATGTACCACGTGACACTTGAGTGGCCTGGGAATGCGCTACGGTCAATTAGGTGATCTTTAAATGTACCACGCGGCGACACTTCAGTGGCCTGGGAATGTGCTAGGTCAATTAGGTGATCTTTAAATGTACCACGCGACACTTAAATTACCTGGAAATGGATTAAGTGATGTAAGAGTGCCGCGAGCCTCTTTAGTGATGTAGAACTGTGCCCCAGATCAATTGATTTCCAAATGTGCCGCGGGTCACTCAAGTGTTTGGGGTATGTAAGTGATCTGGAAATAAACGGGACAGTACACGGATGGTCAGGCCAAAGCTAGCAATTGCTGACACTGTCACCAGATGGCAACTAATCGGAGGATGATGTCATTCTCCGCTATCATGCGAAGATTTCTTTTTCAACAGCTGGCTAATACGAAGAGATGAAAACAAAATTCAATCTCATTCATTCAGTGCACACCAGCTTTAAGGAAAGATTGGGATATTCGTTGCCTTTGTAGTGCAGTGGTGCGCAAACCTTTTGAAGTGCGACCCCGCCCCCCCCCCCTTTTGACCATTGAAGGACCGGACACACCCCGCTTCCCATCTCAGAGAGATATCGAAGCTTTCCCGGGGGATGGTCGTATCCGGAAATTTATTTTTGTGAAAATAACAAACGACGATATACAATAAAGAATCTGGAGTAAAAATTGTGATCATAGCATCATCCACAGATAATCAGTCCGTAACCGTAATAGTCCTTATATAAATAATCAAAGAGTAATTTTTGTCTTGTATGTGATAGAATCTGGAATTGAGTTTATCCAATCTAGAATATACTAATCTCAGCAATCAAGCTGTAATAAGATATAAATTGACGTCCAAAAAATGTATCGGGACCCTCTACGTAAGGTGACCATATTCCCCACGGCCCCTACATGGGCTGATCATATGTTCCGGGACATTCCAAATTTTTTTGCCAATAAACGTGCTGTCCCGGAAGCCCCTTTCTGAACGCTTGTTTCGATTTTGATTGGGCGGATATTAATTTCCAAAGATGTTCAAATTTTTTTTGTAAGTATCATATAACTATGTTTCTGATGTAATTAGTGTCCCTTATGCAATATGTATGTATGGGGCCGTTCAAGTATTACGTAAGCACATTTTTAGCCATTTTCGACCCCCTCCCCCCCTTGTCAGCAAAATTTCGTCATCAGCTCTGCTCCTCTGAATCCTAACTCATATTTTCACAAGGAGTGGTTGATGACGTAAGCATTATCCAAACCCCCCCCCCCCTCCCCCTTGTCATCAAAAGTCAGCACAAGTCATCGGAAACCCCCTCCCCCCCAATCGATGATGACGTAATACTTGAACGGCCCCTATGGTCCTTGATTTTCGCATGCAGGGTGATTAAGAAAGAATCATCCGATTTCAAAATGTGATTCGACAATTAACAAGATTGTTCATACAACTTGGACAAATTTTCCTCCGTATATTCATATATCACTTATCATTCTATTCTGGGTTTTCAATTTTTAAGAAATACACAATTTTGAGAAATCGGGTGATATGCACACTGTAAAAGTACTAACTTGATATCGTCCGCCACATGCACCAGGAGCACGAATGTACAATTTTTCCCTTATTATTTTTTTATCAGATATTTGGATTCCTTGTTTTGCTATCTAAGTTGTGCCTAAAACACGAATGTGTATCCCTATTTTGAAAAACACGTTACAAAACATTTTAGGAAAATTACTTCCATAGAGTAACATTTTGGGTAGAGTAAACATGCAAACGTCATTTCCGACGTTCTTCTTTTGCAAGGACGTTCGTGATTCTGGCGTGACGGAGCCGATATGCCTTTGATTTAAATATTTAATATGTGAGAAGATCTTCGGTATTCCCAGATCCCTTCTTATACATATGTTCCTTACGAACCAAGGAGCCCGCATTAAACGTCTTAATATTTTATTCTGGCTTTTCTGGAGGGAGACTGTGTAATTCAGAAACCGTGTGTGGGCCCAAACAGGCGATGCATATAGCATCGTGGGACGGGCCGCTGTGGTGGTCGAGTGGTTATAGTGACGGACTCGCGATGCGAGGATCTGGGTTCGAACCCCACAGTGGTGGTCGGCTGAAGTTGGTTTTCTGTGGTTCCCAACTTCAAGGCGCAAATGCGAGCCGATCTCCCCGTAAAAAGTCTCGCCACAGAGAGCAACAGTCCTACAACGATAAATCATTCAATCATAACACTTCACTCATAGTTAGAAAAACTGGTGGCAGATGGCAGCACTACACATAACAAGCATTACAGAGAAACAAAAAAAACTTCACGTCGGGTTTCACTACACGTACACGCACATTCCCGCATGTACCGATTCGTTGGGGGTTCCGCGAGGAGGGGAGAAGTGTGGGCGGGGTGCATGTGTGGTGTAGCAGTAGTAGGTAGGGCCTCCAAAGAATGGCTCGGGGATCCATGATGTTCTTAAGTCAGCCACCTCGTTCGGCAATTTGCCTGTTGTGGCGTTGTATTTGTATATATGGATTATTGTACAAGTAGAACTTGTTAAAATTACATTTTATGATACGTGAATAATATACTCAGCTGAATAATATAATTTAAATAAAAATGGATTTCTTATTTGGAAATTTTTATTTTGGAGAATCTCTCGCGACCCAGCTAGTTCATTGCCGCGAACTCCCTGAGTCGCGACCCACTGGTCTAGGGTGCTTACCCCGCAAGTGAGAACGTGAATTCGATTCTCCGCAAGGCCAGTTGAATTTTCTCTTTCCTGAATTCACTTTCGTATCAGATATCTGTTGAAAAAAGACCTTCGGATGGATATTGACGTCATCCTCGTGATAACTTTCGTTGCAAGTCATTATCAATTGTTCGTTTAACCGCTCCAGAGGCAAAAGAAGTCCATGCACAGAGAGACTCGCGGCAGCGCGCGTATCATGAGAGATTCTAGTGAAACAACTTTATTTCAGTCACATTCTAAGCGGTATCTTTGGCGAAACACATTCTCACAAAATCATTCTTAAATTCATAGCCAGCTGAATCCGGAACCCCCTTTCCCCCGATCTCACAATGTCGAAATTCAGATCAAGCAAGAAAAATATCTCGGCGAAATCCTCATCATCGTCGAAAAGCGCCAGCAGGGTCTCGTACACCTCTTCGTACCGGCGGACGTCGACCCACAACGCGGACCTGTCGCCGGATCACCACGAATGCTACAGGCAGTACCTGGATCCGAACGTCGTGACGCGGATCACGCAGAGCGTTTGCCACAGCAAGGTCCGAGTCAAGCCGGAGTTGAGCATCTACACAGTGGCCGCCCTCGAGTACCTGGCGACGGAGCTCGTCGAGTTGTCCTTCACCTCCGCTTCGGAACGCACGGCAGACAAGAACCCCGTCCTGATGATCGTGGACCTGAAAACGGCCATAGATGGAGACGACGAACTCAGGGCTCTGATCCACGAGAAAATCGAAGAGGAGGCGGACGACGCTAAGGACAAGGGCGAAGATGACGACGATGACGAAGACGATTATTAGTGAAGACGTCCGTTTGCGGTGGTCGTCGACGTCCTCGGATCGAATTTTGGGAACTTCATGCAATTCCTACCGTTCTATATTGAGTCAGTGCGAACCAACGATAATTGTAGTATCATTGCGTATATCAAATTAATAAAATGAGGATCACAAACAAAAAACTAGTCTCGTTGTTATAAAGAGGGGGGAAGGGTTGCAAGCAGTACTGGGGCGGGGAAGGGGGGTGGTGGTCCTAGTGCACTATAGCCCAGGGCGGCAAATTTGAGGAATGACTGCCCGAGAAAATTAGTACAATGGGAGATGAGCAGCAAAATCATAAATCAACCTCTACCTAGAATCCAAGTCAGTAGAGCAGGCCTTAAAAAAAAATCAAAATTTAGCGATAATTAAATTTCTGCCAAGCCCTGGCCTAGAGCGTGTGAAGCACTGCGAATGACCAAAAGAGTGACCTACAGCGTCTGCAAATGTGTTAATGACTAAAAGAGTGACCTAGTCAGTGAGCAGATCCGGATCTTAAATCTCGCAAACTACGGGCCGCAGAAGGTTGCCAACTGGAAGGGGCCAATTTTTAGGACACTAACTGAAGGGGTGGGTAGATTTTTTTTATCACCAAAATATCATTTCCTTACACCTGAGAAAGGTCCAGAACCGGCCCTGTCAGTGAGCGACCAAAGTCGTGACCTAGACCTCTGGTCAAGCATGTGATTGACCAGAACAGTGTGCAAACATGTGAATGACCCAAAGGGTGACGTAGAGAGTGTGTGAGCATATGAGTGACCCAAACAGTATGCCAGCATGAGAGTGACCCGAAGAGCGGCTCGCAGACACAGGAGCGAGATGCCAGGCCATGTATTGCTCGCGGTCATGAATTCGAGAAATAAGTGGTCATGAAGATTAGTATAGAATGGGAGAAGGGCGGCGAAATTTGTGAAGAACCTTTGAATGTACCGAATGTAGCGCCGATCAGTTAAGTGCTCTGAAATGGTGCCGCGGGTCACTTGAGTGATCTGAAACAGTATTATAGGTTACTATAATGATTTGTAAATATGCCGGGGGGTAAAGGCTCGAGTTAAGATGGCACTGAGAGAATAGAAGACAGTTATTCATTTGGTGAAAAACCATCCATGATGATTTATGATTTGATGGGATCTCGGCTGACGATTTGTTACCATTGAGCCGGGTGGGGGGTGGTGGTATCACGGAAATTTTTTCCCCCTACACGTTTTGTCCTCGATACATTTCACCATTTACATTTCTCTTCGACCATTCCGCCGCCCTTACCATGCGAGACCAGATTATTACTATTGCCGGGCAGCGTAATTACAATCCCTACACTCTTAGCAACACAAGAGGCATTAGCATGCAGCTGATTGGTTACTACGAGCAAGAAAGCAAGACGTCACGAAGGGCGGAACTGAGCTTTTGGCGAAACTGAATTTCGCCAAAAGCTCGTCGATACTTTTTATACAGTATTACTTCGAATTAGGAGTCCGTTATACTTTCCTTCCACGATCTTATTCACGAAAGGTGATAGCAACTCCACTGGAAAAAATTAATTTGGCCCTTAAAAGGGTCTTTTTGAAATTAATAAAATACAGCAACGAAATTTGAGGAATCGAAAAAACCACATGCGAAAATAAAACGATAGAGGAGAAAAAAACCACCATTCAATTGCGCCAAGTATTTCACTATGAGTGACGTAATGGTTCGTAACTAACCTCGACCAATCATGATGCGCGAAATTTCTATAATGTTGCTAGAAGAGTATGATTTGCTTGGCCGGGCACCCACGATGTTGAGACGGGCAATGCTCAAAAAGAAGAAAGCTCACTGAACTCTAGCCTAGGGAGGCGCTGATCCACAACGATGTGACGAGAGGGGCGAATTTTGTAAATTCGTTTGATCGTCCCGTATTTTATGGGACAAATTTCCCCATATCATTCGGCTCATGGAGGAGCGATTGTTTCCATAACCCCCCTCCCCGGATCAACGCCTGGGCGAAAGCAGACACCTTCAGCTGTGTATTGAGTGGAGGAGACACATGCTGAAATTGAGCAGAGATAGACATCTTCAGCTGTGAAAGGAGGAAAGACGTGGTCCAGGACCTGGCCACGGCGAAGGGCTCACCCGAGTCAACGAGGGAAGACGCGTGGTCCAGGACCTGGCCTGGCCACGGCGGATGACTCACACAAGCCAACGAGGGAAAACGTGGTTCCGGACCTGGCGCCTGGCCACAGAAAACAACAAAGGGCTCAATAGACCTACAAAGACATCAAGAGCTCATCGATATATATTTTGTATAATAGAAATATTTAAAAAATTTTATATACTTTTTTTTAAATAATGTGCCATGTACTGTATTTTATATGCAAAATAAAGCACCCGACATCGCCCAGGGCCCCCCCCCCCATCCGAGGCAATGGCTAAAATTGACAATGGTCGATAAAGCCTGGGCGGTGAACGGTACGAAATGAAATGTGAATGAAGCCGAGGTAGAAATCAGACCTCTGTGAATGGAACGGAGTCACGCAGATCCAGGGCGATATGTTCAAGAAGTGGCTTATTGTATCCGTATCATCCCGTATTTTTTACGGGACAGATACATTTTCTCCATATTATCGGGCTCTTGGGAGGGGCGATAACATCTAATCGCCCTCCTCTGGATCGGCGTTTGAGCCCAGGGTACACGCGGACACAGGGTGATGTGTCAGAAGGTTCGATTTATTGCATAGGTTCGTTAGATCTTCCCGCAGGGTCCTGCGGCCCTGCCGCAAAGTCAAGAGCAGAATTATTTGTGGAAAATGGGTCTGCGGGAAGATCTAACGAACCTGTGGGGGCTCGTTAAATGATGGGCCTGCTTTGCGGACCAAGTACATCCAAGCAAGGGGTTTCATTCAGCTCGCGAACTGCATACCGGTAGAAAAATATCGATACACACATATGAATGCGTGTGACCATATTTCCTTCATAAAAATACGGGAAATTAGGACGCATACAGGTCATTGCGAATGACTGCCAAAAATTGTCAAACGTCAAAAAATGCGAATTAGGCCACATACAAAAAATTGTCAAAGGCAATTATAGCCAAAAAATTGGAGAAATTAGTAGAAGTAAGTAAAATTGCTAGTGACAGGCGAGAAAATTGTCAGTGCCAAGTTGCCAATAAGATTCTCATTTCGTTTTTTTCTTTGTTTGCATCCAGTGTATGTAATATGACAAGTGTAAGATAACAGATAAGATGGCATGTGGGGTCCCCTCCAATTGCTTTTAAATCCAGTGGCAAAGTTCTGGCATTCATTCGGGGGGGGGGGGGTTTAGCGGGCTATAGCACAAGGCGGAAAGGTCGGAGGGGAGGCAAATTCCAGAATAATTTCTTCCATTCGTTGCAGAATCATTTCTTCCAAACACACACACATTTATTCTAGAACCATTTCTTTCATTTATACCAGAATCATTTATTCGATTTACCAGACCAGAATAGAATTTAGAGCCGATTCCCATCCTTTTGGGGACGACTGTCGGCTTACGAACTGGCCAAGAAAGCCTATGAAGAGTGGAAAAGGAAGATAATTCAGAAGAAAAAGAAGAAAGAATTGGAATTTTGTCAACAGACTAGTACGAATTTAAGTCAAGGTAAGCCACCGCCACAATCGAATTTTTCCCAGTCCAAAAGCAGGCACACTCCTATTACAGTTCAGCAATCACCAGTCAACTTCTCACTCTAGTTCGCAGGTCGAAAAAAGAGGACAAAAAAACACTGCATGGGTGTCGCAGCGCAAAAAACCTCATACAAATTGAAGAATTCAACCATTATTATGTGGCAGAATCATGTACAAAAATGAAGAAAAAATACACTATACAACAGTTCTGTTCAGTAAGTGCTCATCAAAAATAATATATGTTAGAAAAATTATGGTTATTATCTACAAAACCAGAATTAAAATGAAAAATAATTGAACAAGTCCCAAAATTCAAGTCATTCTCTATTTACCATACTTCAGAAAAATGAATTTTATAGCAGACTAGCTATAATACCCGGCGTTGCCCGGGTTTTCTTCAATGGGGCTGTTAGAAACACGTGATATCTCCCTCTTTCTTTGAGGGACATGCAAACCGTGTCTAAAGTTAACCAATATGGCGACTTCCTGCGTGACTCATGAAATAACCAAATCTAGATTTATTTCGATTCCCTCCCCGTGAACTTCAAGTTATCCATCTGCCTGTTTCAGCTTCCAAAAAAGCTTAATTAAAGCTGTGGAATTTCTTCGATGTACTTTCTACGGGCCAATAATTAATTTTAGAATATCCTGACCCACATGAATTTATGCAGTTGAATATCAAAAGACAATACGGAGATATTAATTTTCATGCTTGAGAAGATATAGCCATTAGCTATAAATAGTGAGCCGATCACAAGAGGAGGGTCTGGATGAAAAGTCAGTTGTGATTGAACTTTGCGAGAAAGCTGTTCGCTCTCTCTCTCTGATTAGGTTGTAAATTGCTGTTCTGTAAATAAATCTGTGTGTCCGTTAAACCGCTTCTTGTTTTGCAATCTCGAAGTCTTGTAGAAATTGTGTGGAACAATACTATTTCTTACGAGATGAAACTGTTATCGCTAAAAACTTCTTAACTTCTTTTTAAGAAGATTGAGATATTGAACGATGTCTTCGAACGTTCTGTTGAGAAATGGGTTGCACAACCTGTTCAGTCCGCGGGCCAGATATACGGTATTTCTTCCACTCGCGGTTAAATTTTTTCGGCTAATATTGGCAACTCAACTACTCTGACAATTTTTTTCCGTTGTAACTATCAACTTACTTTGACAAATTTTTCGGTGGCATACCATATTGTTATTAAAGAAATATGATCAACCTTGGTATTTATTGTGTTTTGTGCATTGGTACTTTTGTATCAAGAGCAACTTTCGCTGGACGGATCGAGCCACTGGATGAGCCTCATTTGGCTCGCCGAAAGGAGGTTGTGCACCCCCTGCTGTATAATCATGATCGAAAGAAGTAAAAAATTCTATTCTGGTTTTATTGACACTTACCGCTTGGCTGTAAGAGCTCGGTTGAGTTTCGAGAAGATTATGGTAGGCATAGATGTAGCGATCCCAGAGAAATGCGCTGAGTGCCAACTGGAGTCCAAAGCAAATAACGACACCATAGGCTCGTTTGTGGAAATAGCAACTCGGCGGGTGAGTGAGGTTGACCTTGGTTGACGACGAGCCACCGCAAGAATGGGCATCCTTTCCGAAAGCCTCGGAAGTTTTCAATGAAATATAACCTGTTTGTCTAGGAAGAGTATCTCTGAGGTAAAAGAAACAACCTAGGCATTGGAAACGAGAGGATAAACATGCTTAATAACGATTTTGGCAAGTACATGAAAATAAGTAATACCAAAAATGCGTGGAAGGAATATATTGTACAATGATTGATCAAATGAAAATTTGACGAGAGTTCCTACCAATGCGTACCATTTAAAAGTACGAGCTCTGCAACTGAAGCCAGATACCGTGTAATTTCGTAGGCTAATGTATGTCCTTCTCAAGAAAGTCTTGAGCTGTGATATCAACCAATCCTATAAAATGCCTGGGGCAGATACCCGTAGTTTCGTAAGCCGGTGTATGTCCTTCTCAAGAAAAACCTTAAGCTGTGCTAGCTACTACTCCTATACAATGTCTGTAGACATATAGTTTCATAAACCAGTGTATGTCTTTCCTAAAGGAATCCTTGAACTGTGAGAGTTAAGTCTATAGAATGCCTGAAGGTAGATACCCCCGTATTTTCTGAAGCTGGTGTATGTCTTTCCCAAAGAAAGCCTCGAGCTGTGATAGCAACCAATCTTATACAATGCTTGAAGGCAGATACCCACAGTTTCATAATGTCCTTGTGAAAGAAATCCTTGACCTTTAAGACCAACCAAGTCTATAGAATGTCTGAAGGTCCGTAGTTTCGTAAGCTGGTGTATGTCCTTCTCAAAGATAGCCTTGAGCTGTGATAGCAAGAACTCCTACACAATATCTGAAGGCAGATAACCCGTAGTTTCATAAACCAGTGAATGCTTTTCAAAAAGAAGGCTTTGGGCTGTGAGAGCAACCAATCCCATACAATGTCCTACAATTCAGCGTTCTTTCTCGGGTTTTGTTTTGAAGAGACGCGGAGGGGATAGATTGAAAAAAATCAGTCAGAAGTCCGGACTATAGGGTGGGTGTAATTTTTGGTTAATTTTAATGAGAAGTCTGTTAGTTGGGACACTGGGTGAGCGGGCATTATCATTAAAAGGCAAAAACTTGCAGTTGGCATTCTAGAACGTTTTCTCTATTATGGTACGACGCTTTTTTACAGAATCTCCGGCTTCTACAATGCGTGTGTATTTTTTTCCTTTTGGCCTAGTCAACTTTTCATTTGATCATACCTAATACAGTAGTAGTGCATTCCAAGAGTATGATAACTTTTTGAACTCACTAGTATAATGGTTCATGATAAATTTACACTTTATAACTTATTACTTTTCATATAATCGTTTATATAACCAATGTAGCTACACTATATACAGGGTGTCCTGTAAGTGTTAATGCGGGCTTTATCTCATCAACCGTTTGTCGTAGAGGTATGGTTTCGGTTTCAAAAATGCTCAAAATGTGTTCTAAAACCACTTTGTATCAGATTTGAGACTGGAAATTCAGTGTGTCACAAAATATAAAATCTTCATTTTTATACGGGGGGGGGGGGGGTTCCCCGTCCTCTGAAATCCAATTAAGAAGTTGTTGCACTAAGAAAAGACCAGGCCACAAAAGAGATCCTAAGTTTTTAATACACAGATATTCGAATTCAAAAATCGGAGAAAAGTTGGGAAAAGAGAAAATAAATGAGGGAAAGGAACGTTGTCAGTTTTTTTGCTGTTATTTCCTAATTTTTCGACCTTTTTGAATTACACTCGTGTGCAAAATTAAGAGAATTCGCACATTGTGTTTATTTTCACAAAAAGGACTGAACCAAAGGTACTAATAGATGTCACCAAAGAAGTATGCAAATATTGAGTGTCGAATACGAAAGCGTGCACGTGCGTGTGGGCGGAGCTGTGACCACGGAGGGGATGATAATTGCACGAGGCGTTTCCCGCGACTCGTGTGCTCGTACTCCTCGGCGATATTCGCTGTGTTTCTCGCAAGAGTTTGGTAAATTTTATAAGCTATCAGGTAAAATGAGCAGCCACAAACGTATGGATGACGGAATGAGATGGAGAATCGTCGGCAGATTGGAGGCAGGGCAATCACAAGTGCATGTGGATACAGAGCTCGATGTTATGCCCAGTGCGTCTGCAATTTGTGGAAACAGGACACTGGATCCATATCGAGAAGACCTGGACAAGGTCGTCGAAGAGCCACGACGACCAAAATGGGTTATTTGGCACTTTCAGCGCGGCGCCACAGGACTGATACAGCATCACAGCTCACGCGTGAGCTGCATGCTGTCACTGGAACTCGACTTTCACGGTTTACTGTTGCATGAAGGCTTCAGGCGAGAGGGTTTTATGGCAGAAGACCCGCTGTTTGCGTCCCGCTAACTGCGGCACACAAGACAGCGCGTTTATCATGGTGCAGACAACATCAGCCTTGGACCAGACTTCAGTGGAGCACCGTGCTCTTCACAGATGAGTCGAGATTCAGCCTGGACACTGATTCTCGACGTACACCCATCTGGAGAGAGCCTGGTACCCGATACCATCCCTCCCACATCAGGGAAATGGACCACTATGGTGGTGGAGGTGTCATGGTCTGGGCAGGCATCATGTTGGACGGCCGCACACTCATCCATGTGTTTGGCAGAGGGTTCGTGACTGCTAGGAGGTATAGAGAGGAGATCTTAGAGCCTATGTTCGACTTTTCAGAGGCGCAGTTGGCCCTCGGTTCCTGTTCATGGGCAGCAACGCTCGTCCACATCGGGCTCACCTGGTCAACGATTATCTGGAAAGTGAGAATATTCGGCGTATGGATTGACCAGCCAGATTCTATAAGGCTTAGGCCAAGAGATCTGACTGGGACGCTCTTGGGAGGGTAATTGCATCTCGCCATTCCTCTCCGAGAACCATCCCGAAACTGAAAACAGCGTTGCTGCAGGAGTGGGACCGATTGCCAAAGGGACTCCTTAATCTGCTCGTGTCCAGTATGCCGTCGCGCTGACATTCCTGAGAGTACCTGTCTGACTGAGGGGACCATACCCCATATTAGATTCATTTTCGGTTCGATCTCGCAACGTGGATTTTAGACATTCCTGCATTTATGAGCTTTACCGACAATCATGCGTGCGTACTATGACTTTTGTATAGTACATCTATTTCTCTGTTATAACTGTGTATTCGTACCAAATTTCATTACAATCTGTCCACTAGTTTTTCAGAAATTCGACATAATGAGCTAATTCTCTTAATTTTGCACACGAGTGTGAAATACCTTAATGAACATTGCAGTTGAAACATGGGACTTTTTGTTGGGCTCATAAAAAAACACCTGGTCACAACAACTTTCTGATTGGAAGTTAGAGGACAAGGAGAGCATATAAAACTAAAAATATAATTTTTTTTACTTTCTGGCTTTTTCCAATAGTTAGAAAGTTGTTTCCCTGTGTTTTCTGAGCCCAACAAAAGAGATCCTATAATTTTAACTGTAATATTCGCTTAGATATACGAATTCAAAAAATAGTTGGGAAGGGACAGCATAAATGACGGAAAGGAACGTTTTCCGTTAGTATTTGCTGTTCTTCCATAACTTCCTACGATTTTTGAATTCGGATATCTTGGGGAATATTGCACTTAAAAACATGGACTTTTTTTTTCTGTTGGTTCGGGAGACACAGGGCAACAACTTTCTAACTATTGGAAAAAGTTAGCATTTAGTTAGTTTTAACTAATGGAAGTTACAGGACAGGGGGGGGGGGAACCGTATGAAAATTTAGGTTTTATTTACACACTGTATTTGTTACACACTGTATTTCCAGTCTCAAAACTGGCTCCGGTTGAACGCCTTTTGAGCATTTTTTCAATTTAAACATACCTCCACGACGAACGGTTGATGAAATAAAGGCAGCGTTAGCATTTACAGGACACCCTGTACAATGTATATTTGGTCGCAGCTTTGAATCAAGTACGTTACGCCAAAATAATAATAATAATAAAACGTTTTTTGGACTCACCAACCAAGAACGCAGCAAATCCGAATGTATCAGCTATCCCATCGACGGCGTAACCGGTGGTGTTGCGAAGAGAGATGTGCTGGACCATTCCCATCCTGGACCGAGCTACGATACCGTCCAGAGCATCCATCCAGGTTCTGACTTGAAACAAGGCGATGGCCAAGTAATGGAACGTTCTGGAATCCATGCTCACGCATTTTCCGGATGCGATAGCGAATAGTAGACCGATGAAACTCACCATGTTTGGCGTTATGAAGTAAACAACTTTGCTGAATCCCGTAGCCTGTAAAGAAAAAAAAAACGTCGCTTAATTAATAACTGAAAATTCCCAAATATATGTACTGAAGTCGACGCTCGTTATAAGGAACCTATGTAACAGCAACCGTTTCGTTATAACGATCAGTACGATAAGTTACAAATGTTTTTATACAAAGACACATACCAGTGGTTCTCAACCTGGGACCATGTGACCCCTTGCTGTCCTGGTATTTTCTAGAGAAGGGGAGGGGGTGGCAAGGGTAAAAAACAGATGAAAGGGGGAGCCACAGAGATGTGAACACGACACAGTGGCGTCAGAGCGGTTTACGGTAAATTCACCGTCAAGGAAAATTCATAGACAACAGTTCGACATGCGTCAGTGAACCAATAAGTGAGCGGGGAATGACCGAGTCAGTAAATGATGCAGTAGTTAGTGAGTGAGTGACAGAGTGATTAGTGTTGGTGAGTGAGCAAACTAGCGAGTGACAGAGTGAGTAGCATAGAGGTAGAGTAAGAAAGTGATCTAGTGAGTGAGCGTCATGGTGAATGACCCAGAGGTAGAGTAAGAAAGTGATCTAGTGAGTGAGCGTCATGGTGAATGACCCAGAGGTAGACTGAATTACCTAGTCAGTAAGTGAACGACTCAGTGATTGAGTGCGTGAGACAGAATGGGTGACCTAGTTAGTGAGTAAACGAGTGAGAGACCTAATTAGTTGGTGAGTGACCTAATTAATGAGTGAGCGAGTGACAGAACGAATGAGTAAGTGACTGACCAGGTGATTGAGTGTAACAGAGTGAGCAACCTAGTGAGTTGATGATAGAATGAGTGGTCTACTGAGTTAATGACAAAGTCAGCGAACTAGAGAGTGACCTAGGAAGGAAGCGACCCAGTGAGTGAGTGATAGAATAAGCTATCTGGTGTTTGATTAAGTGACCTGATGAATGAGAGAGAGCGAGCTAGCTAGCTCTGGTGATAGGCCCGATTCACTCGATAATTCATTCATTCGCATGTCGAACTAAGAACTTTCCATTCGGTGAGTTTTTCGGACGCGCGTCGTAGCAGCGGGCAAGGGTGCTGTAGGCGCTGATTTTGATTTGCAGATTGGTATAGTCTATATATGGTTTGGATAAATTCAGTTCTATTGCATTACCTGGGTAACGTAAAAATCTTTCACAAGTCATTCTTCCGCTTTTTTACTGCAAGGATCCAGAGAGGGGAGCGGCGGGTGATCACTCCTCCCAAAAGCTGAATAATATGGAAAAAAATTGTGGTGTCCCGTATTTTACAGAGCAATCAAACGGGACCTACACACAATAAATACCCTCCTAACACATTTCTCTGCATCCGCGTCTGGTTTGTCGTTGTTTATTGCACGATGCCCTCATTGGTCAACACACGAGTAAAAAAAACAAATTTTGGTTTAATTGGTGTTGACCTTTTTATTGGTGGATGTGCACCTTCGGATTGAATTTTGGAACATTGAAAAAAGTTTGGTTTTTTTATTCGTGTGAGAACCATCAAGGTTATGTTGCGCCAAACAATGACAAGCGGTTTAATCTCTTGTGGTAAATTTTGCGTTATCCAGGTTGCACCATTGACGAGATTTACCACATTACAACCCCTTGTACACTCGAGTGATTGATAGCACATACCATGGCAAATACGACTGAAAAATTTTTTTTTTCTTGGTGAAATGCTGTTGGGCACTCCCTAAAACGGGTTCTTAACCCTTTTTAGACTCAAAATAAACAAGATCAGCTTCGCGACCCATGGAACAATTTGATTTTTGAGAAATTAGAGAAACCAGTGACGCAATAACTGCATTTATAACAAACAGAACTGTAAGTGGATTTGAATGACCCATCTAGGAGGAAGCCCCTGTGAATCAAATTATGTCGTGACTCACAGCTCAAAAATCCAAATGTGTAAGAGGATTTGTACGACAAATTTTGGAAACCCTGCGACCCATATATTAAGAACGCCTGCCCTAAAAACACCCTCTACTGTGTGTACTATCGCGATTCGACCGCGCATTCTATGATCAAAAATGTTTGATTTTACAAATACAAATACAACGCCACAACAGGTTTATATCACCTCTTCAAGTTTGTTCCATGAACAGAGGAACATTTTTTGTTTGCCGCCTATGGCATGCACGGATTTTGCCACCCAAAGTTTCGCCAAAAGCTTCGTCGCTCGTGACGTCTTGGGGCCAACCCGGGCACGGCCCGAGGACCTAAAGTGCAGAGAGACATCGTGATAATGAGATCTGGCTAACATTTTCGGGACCAAGCACGTGAATTAGTAGTCAGACATTTCTAGTCAGATGGGGGGGGGGGGGGCTCAGAAAAATCGATTTACCCGTGAGCCCACGATGCTCTCAAGACGACCCTGCTCGTAGCAACTAATCACTGCGTGCTAATTTCCCCGCTACATGAAACAGTGCTAAGCATTGCAACTACGTGACCCAACTATAAGATACAAAACATGCCATTGCGTAGGATATTCTAATGCATTATAAATAGATTAAACTGCATTCAACCCTTTCAGCGGCAATCCCGAGATATCTCGTCAAACTTGATCTGCTTTATTTCTGTCGACCCGAGATATTCCGTCTTCTAAAAACGCAATGAAGCTGCTTTAACAATAAAACATGTGTAGCGACCGCGACCTCTAGTTGAACTTTTAGCTATCGTAGAGAGACGATGCATATGACGTCACGCTTCTCAATTTTCTTGAGCGAGTGATTGTGGCCTAGCAAAGCAAGCTGCGATAAAAAAAAATCGAATGTTTTCCGTCAGATAGCAAGGAACCATGCGTATGCGAGGTCCTGTATTTGTCTATGTGTCCGTACCAAATAAATTATGTTTGTTTATTAAAAAAACCTTCTGATCGTCATTCATCTTTTACCATGGTGTCCAACACCGACGCCTAGATTGGTGAGACCCGGACGTGATGAAATTATTACGGGCTTACCTTGAGAAGCTTGCTGTTCACATCACTGCCGGCGGCATCAGTCAATGCTCCTATCTTTAGGGCCCGGTGTTGGGCACCATTATAAAAGATGAATGACGATCAGAAGGTTTTAATAAACAAACATAATTTATTTGGTACGGACGCATAGACAAATACAGGACCTCGCATACGCATGGTTTCTTACCATCTGACGGAAAACATCAGATTTTTTTATCACAGCTTGCGTTGCTAGGTTACAACCGTCTACGTTAGGTAAAAGTTCAACTAGAGGTCGTGATCGCTACACATGCTTTCCATCCTCCTCTTCCAACCAATCAACTGCCAGTGGGTGGTGTTAGCCCTAGTTCAAGGTTAGATAAACAGAAGGAGAGAGAGAAAAATTTACCCTCAGTATAAATAATAGAAAAATATTTTTTTTTGCACACGTCATGACAGGTGTTTTTGTATCATAGTGAGGTACCGGGTGTTTCACGAAGGACTCCTAACTTTGAAAATAAATAACTCGGAAACGGTGATAGATAGAAGCATGAAACCAGTGATATGTTTATTAAAAAAAAAACCGTAAGAATCTGATACAGAAACCTGAAAATTGCACCGATAGATGGCGCCGCAGGAGGCATTACCAAATATGTATGCTGTACATAGCTGCTTGCATTTACATTAAAAGCGATTCAAAATGTGCTCATTTCACACAACACATGTCGCAAACGAAGAATGAAGTTGTCAGTGACTCTCTGTAGTGTGTCACCGGAAATCGACACACAAGCTTGACAAATAGCCTCCTCCAGCTCGTCGAGTGTTAAAGGATTGTTGCGGTAAACAATGTCCTTCAATGTGCCCCATAGAAAGTAGCCGCAGAGGGTAAGGTCGGGTGAATACGGAGGCTACTTATGATAATTCCGCCTCCGGCGCCATCTATTGATGTAATTTTTAACTAAATATTGAGGTTTCTGTATCAGATTCTTACGTTTTTTTTTGTTTTTTTTTAAATAAACATACCACTGGTTTCACGGTTCTTTCTATCTATCACTGTTTCCAAGTTATTTATTTAGAAAGTTAGGGGTCCTTCATGAAACACCCGTTAAATAAAAGCGATGTAAATTTTCTTATTTGGGAGGAGGGGGGGGGGGTGCACTTATCTGCTCGTAATCGGATAAAAAGTTTTTAAAATACGTAGCAATTTGGGAAGGTTTCGAAATGTGGCAGTTATAATGCAGATCAGGAAAATGTCAAAACCCACTTAAAGGTTTCCCCCATTGTGTGAGGTTAAAAAATATCGATCTGGTAACTCCACATTTGGTGACTTTATAATTTAATGACCAAAAATGTCGCCAAAAATATATGGTCAGATTATTGAATAAGAACTGTTGAAAAATAAATCTGTATTTACCTCGTTGAAGATGTTTGCGAGAGGTGTGTGAATGTAATTGTTGACCTGATCCATCATCATCAACTTGACGGAGAGGCCGTTGAAAGGACTGATGGCCTGTAAGAACGTTTGATTGGAACCCTTGGCGGCAGATTCTTGCCCGCCAACCAACTTTGTAGCCATGACGTGAACAAGATGGAACAAGGCGATATCCATCCATAGGAAATATAGTAATAAGGACATCGTCACGTACATCAATACTCTATTGTCACACATCTTGCTGGAGATTCGACCTATCATGGGATGTTTGTCGGCCATAACCTTACAGGTTGCACCTGCAAATATAAGACAAGTAAAAATGGCATCCACTATTCAATGTACCCTGATGCAACGTCATCATTCAATTCCCAGAATTCTGGAGCCATAATGAGTTTTGCGTTATATCGAATCACGAGTGAAACCATGTATAGTGGCCCATGAAAGGGCCGCCCTTGTCAGACACGGAGCCCAGTGCTAAAATAATTCCGTTGCTTCATAACTCCTATTTTATGTATTTTAGGGAGTGGAGTCGGCATACAAATGTTCATCCATTACTGCAGGTGAACTCTCCGGACAACCAGACATAAACATCACCAAATTATCTGTATATCTATGTAGTACAAAAGAAATTATGTTCTATCAACGCAACATTAACGTAAATAATTTGCGCAGTGAGCCTAATCGATATTTTAACAGTGTTGAAAATCATCATTTAGGTTCACCAGCTGACATCAGGGGCGGATCTAGAGCTCGCTGTCGGGAGGGCCGACTTTTTTCTTTTTTTTAACACTGTGAATGAAGTTACCATACATCCCGCATTGTCCCGTATTTCCCAGTACAGTCACGATTTTTTTCTTTGTTCCAACTTATTTTGAAAAAATACACCGGTTCATTCTATTTTTTGGTCAAAGTTTTCTTTAATTTGTTATTTAGTCAAAAACATTTATACAAATAATTTTCAATCGATTTATTGGAGGCAATAGCACCATATTCACATTTTTCTTGCCCTCCCCCTCCTCATAGATCAGCACCTGGTTGACATCGGCAATGGTCTTTTGCAAATTGTGAGATTCTGCTTTAAATATTATATTCAAATTTAAAAAGGTGTATTATAGTTTAATGATGAAGTTATAAATATATATTATTTTTTTATACTCAAATGTATTCTAATTTGAAAGATACAGCAAATTTGAAAGATAAACGGCGGCACGACTTAGAAACCATCGCCAATTATCGCCAAAAAGTAAGCTAAGTTGCTATTTCGAGCTTCTCGTATTTCGAAGCTCGATTTCCCGTATTTGCTCCGAGGAAATATGGCCAGCCTAGCTATAAGGAAAGTTTCTCTATAGCTGAGAGGAAAAGAATACTACAGAGCTCTCTCCATGAAAGGCTCCGCCGAACCTCGACCATAATACCCGTACGGAACACTTTTCTTCTTGATAAGTGCCCCTTCCGAAAATATTTTTCTAATTTTTATAAAATTCATTTGAAAATAAATAAATTCAGTAGTATTAAGTTAGTATCAAATACATTTGAAGAATTAAATTAATGACTAAATTTTCATGGGGCGCGCGCCGTCGCGCCTCCTTCACGAGCCGCCCCTGCGATTCGTCAAAACATGTAACATGTGTGTGGAAGAGTGGGGGGGGGGGGGGTGCGCACACACACACATTCATGTCAATATGTAGATTACAGAATGAAAAAAAAAATCTTCAGGAAGAAAAATGAATAATTTTGGAAACCTGAAAAGGAGGACGAAAGGGTGAAGTGTTACTAACTCGTGGGAGGACGCTTGAAACGACATAAAGAAAAAAAACTGGTAAGTCTAGTCTAAACAAGGGTGAATGTTGTGCATGCAGACATAGAAAATCTGAGAGATTGGCTCAAAACTACTGGAGGAAATGCGCGAACATAATCACGGTAACTAAAGTTAGTAGCTATAGGAAAGCTCTCTAAGATCCGAATTTTATTTTTTCGTAAAGTGTGGCGACTCCTATCGTGCTTCTAGACGTTTTTAAACCTGTAATAGACAACATATATAAATTCAGCATGTCGTGGAAACAGTTGTGATCAGGAACAATGTACTGAATGCTTTTTTTTTCTCATCAGCTGCTAGATTGAGAGCGATTTGTTTTTCTTTGGTCCTAATTAATTGGAATAAATGAGGGTTGGGTTTTTGACGTCAAAAACTGTCGAAAACCGCCAAAAACCTAAACGAATGCCTTTTGGTAATGTTTTGAACACAATAGGTATAAAACACGATGAAAAACTTAATTTTTTGCATATTGAACAAAAAAACTTTATTTTTAAACATTAATTTATTACAATAATTAAAACAAAATATTAATTATAATTTGCAATTTTGAATTCTTCAACATAAGAGCCTAGAACATATAAAATATAATTTTATGGTTTATTTATCTAAGCTACTCATTACCTGTGTTCAATTTGCTAAGTGGAATAGAGCTGCTTATTCAAAATATGTAGAATAGGGCATCAGGGTTAGGTTTTTGACCCCAGAAACTAACTCGGTATTAAAACTATCACAATCTTACGGTCAATGATGTCAAATAGTTTTTGTTAACTTGATAGATATGTTAAATAACAAAACACTTACTTTTATTTAGATTAAAGGGTTTTATATTCAGAATTATAATTACTGAGGAAAAATACCAATTTTGATATTTTAAATTTTGGGATCTGCCCAAAATTTTATTCCATATAAAAATTCTCACGCAGTATCTGTTGATGCACTAATTAAACTCATTTATTTTCACCTAAAAATATCTTAGATCAGGGTGTATAAATTCACAGAGCTTTAAAGTTTATTTTCAACCAAAGCAGAGCTGACAAGACTTGATACCCAAAGCATTTGTTTTGCGCGTTTGAATACAGCTTCAATTGGAAAAACCATTGCATTATAAATGGTAGTAAATGTACCATATCATAGTGGAAAAGTAAGAATAAACCAAGTTTGACATATACAAGCTAGCATTGCCAAATTAAATGACATTTTAGTCCTACAATTTAGTATTTTGATCGCTAGATATATTTCAATATTATGCGCAATAAGAGTATTGTTTTAAGTATCAGTGGTTAACTAGATAATTTAATAACAACAGAAATCAACATTACATACTTGTATAGTTTTTATATATAAAATTGATTTTCTGTGTGTGTGTTCTCTATACAAATCTACAATTTTAGATCGATCGTCACCAAATTTTGCATATATACCAAATGGGACCCGACTTGAACGATAGGTCACTTTAAAATTTCGTCAGAGCAGGGCAAATGCCCCAAATTGGCAAAAAACTGTCGGGCAACAATGTTTTTTGGGCCTCAACAATCACTTTCCGAACGTTTACTTTGGTTACCGTGGTTCCCTAGCAATGCGTTTCAACCGTGTATATGCCTTTACAACGGTTTGTCACTTTAATCCTGTTATTATATGTATAATAGTTTATGCGTTTATAATGGTTTGCCACTTTTTCAATTCTCCCAGTAATGAGGCTTTTCGAAAAGACGTTATAATCAGCATCAGTTTGAGGATCAGGCAAAGGATGATTCCCATAGAAATCAGCGTTAAAATTGCCGATTTTAATGTAGAAATGCGGAAATTTGGTGGGGTTTTCCGCCCCATCAGTAATTTTAAAAATTGTATTGAATTCTTGATTTTTGAAATATTGAGTTCGCTTAGAGATATTCGAAGCCCAGGAGAATAAATATGAAGTAATTAGCTTTCGAGTTAGATATCCATGCAATAACATTGATTTCAACTTTTTATTTATATCTTCTCAAGCATGAAAATTAATGTCCGTATTGTCTTTTGATATTTATTTGCATAAATTCATGTGGGTTAGGATATTTTAAAATTAGTTATGGGCCCGTAAAAAGTACATCGAAAAAATTCCACAGCTTGAATTAAGCACTTTTGAAGCTGAAACAGGCAGAAATAGATAACTTGAAGTTCGGGGGGGAGGGGTGTAGGTTTATCAAAATACCTAGCACCCCTTAAAAAAGGAAAAATATATATTCATTTTTACGTTTCTGTATTATGTTTATTTCATGAATCGCGCAGGAAGTCGCCATATTGGTTAACTTGGACAGGGTTTGTATGTCCCTCAAGAAAAAGAGGGGGAGATATCACGTGATCCAAAAAAGCCTCATTGAAGAAAACCCGGCCAGCGCCGGGTATTATAGCTAGTGATGTAATAAACTTCTTTTTTAAACACTTATCTGTTGTAAAAAGAGTACAGCAGACGGTTTATATCAATGCAGACATATATAAGCAGTTGAAGAAATTTTGGAAGGTCAAGAATCATCTTGAATCAAAGAATGCAAAATCGTTCCACAGTTTTCCCTTCAATGTTCATGTTATGCTTTATTCAAATTTTATGAGAAAAAAAAACCGTATATATTGTCCAAAATAATTCTGTCGAGAGTAGAAAATTATTTTAGAATCATATTAAATATTTATTCTTTGTATAACATAGTCACTGTATAACATAGTGCACATTAACGTGTGCATTTCCAATGGGAGTTTTTATATCGAAAAGCAATATTTGAGGTTTTTGACGTGACAAAACTGCCATGTGTCAAAAACCTGCCAACCCTGGAATAAATAAATTAAATCTTTATGAAAATTAACTAATGGGGTATCTGAGAATTAAGTTTGTTTTACTCTTCCTCCCAAGAATATCTGACCACAAGCCTCCAATCGACTTTAATGTAAATTTTAACAAACAATAATGAAAATTATGAGCAAAGTAAAGTTTAGAAGTGAGAAGAAAGACAAGTTCATGAAAGAAATAAGTTGAGATCTGATGTTTTCCATTTTTGTGTCCCATTCTGTTGACAATATATGAAACTAGATGGCGCCTCATGCAAGAAGAATTGAGGGAAATAATTCCGTGATCAATTCACAAAGCTAAGGTTAACAATTTCGAAAACTGAGAAACGAGGACGTCTGCGCGTGAAATCTTAGTGAAGTCGCTTTTCCCAATTTCACAAAAGATGGCACCACCATGGCCCCCACATCCTGGAGTAGGGCCCCTAGGCTGGGATCTTTTGCGGGCCCCCCGACCAGACTTTCACGGGCCGCTTTATGGTGGATTTATAGCGTGAAAAACAGAAGATAATGAAAATCATCCCGGGCCCCAGGGCTGGAGCCTTGTCAGCCCACCCCTTGTGGGGGCCATGGGCACCACCATTCTTACTGATAAAACTAGGGTTATCAACCGTCCCTTACGTTTCGAAAAATTTGCCGTTTTGTCCTTATTTCAGGGGCTCCCGGAATTATTTTTATTTTTTTCCTCGGAATTTTTTTCTCCACTTTAAAACAGTGTGGATCATCCCTTCACCTCCTGCAAGTGAAATACGATAACTCATGGAATTTTTGGAACTTCTATATGATAATACTGCAACAAAAATTCAAGAAAACTCCGCTCGCAAAACGGGACTGTCGGAATAAATAAGAAACAAAATACGGGACACGTTATGATCTCATGCCGAGACTAATTTTTTTAAGCGATTTGCCCTCCCAACAGCGATCTGTGGATATCCGCCCCTGGTTAACCCCACACAAAGCATAGCTCATCAATACGATATTCTCATCGTACACATAAATGAAATTTCCCGATTGATGGAAATTTTTTTTGAGATTCAGCTTTTTCTTATTCATTTTAATTTGCCCATTCGTCTTTAATAACTCCACTGAGAGAGAGAGACATCATACTCTTTTCCTTATTCTTAGTTTTATACTGTACAATCATTACCTCGAGCTTAATGTTACGACCGTCCTCATTTTTTATGTCATTTCTAGCCTTCTCCAACGTATCGGAAAATTCGCTGTCTTTCCCTTAAAAATTATTTTTCTCCAGTTTGAAATAAGTATTTCTTCATTGATATGAGTGTTTTTGTGGTTTTTTCCTATACGCATTCACCAATATAGTCGTCAAAATTCCCAGAATTTTTTTTTTTTTGGTTCTGTTTTATACAAATACAAATACAACGCCACAACAGGCAAAATGCCCAACGAGGTGGCTGATAGAAAGATGCCCATAAAAATATGGTTGTCATATGTTTCAAAAATACAGCAACCCAATTAAAAATGAGGAAATTAGTGGGGAAAAATTATTGTTGCGGGCGGTTTTATAGTTGACATAGTGGCGCCATCTTTTGGGGAAATTGGGGTACGCGACGTCACCAAGGATGTGTGCGCAGACGTCCTCCTTTCTCAGTTCCCGATCTGGTAACCTCACTCAAGCTCGAGTACGTGATCGATTTTGTTGCACCTGCTGCCATCTACAGTTTGAAAAAACATACTTTCCCCCCCATGAATACGATATATTATGTCGTCAGGGCCGTTCAAATAAGGCCGAGATTACACTGTAAAAGTTTTGTAAAAGTGAACAAAAATTCACTTGAAATTGAATTTTACAAAAATTGAAAAAATACAACTGATAAGCTGATCGATTACATTCGAGAAAATGCAACCGATCACACAGTTTATTGGTTGGGTTCAAGTTTTATAAAAGAACTTTTACGAAACTTTTACAGTGTAATCCCGGCCTAAGACAGTGTTTCTCCACATTTATGAAAACAAGGATAGGTAAAATGTCTGAAACAATTTGACGGACCATTCGTGTCCCATATTAAGAGAGATTACTTTGCTTTTCGTTGTTCCGATAATTTTTCATACATTTGTCCCGTTTTTTCAATGATACTTATTTGAATTTGTAATATTTCCAAAGTTGTGAGAACACACGTACAAATAAAATTATGATAATTATGACAAAAAATTATAAATATTTATCTCGCATATTTGTCAGGTTTAACGTTTGTTTCGAAATTTTTTGAAACTTTGTGACCACTTCTGACCATTTACATGTTCCGAGAATTTAATAAATCCGATTATTATGCATATTCACAGGCTATTAAAAGCATAGTTACCAACCAATTTTATAAGTTTAATAAATTTTGTTTTTCACATTTATCGGTGATTACGATCCCCAGATCGTATTGGTAAACATGACAAATCGTCTGTAAATTATTGAAATTTACCGGAAATTTGCTCAAATTTCATATATTCATGCTCCAATTTCGTATTTTTCTCAATGAAATATTGTTATCAGATCACATATGAGTTTTTTTTGTGAAATACATTTTTGTTTACTGCGGTTTCTAGCAGCCCTTCATTTCTACACTACTTCTGCGATTTTAGCAGTAATTAGCAAGTTGGGCGATTAAAGAAACGAATTGAAATTTTTGGCAAAATTTAGCAATATAGGATCGCAATTTCCCGCATCATTTCGATGATATATGTTCAACGTAAGTATGAAGGTTTTATTTTCTTTGAACCCACATGGATGTTATCAATATCAATTGCTACGGGTGAATGTTAATGATAATCATAACGCGGGTTAGTTATAATCATTGTTAGTTATAATCATAATGCGGGTTAGTTATAATCATTGTTAGTTATAATCATAATGCGGGTTAGTTATAATCATTGTTAGTTATAATCATAATGCGGGTTAGTTATAATCATAATGCGGGTTAGTTATAATCATTGTTAGTTATAATCATAATGCGGGTTAGTTATAATCATAATGCGGGTTAGTTATAATCATTGTTAGTTATAATCATAATGCGGGTTAGTTATAATCATTGTTAGTTATAATCATAATGCGGGTTAGTTATAATCATAATGCGGGTTAGTTATAATCATTGTTAGTTATAATCATAATGCGGGTTAGTTATAATCATTGTTAGTTATAATCATAATGCGGGTTAGTTATAATCATTGTTAGTTATAATCATAATGCGGGTTAGTTATAATCATAATGCGGGTTAGTTAATGTTAATCATAACAGTTCTGACGGGGAATTATCCACTACTGACTTGAATGGCTTCTCGATTGGCAATAAATCACCGGGTAAATTAAAACGTGTGCTAATTAATGCCAGGAGCTTGGGTAATAAGAAAGATTTTTTAGAAGCTATGATGGTTGTGGAGGGCCTAGATCTTATAGCCATTACTGAATCTTGGGCAAAGGATGGGGATGAATCTTTCTTACACATATCAGGGTACGATACTTTTTTGAGAAATAGATCGGATAGGAAAGGGGGTGGAGTGTTGATATACGTGAAATCATGTTTGAAGGCTAGAGAGTGTAACGTGCAGAGAAGTGATATTCAAACCATATGGGTTGAACTTGAGAACAAAAGACGTCATAAACTTATTGTTGGGGTTTGTTACAATCCACCGAATAGGGATCAAAACTACATCGCCAAATTGCATGATGAAATTTCCTACATGTGTAAGGGTATGAGGGTTCTCATACTAGGGGATTTCAATTACCCAGGTATTGATTGGGAGAACCTTTCACCTAGAGATCAGTATGAAAGAGTTTCTTAAGTTGGTGCTCGAAAATTTTTTGTATCAGCATGTATCAGAAGCCACTAGGGGTACTGCTATTTTGGATTTAGTTCTCACTAGTTCTGAGGATCTTGAACATGTTTCGGTGGGGGAAGAGTTTTCTTCCAGTGATCATCGTATCGTCAGATTTCACTAACTTTTCCTCGGGTAAGGTTGATAACAAAAGACTGGTTCCTTGCTTCCGAAGAACTAACTTTGACCCATACGTCATACCCTTTGTTCGAAAAAGGCGTGTTTGTACATCGCACCCTCTATGGTTCACGGATAGCGTGCTTAACCTCTATCTTGAAAAGGAAAGAGCATTCAGAGAGTATAAAAGTGGACGAGGTGACCCATCATTGTTTACTGATAAAAGAAGTGTGTTGAAGAAAGCGATGAGGGATAGTAAAAAGGAAGTTAAATCTAGGTTGGCAGATAACATTGGCTCTGATCCGAAATAATTTTTTCGATACGTCAATAATGGATGTAAGGGGACAGTTGGCACCCTCTCGATAGGAGGGTCTAGGTTAGAGAGCAATGTTGACATGTGTAGTGCTTTAAATGACATTTCGCGTCGGTTTTCAACAGAGATAGCGATATCCAATATGCGGGTGTTGCATGGGGAAATAAAATCCTCAACAATATTCAAGTGAGAAGATGTGGAGGTCCTAAATCTTCTAAAAAATATATGTGCGAGCAAAGCACCAGGACCAGATGATATATATCACAGGGTCCTCAGGGAATGTGCTAATGAATTGTTAGGGCCAGTCGCACAGATATACAGGAGTAGTGTTGCTGAGGGTATCGTCCCAAGGGATTGGAAACTTGCTAATGTTGTTCCGATATTTAAGAAGGGTAGTAGAGAAGCGGTGTCCAATTATCGTCCAGTGAGTTTGACGAGCTCCCTCTCGAAAATGTCGGAAATTATCATCAAAAGGCAGTTTGTGAAATGGATAGACGAGAATAATGTATTGTCGGATAATCAGCATGGGTTCAGGAAGGGGAAGTCATGTGTAACTAACCTCCTTTGCTTCTATGATCACGTGACTAAGGCTTCGGGTAAGAGCAAAAATGTAGATGTGGTCTACCTTGATTTCCAGAAGGCATTCGATCGGGTCCAACATGGTAAACACTTGAAGTGTTTACACGAGATTGGAATTGGGGCAACTTGCTGAATTGAATAGAATCGTGGTTAAAAGGTAGGTCGCAACGGGTTATGGTGAACGGGGAATTCTCTGGTTGGACAGGCGTCACAAGTGGAGTTCCTCAAGGAAGTGTCCTTGGCCCCCATACTTTTTTCACTTTTTATCGATAAACTCGATCAGGGATAACTAGCAAATTCGCAGATGATGTGAAGCTAATGGGGGTAATCGGGAATGAAAGCGATAGGGAGTTGCTCCAGACCAACTCAAACAGGATTGCAGCATGGGCAAATGAATGGAGCATGACGTTTAGCGTTGATAAGTGCGTGGTCGCTCATTTTGGTTCGAGCAACCCACGGTTCTCTTACGAGTTAAATGTTGTCACTATCCCGGATGCAACTAGGGTCACCGATTTGGGAATTCTCATTGACGAGCGACTTAAGTTTTCTGAACATTGTTCAGCGGTGGTCAAAAAAGCAAATAGAATACCTGGTCTCATTTTCAAAAAGGTCTCTTCGCGTTCTCCTAAAGTCATTCTTCCGCTTTTTCGAGGTTTAGTTCGTCCTGGACTTGAGTATGCTGTAAGGTTTTGGAGACCATACCTACAGAGGGACATAGACTTGGTTGAAGTGGTGCAGAGAAGAGCTACGCGTGTCCTTATTGGCACACAGGGCTTGAGTTATGAAGAGAGACTTCATTTTTTGAATATGTTTACATTGGATGAACGCAGATGTCGAGGAGATATGATCGAAGTGTTCAAAATTTTCAATGAGATGGATAGAATGGACCATGAACTTTTAGTACACTGCCAATCGACTGCTTTTACAAGGGGACACCAGTATCGATTGGGGAGGGACAATGCAAGGTTATGGTGTCGCAGGGAATTTTTCTCTAATAGGGTTGTCAATAAATGGAATAGCTTACCCCCGGAGGTAGTAAATTGTAACACATTTGATACGTTTAAAAAGAAGTATGATAAATATTTTGGAGTAAATCGAGAAGCTATTCATACTTGGAATAAGACAACCATAAGCATTCTTTATGGGCAATGTATAATATTTTATCATGTGTATGTATATATTGTTTATAATGTTTCTAATTATATTTTTAATTGTGTTGCTTTATTTTTGAAATATATGACATCCATATTTGTTATGAGTATCTTTTTCTCAGCCACCTCGCTGGGCATTTTGCCTGTTGTGGTGTTGTATTTGTATATAATGATTTTATTGAGTCTGCCAGTGGAACCGCCTCTGGCCCGTGGACCATAGGTTGAGAAACGTTGAAAGAAGAGAATTGGAATAACTTTAGAATGTAAAAAATTAGATGGAAATTCAGATACCATAAATTAAAAAATTAATTTCGGTCGATGGAAATTCAGAAGAGAGATATGAAAAGAATTGACGTAAATTCAGGATAAATTTATTAAATTGTTTCATAATTCATGGAAAACTATGAAAATACAAATACAAGGACCGCAACAGACAAATAAAAAAAACATCAACGAGCTAGATTCCAAACTTCGTCTTCGGGTTCACATTCTGATACACTACCACCTTCATCAATTTGAGCTCTAAAAATTTAGAATTTGAAAAAAAATTATTGAAAATTGAAATTTATGAAAATTCAGGATTTATAAAAACTTATTGAACTTTGAAAATTCAGAATTTCAGAAAATTCAGATATTGAAATTGAAAATTTCTTTAAATCCAAAATTTTTGAAAAAAGTAATTCCAGAATTTATGAAAGTTCTTAAAATTCGAAGTTTATGAAAGAAATTATGAAAAATTAAAAAAAAAACGAGAATTTATCAATGAAATATTTCTAAAACTGGTGAAAATTTGAATTCATGAAATTCTGAATAAATGGAAAATTTCAAAATCGACAAAAATTAAAATTACTGTGAATGAGGAAATTAATTTCAATGGATGGAAATTCGGAATCAGTAAAGAAATGTGAAAAGAATTAACGATAATTCAGAATAAATCAACGGAAATTATTTCATAATTTATGGAATTTTTTTGATAGTTCGGAAACTATGAAAATTCAGAGTTTATGGAAATTTCTAAAAATTTGAAAATATAGAAGTTGTGTATAATCAGAATTTATGAAAAATGATTAAATTTCAGATTTATTAAAATTGAAAATCTCATAAAATTGAAAATTTAATAAAATTCAAATCTAATAAAAATTGAAAATCTCATAAAATTGAAAATTTAATAAAATTCAAATCTAATAAAAATTGAAAATCTCATAAAATTGAAAATTTAATAAAATTCAAATCTAATAAAAATTAAAAAAAATTATTAAAATTAAGAGGTGATGAAAATTTATGAGAAATGATTTCAGAATTTATGAAAGTATCAATTGCAGATTTGATGAAAAACAAATTCCATAATTGATAAAATGAAGACTTAAAACGGACATAAATAGAAAATACTGTACGTGAAAGACTTAATTTCAATCGATGAAAATTCGGAATTGATAAAAAAATATTATTCCAGGATTTGATGAAAATTCCGAACTTATGAAAGAAATGATTTCAGAAATTAAGAGAATTTTTGAAAATACGGAAACTCCAAATTTATGAAAATTTATCAAAAGTCAAAATTTTTAAAAATGAGAAATCCAAAATTTATGAAAATTTATAAAAAAGTGAAATCCAAAATTTATGAAAATTTATAAAAATGGGAAATCCAAAATTTATGAAAATTTATCAAAACTCAAAATTTATAAAAATGGGAAATCCAAAATTTATGAAAAGTTATCAAAAGTCAAAATTTTTAAAAATGGGAAATCCAAAATTTATGAAAATTTATAAAAATGGGAAATCCAAAATTTATGAAAATTTATAAAATGGGAAATCCAAAATTTAAGAAAATTTATAAAAATGCAAAAATCCAAAATTTAAGAAAATTTATAAAAATGTGAAATGCAAAATTTATGAAAATTTATAAAAATGGGAAATGCAAAATTTATGAAAATTTATAAAATAGGAAATCCAAAATTTAAGAAAATTTATAAAAATGTCAAAATCCGAAATTTATGATAATTTATAAAAATGTAAAAATCCAAAATTTATGAAAATTTATAAAAATGTGAAAATTCAAAGTGTGAAAATTTATAAAAAGTCAAAATTTATAAAAATGTGAAAATTCAAAATTTATGAAAGAAATTAACACAGACGTTATGGAAATTCAGACGATGGAATTTTAAATTCATGAAATTTCGAATAAATGAATTTCAAAATCAACAGGAATTTAAACTACGGTAAATAAAATAATTAATTTTAACGGATGGAAATTAGGAATCAATAAAAGAATTATCAAGAGAATTGAATAAAATTATGAATTAATGAAATGAAATTTCACAATCGATGAAAATTCAGAGATGACGAAATTCTGAATATATATATATAAAAATGAAATAATAATAAAGTTCTACTTATCGGAATGGCCCGGATGTTGATGACGTTTGCATTTTTCAATAGTTTTAAGGCATTTTTTGTAGGTTTCAGGACATTTTTCTTGGGGTTTTAGTACATTTTCCGGCATATTTAGGACATTTTTTCACTTTTCAATTTATTTTCTGTAAATAAGAAGTACGCTAAAATATTTTTTTTACAAAAAAAATCAAAATTCATTACTTTTATCACTTAACTTATATCTTTATAGATGGCAATCAAAGTTTAGAATCAATTAAAAGCCAATGTGCTAAAAGTGAAGTAGGCCAATTTGCTGTGATAAAATTCCAAAAAATAAAGGGGGGAGGAAAGCGGCATTTATTAATTGCAGAAAAGTTTTTGATGTCTTCACGGGAACGTCTAAAAGTTTTGAAATGGAACAGAAATAAACTCTGCGAGTAGATCAGATTCCCTTCCAATATCCCCAATAGCATCTGTTGATGTTCAGTAAGGTTTATCTTGACTTTTCTGAAATTTCTATCACGGCCTTGATTCCCTAACCCATTCATAAACTGTGGATTGCTTATTTTAAAAATTTCATTGTCAATTTTGACGAAACAATGTTGAGAATGAACTTTGGTTTTGAACAGAATACTAATTTTCTTTTACATTCAGTCAATATATAATGACTATATGGTCCGTGGGAAAAAATAAAATTCAATAAAAAAACGCCACTTTTCCACCTGGTGGAGAAATAAAAAAAACTGAACTAATTTTTATTTTTCTCCCGCGGCCTCAATAAGATATCCTACAAATTTGGCTGTATTCGGATAAGCAGTTTTAGAAAAACTACTCAGAGTACTTCTCGCACGCACGCGCGCACACACACACACACACACACACAACGTTCCTAGCATGTATAGAGTCGTTAAAAATCCCCAGAGGAATGTTTACGAGTCACATGTCCGGTTACGTAGTAGTAGACTTCAAATATAAAAAAAAAATGTTGGTACAGTTCAACTTATGAAGAGGGTAGCTATTAACTTAAGGTAAAAAACATGACGTATTTAAAAAAAAGCTGTAATTATACTTACAAAGAATTGTGACGTTTTTAGTGAACAAATACAAAAATTTTTGCTTAATTTTTTCTTTCTGCGAATAAGTGCGAAATTTCCAATTTTCCTTTAAACTGTTTGTGTTGCATCTCATGTGTCAAGTCGAGTTTTTCGTTTTACAGTGCCACCTGTGTGAGAATTGAATTATTTTTTTTCTATTTACAAAAAAAAAAATCTGGACTATGATACATATTTTAGAGCGAACCTCACCTTTTTATGTCAATTGGTCGGTTAACCATTAATTTTTAAATTGTGTCCAGGACTTCTGGTCCACCCAGTATATAAATTCCTAAAAATTCTCTTGCTTGTGTTGTATATTTGTGTGTGTGTTTTTTTAATGTTTCGTGTATTTTGTACTTCTTATTTGACGTGTAGTGTTTTGTCCTGTATGTGCTTTTCCCCATAAGTGTTTTATTTAATATTTTGTCCATTTTGTGACTCTTTTTTGCGTTCATGATTAAATAGGCAATTTTTTTCATCGTTTTTATCATTTAGAGACAAATAACTGTTTCTGAATGGTGAATGCGTTTTTCCAAAATTGTTTCTCCCCTCCCTACCCATTCAACGAATGAAGTTGATTTGATTTGAAATAATTTCAGAAGCGCTGGAAATTCAGGATCAGTGGAAGAATTAGTTTTAAAATCGACGAAAATTCAGAATAAATGGAAGAATTGCTTCCAGAATCGACAAAAATTTAGAATAAATGAATAATATAACGAGAAAACACTAAAAGAATCAGAATAAATGAAAAAAAAAATTATATATATACTACCGATATAAAATTATGGTTATCTTAGTAGGTAGCATTATATAGTATATTATCTTATCTATAATTCAGTAAGGAAAATTATCTTCATCCACAATATCAGCTTGAGATTACTTTTATGACTTATAAGTTATAAGATAAATAAGACTATCATATTAATTATAGCCATATAAATATAGCCTTGGGCCAGGATCAGAGATGCTGACATGGGGAAAACAGAGGGCGCTGAAAATCGCTATTCGTCCCGTATATATACAGGACTCAAGTCCGTACCAACACCACCTATTGATAAGATATATAAGTATATCCTATCTATGGGGGGTGTCGTCCGTACGCGAGAGGAAAAATGGTGCTTTCTATTATATATGCATGAATTTTTTTTTGAGGGGGGGTTTCAAATGACCTCAGCCTTCCGGTTGCCGGGATTGCACTATAAAAGTTTTACAAAAATTATTTCACAAAACTGGAACCAATAAGCTTATCAGTCGCATTTGCTGGAATGCAAACCCATAAGCTAATTAGTTGAATTTTTTCAACTTTCATAAAATAACTTTTAAAACCTTTAGAATTATCCCCGTATTTTTATAAAGGGAATATGATCACCCTTGGTATGCATCGCGTCACGTGCATTGATACCTTTCTACCGGAACGGCTTCCGATGGTCGGAGGTTGTACACCCCTGCCCTAGATAGAAGCAGTTAATTTAGAAAATATTTTTCGCCGCAAAATACGATGCGATAAACTACCCAACACCTGGCAGAAAACAATGGTATTGTCACGGTGACAGAAACCGAATTTCACACTTTAATCACCAATCCATCATCCATGACGAATGTATTACGAACTTCCGGCGGAAGTGCATGTTGTACCGATCACTTTAACCCTTCAACCAGTTTGTTTTCTTCCTTCCTTCATTCGAATTCGACTCACTCCATTCTCGTAGAAAGACATTAAGCCAAAAAGAGCGAACCGTACAATATGTTGTAGGTTCGCCATCAAATCCAGTTTTGCGTAACTCTGGATAGTTTAAGAAGAAATAAAAGAAGAAAAAAAAACAATGGATAGAATGATAAGGGTTGCGCAAGGTCGACTAATAAAGGTATTCTCAATAGACATTGGGTTTTGTTCGTGAAGTTATTGTGGACCGGCTTGACAAGTCAATACGCAAATTCGAGATGGAAAAGAAAGCAAGGAAAAATACGAAGCAATAATAGAAGATAATTAAATGCTTGGCTCAATTGAACGTTCACCAGGACGCGAACTAATTAGTACTCGGATACGACTGCGATTCCCCGAAAACGAATACCGGTAACAATCAGTGGCGTATTTACAGGGAGAGGGAGCTTATCGGGCTATAGCCCGGGGCGGCAAATTTGAGGAATGAGTGGCCAAGGAAGTTGGTAGACTGGGAAAAGGGGTGGAGAAATTTTGTATAAACATATCAATAAATTCACCTCTGCCCGGACAGCAAGGTCAGTGAGTGATCAAAATAGTGGCTGACTTAGAGCGTGAGCAAGCATGAGATTGAATGCCCAAAATTGTGATCTACAGAGCGAAGGGACCAGGTTAGTGAGTGATCTAGAACGTGTGAAAGCATGTGAGTGACCTAGAGCGTCTGCATGCTTGGGAATAACCAAAAAAGTGACCTGGAGTGTGTGTGTGTGCTTATGAATAACCAAAAGAGTGACCTAGAGTGTGTGCAGTCTTGCGAATGACCAAAAGAGTGGCCTAGAGCGCGTGCTAGTATGTGAATGACCAAAAGAATGACCTATAGCATGCGTAAAAGTATAAATAATCGAAAGAGTTACATATAAAGCAAGGAACCATGTCAGTGAGTGACCAAAAGCGTGACCTAGGACATGTGCGAGTGTGTGAGTGACCAATAAAGTGTACGAGCATGTGAGTGCCAAAGCAGTGTGCAAGCATGTGATGTGAGTGACCGAAACAGTGTGCAAGCATGTGATGTGAGTGACCGAAACAGTGTGCAAGCATGTAATGTGAGTGACCGAAACAGTGTGCAAGCATGTAATGTGAGTGACCGAAACAGTGTGCAAGCATGTGCGTGAGCGAAAGAATGACTTGGAGAGTATGTGAGCAGGGGAGTGACAAAATCGTGAGTTAGAGATACAGGTGTACTTGAGTTGACAAATTCGAGGCAGTCAAAAAATAGGAGTACAAAAGAAGAAGGGCGGCAGAATTCGTGTGGTCCACAGACGGGTAAGACCGCAAATAGGCCTCTGATAACAATAGTAATAGAAGTTGAGGTTGGGATCAATTAAAATGTTGGTTAATCAAAAAAATTGCGTGAAAAACCAACTTTATGAAATACCTGGGTTTGCCAATGTCAAAATAAGATGTCTTTGGGGGGAAGATATTTCGTCAATGTCGCTCAAAGGGTTAAAAACCCTCTTATTTTTGAAATAACAAGTACAAAGAGCTTTATGAATTCTTGTCTTTAAAAACATGTCCCCTCAACCCACCCTGTCACATCAACAGCCAGTGGTTACATTCCGCAGTGGTTCTATACTCCAACTAAGGGAATTTTTTGCATGCGTAGTATTTCGCAGTAATTGTATAATCCTCCTGAGCGAGTTTTTGTGTACATTACTTTCCGCAGTGGTTCTATATGCCTAAGGGGATTTTTGCATGCATTACATTTTGCAGTTAGTTGCATAATCAACCATTCAGCTGGTCGATTGGTCATAGTGACGGACTCGAATCACGAGAACCCGGGTTCGAACCCCAACGTCACCCCAATGGTGGTCGACTGAAGTCGGTATTCTGTGGTTCCCAACTTCGACAGAACAAAAAATAACAAACCGGTCCCGATAAATATAAGTGTTTTTTTCCCCATGTTGTGATATTGGTCCATTCCGTTCTTTGAAAAATAATACCTGAATGATAACATTATCCGTGATTTCAATGAGTGGCATCGACTGTACTGCGAAACACAACGCGTGGA
Organism: Pholcus phalangioides; assembly: GCF_987345545.1. Classification (NCBI taxonomy): domain Eukaryota; kingdom Metazoa; phylum Arthropoda; class Arachnida; order Araneae; family Pholcidae; genus Pholcus; species Pholcus phalangioides. Next base: position 5,522,164 of record NW_028301637.1, read on the forward strand.
GAAATTTGCTTAGGAGGAATATGAAATCGCAGCGGAATATAATGTACTCAAAAAATCACACTCGGGAGGAGTATCACGAACATAAGACGGCAGAAAAATGATAAACACAAAGCTTTATTTCACGTAAAAACTCTCAAGACCCTTCCATCAACGGGTTATTATTATGACCAGTTTGTTTGTTTGTCTTTAAGAGCAGTGTTGGCTTCATTTACAGCTGCGCCTGTGTTCTGTCGACAATCAAAGAAAAGAAAAAAAAAAAAGGGGGGGGGGTTCCGTTTTTCTAGAGCAAAGAATAGCTTTGCGTTTGTGTGGTTTGTCAGGCATCAAATACTCCAGACAGTTTCATCTGGAAAAAGGCCAACTTGTTATAGACGACACAATGCTGTAGAATAAGAAAAACAAAAAAATAGGCAAGAATTTCGACAGCTGTTTCAGCTTTGGATATGATGACTCTTCCTTCGTTAATGGTAAAGAGAGGGGGAAAAAATACGTTTTCTCTTCTTACCCAAGGATTTTATTCTTAATATATTTTTGAAGTTTTTGAAGTCTTTAGCGCTAAATATAAATGTGAGGAGCAAGAACTGCGTAATCTCTGTTTTTCCGACTTCAAAATAAAAAAAAATGTTTCTATTCTCTTTTTATTGGGACGTTTTTCAACCTTGTGGGTAACCTCTGTTGATCCTTCCCTCAAAGTATTTCCAGGCAACTCAATTAACCTTTGGCATTAGGACCTCCAATTAGTACTAGGCAATATTGCAATGTGCGATTCAACGAGCGTCAACGCTAGGCGGCAGCAGTGGATGTCTGGTTATTTTTAGAAAATAATTATTTTCTCATCTATTATCAACGGATGTAGTGGAATTTTTTTATTTTTTATTTTTTTTCCCATGTGAATAGCACTTTTTCACTTTTAATAATGGGAAGTTACAAAGATCACGCTTGGTGATAGCGGTGGAAATCGTTTCGAATGGTGATTGAATCTCGTATAGTCACACGTTTTTATATTATTAGACGATGTATCGGAAGTTCTGGGAGGCGCATTTTTCTGCTGCTGGTATATTGCAAATGCCAAAATTGAATTCATGACAAATGCCAAAACCGAATTCATGACTAATATTAAAATTCAATTTAATAGAAAATATCAATTTAATTCACGAAAAAGATCTAAATTGAATTCCACGAAAAATCTTAAATTTGAATTCCATGACAAATGTCAAAATCGAATTCACGACAAGTGCCGAAATTTAATTCACGACAAATGCCGAAATTGAATTCATGACTAACATTTCAATTAAATTTCATTTCATGATTAATATTAAAATACAATTTCCTGAAAAATGTCAAACTTGAATTCATGAAAAATGTCAAATTTCAATTCATGAAAAATGTCAAATTTCAATTCATGAAAAATGTCAAATTTCAATTCATGAAAAATGTCAAATTTCAATTCATGAAAAATGTCAAATTTCAATTCATGAAAAATGTCAAATTTCAATTCATGAAAAATGTCAAATTTCAATTCATGAAAAATGTCAAATTTCAATTCATGAAAAATGTCAAATTTTAATTCATGAAAAATGTCAAATTTCAATTCCACGGAAAATGTCAAAATTGAAATCCACGAAAAATGTCAAAATTGAAATCCACGAAAAATGTCAAAATTGAAATCCACAAAAAATGTCAAAATTGAAATCCACGAAAAATGTCAAAATTGAAAATCACGAGAAATGTTAAAATTAAACTCCATGAAAAAAATGTCAAAAAAAATTTCTTGGCAAATGTGAAAATTAAATTCACAATAAAAGAGAAAATTAAATTTCAAGGCAAATCACAAAAATAAATTTCATGAAGATGCCAGAATTAAATTCCATGACAGATGTCAAAATTTAAAAAACATTTCATGACAAATGTAAAAATTAAATTTCATGACAGACGTCAAAATTCAATGTCATGACAGATGTCAGTTGAATTTCATGACATTGTCAAAATTAAAAAAAAGTTAATTTAATGCAAAAGTCAAAGTTAAATTTCATGAAAAATGTCAAAACTAAATTTCATGAAAAATGTCAAAACTAAATTTCATGAAAAATGTCAAAACTAAATTTCATGAAAAATGTCAAAACTAAATTTCATGAAAAATGTCAAAACTAAATTTCATGAAAAATGTCAAAACTAAATTTCATGAAAAATGTCAAAACTAAATTTCATGAAAAATGTCAAAACTAAATTTCATGAAAAATGTCAAAACTAAATTTCATGAAAAATGTCAAAACTAAATTTCATGAAAAATGTCAAAACTAAATTTCATGAAAAATGTCAAAACTAAATTTCATGACAGATGTCAAAATTAAAAAAAAAATTCATGACAAATTTGAAAATTAAATTTCATGACATTGTCAAAACTAAAAAAAGTAAATTTCATGACATTGTCAAAACTAAAAAAAGTAAATTTCATGACACATGTGCCAAATTAAGTTCATGACAATTTAAAAATACACCGAAATATGTATTTCAATTCTGGCTTTTATCGTAATTGACGGATACAGTGTACCTATAGCTCTCTTTGAGTAATAGCCTTATCTCTACCTTCTTTGAGCGAAATGTGACGTCATTATTACCGCTATAGCCAATCACTGGTTCCCCATATCCAGTATGCTATTCAAAGTTAGATGGACAATGAGTCTGAACTCTCTTTTATAGGCGTTTTAGTTCCTCTAAGTTAGCTGTAAAGAACAGTGGACTCGTCGTCCATCTGTGGGCAAAGAACAGGTTGGCCACTCCTCACAAATCATTGAACAAAATGCAGGATAGACAACACAGGTTGGCTACAGTGATAATACCGACGCCCCGCTTTTGCTCCTAGATGCTGGCGTGTCCTTTTATCATATCAAAATCACATTTGCGTTTCAAAATATAACTCAAAATTCTACTCAAATGTCAATTCTGGCTTTTATCGCAAGCGGCAGATACCGTGTTTTCACGGAGTAGACCTGTGATGTTTGCAGTAGGGCTCGTTAAAACTCATCCTCCATCTTTGAGCAGAATGAGACGTCAGTAATATTGCTATAGCCAATCACTGTATCCTTACACTGATTAATTTTAACGATTAGACGGTACTTGGATCGGCAAAACCAGTCTTTTTGTCGCCCGATGAGTCCGCTTCTCTTTCTAGGTGCTTTAGTTTGAACCAACGTCACCAATAAACCCCCTTGATGATTATTTGACTTTTCCGCGAAACTCGGGCAAGCACGGATACTTTTACAATATCAAATATTTTTATAACGCTACACGAATGGGAAAAATCCGCTGCTGTTGATACCGCAGGAGTGCGGAACCTATAAAAAGTTGTCTTGGAACCCCCAGAATCACGTGCAACACTGACTGGGAACCCATGGTACCGAGAACGCGCTTGAAATGGTATCCATTTTCTAGGGAATTCTTTACAGCACTACTTTGTATAACTTTTAGCATTACTGATCCTGAGCAGTGCCGTCCTAACGCATGGGCCCACCCGGAAGGGGGCTCACAAAAATGAGAACCGGTTGAAATTTTTGAGAATTATCCAGGTAGGGCCTCAGAAAAATCACTTGCCCGGAGGCCCATCATGCCCTGATTCTGGGGATGCCCCCAGATATGAATCGGTTAATCCCAGGATGTTCAACGTTCAAAAGAATGCAGGCCATTTCATTGGCTTGGTCGCGGGTCAGTCAAGTTATCTGGAAATGTGTCACAAGCCACTTGAGTGATCTGGAAATGTACTGCGGGTCACCAAAGTGATCTGTAAAAATTCCGCGGGTCACTTGAATGATCTGGAAATGTGCCGCTGGTCACTTAATTCAAGCGGAAATATTCCGTGGGCCACTTGAGTGATCTGTAATTGTGCTGCGGGCAACGTGAGTGATGTGGAACTGCGCCGAGGGCCATCGAAATGCTCTGGAACTGTGCTACACTTTAAAAGACCTGAAAATATGCCATGGCTCCTTCAAGTGATTTGTAAATGTGTCGCTTAGTTCGTTTTTGACAGAATTAGGTTTCGTGTCGCGGCATCTAATATCGTCCCACATCAGATGACCTCCCGAACAAAGTGGATTCCCGAACTCCGATGTCGTCCACATCGGAGTTCGGGAGGTCACTTTGGAGAAACACTGCTTCAAACCGAGTGGGGAATTCTTGAGCAACATCCGAATTTGCCCCTGACATGCTTGTAAATTATTCTCTGTGCTTCCTATCACATCGAAATATCAGATAATCGACTAATTTGACTTATGATAACATTATGTGATGATCTCCTTATCGCAAGTCGGACAGTGGCTTCATACCAGCTATTCGGTTCTGTCAACACTGGTGACCTTCGTAATCTCAGAACAGGAAATTTGCACAGCGGACAAATGTTTCGAAAGTAAACTGAAGCTATCATGTCGGTGATCTATATTTAGATATTTGGGGAGTCTAATGCGGACAAAGTTTCTTCACTTCTGAGATTAGACGCCCCCCCCCCTCCCCACCCGTCCCTTGAAGAATGTTATCTCAAAAGTGAGGTTAAGGGCAGACTTTGTATTCTTTTCTGACACATTAACGGGTCCCGGGGTCATTCAACTTTTCCATCGGAATATATCCGGAGCCTATTCACAAAAACTGGGCACGACCAAGTGCGCTTTCTCACCAAGTTCGTGCTGGTCAGGGAACATGTCTATATTTTATGGAAAGGTGGAGATTGAAGGACCGGACACGCCCCATTTCACATCTCAGAGAAATCTAAGCAGTCCCGAAGGATGGGTGTATCCGGAAATTGTTGATTTTTTTTTTTTTTTTTAGAAAATATAAATCAAATTTCAAACAAAAAAAGATTTACCGATACCAGGCTGATCCTATTTATAATATATCTGTGGAACCCTGGGCCGGCCGTGGATAGAGGTGGGGGATCATTTCTCCTAAGAGCCGAATTATATGGGAAATAGGTTCGCGTAAAATACAGGACAAATCTATTCAATAAATCGAACCTCCTGACACATCAACCTGTCCACACATACCTTGAATTAGAGTACAGTGCACTGATTTGCTTGTAGGAATTTTATGCATGATCGTCTACACATCGGGGTTCCCCGCGCAAAATGATTTTCTGAGACCCATACATAGCTGGAACTAACAGTTTACATATTTACATGCGAAAAATCATTGTACCAGATTTCAACATGTAGGCCTCTTATGAGTATGAGGCCACGGGTCATGCCCCATGGGTAAAGATGGCTGTGGTTCTATGGGAAGCTGTGCTGGATTCTAGAAGTATGTAGCCACATTTTTTTCTCACCGTATTTCATTTGAAAGCTTTATTTCTTCACAGCTCCCTGTGGCCCTCTTTACCATTTATCATGCCTCTCCTCACATCTGATTTATGACCGGCCCCACAAAATATCTCAAAACAGCAAGGGGGCCCGTAGGGTCCCAGGCTGAGAACCACTGAAATATAGTCTGACATGTCTTTATATGGAAGAACTTGGGACTGATCGTACAGATCGTTTAAACGGAACTTTTGCTGTACTAGAGTATATCAGTATACTGACGCTACTCAGTCCTACGGCGGACGTATTCCCCATTAGAACTTGGTATATAATACGTTATATGGACCATGACTAAGAGGATAATGATAAAAAACTAAACTTTTTCATCTAGTGGTCGAAAGTTGAACTATTTTTTATTGCATAAATCTCTCTCTCATGGTCTCATCAAGATATCCTGAAAATGTTTCTGCGTTCCCAGATGAATTGTTTTTAAAGAAAAGCTACTCAGCGTACGGGAAATTTAATTATAAACCAACTTGTACATTTTGAAGACCGTTCATCAACCTCTTGCAGAACACTTTTGGAAACCACCGAGTTCAGGCATTAACACTAGATCGGCCAAGATCAGCCATTTTGGCTGCTATATGTAAATTGTATTTTTTTTATTGTAAGTTTTCTTCTTGCGGTTGGCGTTTATGTATACTTTTGGTTTATTTCCCTATCATTCACTGATGACACACATAACACAACGTATATTCACGAGTAACATACCGATAAGAAAAAATTAATAAAATAATGTTATTTGCTGCATCATGCTATGTTGCATGCCATGCAATCTGAAAAGTCTCTATTCGCAGTGTGATTAAATATTTCACGCTAAAAAGAAGCAGCAGTCCAAATGACTGCCAGCGGCCCTTCTAGGTATAATGTATATATAACCCAGCACTTCTAGTGTTAATCAATAAGCACTCTAAGTTCGTGCAGAATACACAGTACACGATCAATAATTACCTAAAATTGATCGTTAAATAATGATTTGGACTTTTTCTCCCATTCGATAAGAATTACGTTACGTATCAACTATTTTTCAATACTTTCATTAATAAGTAATTATTCAAAAACATATATCTGGTTATTTGTGATAAAATCCATACGGGCAATAAAAGTAACGTATGTTATCGATTCCCTTCCCCGAAATGACGAATTGCCCACATAATTCACTTTGGAGCTCGAAATGATGTTCACAAATCATCAAAATACTCGTAAAATATGTCACGAAAGAGGAAGAAAATATATGATAAAAATGGAAGAGGGAAAGAAATGAGATGGCCGTCAAGAAATATAAATGGTCGGAGCATCAATGTCAACGTCTGTTGTTATGGGAACTTCTGGGGAAAAACATAACCGAAAAATGCGTAACCCTCTTCTTTTACGACCACGTGGCCTCGAGAACTAAGTTACGCGATATCGGATATGCGTATGATGGGCTATGAATGGTACCGAAATATGCATATTCATAAATCACGCTGTCGAGAATACTTGATGAGCAACAATAGCCGGAGCACACACAAGGCAACATTCTACTACACATCAACGGTTCTCCGGTATACATGAATAAGAGTATTAATACCGTTTCGTACGTATCGGAATGCTTAAAGCATACATACCCAACCCATGGCCTGCGCGCCAAATGTGTCCATCGCCGAGCCACCCTTAGGGGTGTGCGACAGGTGCACCGGGTCATGGTGCCCGAGTGGCATGGTGGTAAGATACTCGTCTACCATCGTGAAGGTTGTTGTCTGGGTCCCGGGTTCGAACCCAAGGGAGGTGATAGATAAGATATTTTCTCTAACGAACTCGAGGCGACCACCGATAGACAGCGCCTTCACTTCCAACTCATCTCACTAATGGCAGTAAATTGCAATATAGCGATATGGCCAGAGTTGATGTTTGGTGAAGTACCACTACTGGGCACCGCATTCATGGTAACAATAACTTCATCAATTCTGAATTTATCAATTTTCGTCAATTCTGAATTTATCAAATTTCGTCAATTCTGAATTTATCAATTTTCGTCAATTCTGAATTTATAAAATTTCGTCAATTCTGAATTTGTCAATTTTGAATTTATCAATTTTCATCAATTCTGAATTTATCAATTTTCATCAATTCTGAATTTATCAATTTTCATCAATTCTGAATTTATCAATTTTGAATTTATCAATTTTCGTCAATTCTGAATTTATCAATTTTCATCAATTCTGAATTTATCAATTTTGAATTTATCAATTTTCGTCAATTCTGAATTTATCAATTTTCATCAATTCTGAATTTATCAATTTTCGTCAATTCTGAATTTATCAATTTTCGTCAATTCTGAATTTATCAATTTTCATCAATTCTGAATTTATCAATTTTCGTCAATTCTGAATTTATCAATTTTCGTCAATTCTGAATTTATCAATTCTGAATTTATCAATTCTGAATTTATCAATTCTGAATTTATCAATTCTGAATTTATCAATTTTCGTCAATTCTGAATTTATCAATTTTCGTCAATTCTGAATTTATCAATTTTCATCAATTCTGAATTTATCAATTTTCGTCAATTCTGAATTTATCAATTTTCATCAATTCTGAATTTATCAATTTTCGTCAATTCTGAATTTATCAATTTTCATCAATTCTGAATTTATCAATTTTCGTCAATTCTGAATTTATCAATTTTCGTCAATTCTGAATTTATCAATTTTCATCAATTCTGAATTTATCAATTTTCATCAATTCTGAATTTATCAATTTTCGTCAATTCTGAATTTATCAATTTTCATCAATTTTGAATTTATCAATTTTCATGTAAAATGACATGTAAAAATTTCTGAATAAGTTAACCAGAAGAAAGGTTTCATCATTAGTTAGGATCAGAGAGAAATAAAAAAGTTCAGATTTCTCGGTTGCAACATGAAGCTGCAGAAATGTTTCATATGTGTCACGTGCTTTGCGAATGCAACTCGCGCTCTAGAAAAACAGACACAAATTAGAAATATGTTGTTCCCATAAAAATTGACGAAAAAAAGGAATGAGGAAACACAAAAAAAATGAAAATGCAATTAAAAAAAAAAACTATTCAGAGTATCGGTGCTTGTCGAAAATGAAAATGAGCAAGCAAAATAGATGGGACATGTTGCTACTGCCAAGTATAAATATCGAGCTAAAGCCGGGTTTTCCTAGGAACAGGTTTTCTGTACCACGCGCGACGTGAATCACCCAGCGCGACACGCCATCCACTCACCAGTATGAAAAACAGTATGGATGTTTTCCTACAGAGCGCAATACAGCTCACGACAGCGCTTTACGTCGGGCGTTATTAGCTGACTGCTTCTGGAGGAGTCAAATGCGCGGTGCGTTTCACCGATCTCTCTCTCTCTCTCTTCCCTTCATTTTTGTTTTCTTTCCCTTCTCTTCAAACCGGAGCATGCAGACGGCAAGCCAAGGCCGTATAATATAATATAGCCGTCCTGATCTGATGCGTCACGCTAGGAAGACGCAAACGCGTAGCGTAATTATGTAACACGTTCCTGCCGACGCAAAATGGTCTAATTTGGTTCACGCGGCGCAAAAAACCTATTCCTAGGAAAACCCGGCTTAAGCGCTGAAACCGACGAAACGTCTCGTCGGATTTGGCTCTCTCTTAACGTGTGGTTGAATTTAAATTAATTTTTTCATCATGAATTTTCAGCAAACTTCGCTGCTGCCTAAATTTCATTTACAAGCAGCAGTTCCACGTCACTCCGTCGCCGCAGAGGTGATCGGCTGAAGTTTTTTTTCCGCGGTTCCAAACTTCGAGGCGCATTGCGAGCCGATCTCCCCGTTGAAAAGTCTCGCCGCTGAGAGCGGCAGGCCTGAAAGGGTATAACTACTCATTCATTACACTTCACGCACTGTGAGTTCGGAAAAAAACTCGTAGTTTAAGAAATTGATTGCAGATGGCAGCACTACACATAACATGCATTACCAGAAACAAACTTCACGGAAGTTCCGCAGAGGGATATGAACGAGGTGCATGTATGGTTTAGTAGTAGTTCCCATCACTACAGTGACCCGCGATGCAGTTCCACATCACCATTTAGGTGCCCCGCGACACATTCCTAGGTAATTCAAGCGAGTCGGTGCACAGTTCCAAATCAAGCGGCGCGCGGCACATTTCCATATCACTTAAGTACTTCGAGACACATGTTTTCATACCAATGAAGGGGCTTGCACTTCAAAAAAAACGATTGAACACCCTTTGCTTAAACACTGAAAAGTTACCAATCTTATATGATGCGACTATGTCTGCGTGCGAGAAATACAGTCAATCCTACTTATAACGTTTCCCCGTTTAGTACGACTTATTTTCGAGGTCTCACCTGTAGCTAATTCTCATTAAGATCTCCCGTTTAAAGCGTTTTCCTGCTTACAAGGCTTTTTCGTGACGTAAAATTCAGGTTTTTTACCCAATTAAAATATGGCGCTGACTTGCAGAATCGGATACCAGCTTGCACTGTGTTGGTACTCTAACTTAGGGCTAGCGGATAATTTTCAGCATTCAAACTTCCAGCAAAGTCCATGCTTTTTACAGGTTCGTCGCAATAGATAAAACGCATGGCACTGGCTGGAAATTCGAAAGTTGAAAATTATCCACTGTCCCGAAGATGCATACCTCCTACCCCGCAGTCCCAAAGTTACTCCGGTTTACGGTAGGAGAAATAATTTGCAGCACTGCAAAATTTATTAAAATGGACGAATAATTTTGATGGACAGGTAAAAAAAGGAATTCCGTAAATTGGAGAAATAATTCGATAACCAGCAATAATTTAGATAACTTGCGATGAGACATAAAATACGAAATAGGAAAAATAAATTATGAAATTATTCTTTTCAAGATTATGAAATTATTTCTCTCTTACTAATTATAAAATTATTTCTCTCATACTAATTATAAAATTATTTCTTGAAATAATTGTAAAGTAACTTCTTTCACTAACTATGGAAATTTCTCATTATGGAAATTTTTCGCATTAATTATGGAAATTTTCCTCATTAATTATGGAAATTTTCCTCATTAATTATGGAAATTTTCCTCATTAATTATGGAAATTTTCCTCATTAATTATGGAAATTTTTCTCTCATTAATTCTCATTGAAATTCTGAAATTATCTCTATTTCTGAAATTATTTCTCATTATTTCTGAAATGCTTTCTACTTTAAATTTGGAATTACTTTTAACCAATTCTTTACGAATTCTTAAATCACTTTTTTTTACTGATGCTTTCCGCTTTCAGCATTTGTATGAGCATGTAAGCCTTTTTCATCGAGAGGCCACTGTAAATAGCTTCGCGGGCCACACGTTGCTCCCACGCGTTATGTATTGAAGACCTCTTTGACCTAATTGACCTAAACAGAAATTCAAAATTCGGAGCTGATAGAATGACATTGTTGATTTGTCCAGCTCATGCCGAGAGGGGAAATGTAGCGCAGCGCTGAGCTGCTCACAGCGACACGAAGGGCGCACCCGAGCCACCAAGCCGAGAAGCGTAGACATCGTCCAGAACCTGGCCAGGACACTGTAAACAACAAAGGGCTCACTACAAAGCCATAGACCAGTAAATTTTTGCTGTTTTTAACTTTTTAATTTTGTAACGTTTTGCTTGAATGTGTTTTATTCTCGTGCGCGTGATACATTTATAACAAATCATATATGCATAACAAAGAGCCCGACACTGCCCAGCCCTTCATCCGAGGCAATAGCTAAAATTGGCAATTGTCAATAGATCCTGAGCGTTGCACGGTATGAAATGAAATGATTTGTCCAGCTTAAGTTTCGGGATTTTTTACTGGAACAGTAAACACGTACACGTTATTCCAGCTGCGTATATAAACCATCATCGCTCCAAAAAAAAAAAAAAATCGTGTGTATTTTACTTCATCCACTTATTACTACGTCTCAAAATATTCATGTAATCATGAGTTTGGATTTATTGTAAACAATCCTTATACTTCCTCGACATGCACAGAGAGCATAATCCTACGAAGTATTAAGAAAGAAAAAGAAAACTGCAGTTAAAGGTGTACAAGCAATTCCTCGCACTTGAATCAACAAAAAAAACAAAACAAATGGGTCCTGACATGACATGAACATTTTTATCATGACTCATTATTTCTTCGCAAGAGAAATTCCCTGTTCTTGAGCCACGTGGTGTATCTAATAAATGCGATTTACTCGAAGTAAACTCTTGTTTTAAATGTCTATCATCATTGCGGTAATGATATACTTCGTTTCTAAAAGAATCAATCGATTTGAAATGCGTATATTACGAAAAATATTGAACATACACTTAAGATTAATTTTATATTACATGGCTAATCAAAGTTTTTTTTGCAAACCAAATTAAAGGTGCTCAATATGTCCACCTCGGGATGCACGGCATATGTCTATACGGAAGTCAAATCCGTCCCAAACTTTTGCGAGACTGTTTGCATCCACTGCGAGTGGATTTCTGTGGACTACGTACGAAACTCCGTCGGATGAGCTCCACATTTTCGTCTGACATGCGGGGACGGACAGGGGATTTCCTTCTACGCAGACAGCCCGTGTCTCGGAATTATTTATACCATCGCCTAATGCTCTGAGCGGTAGGAAGTTCAACACCACGGTGTTGTCGACGAGAAGCACGATGAACAGTTGCTACGGAATCACACTTCGCGAAGCTGAACTACACAAAACCATTTCAGTTGTGCAGTCGCCATCTTGACAAACACCGAAGTGGCTTCAGAAGGAAGAGTGTTAGTGCTACCTGTCGGCAGCTGCGTGAAACTCGAGTTTTTCCTTTTTACCTATACATTATTCGATCAAAACGGATTAAAAGCTATTATTATTTTCAACGAGGCTTACTTGAATTTTTGAAATCAAGAAGTAAGATTATTTTCAGAACTAATTATGTTATGATAATTATGACTGTCATTTTATATTGGAGGTCGTCGTTGTGGTCATAAAACGATATTAATCTCGCATTGTTTTTGTGGTGCGAATTACATTTTTACCCATTGCGAATTGCTGTATCATGTCTATTTCAATGCCATTAGAGAATTTTAATAGCAATTCTAGCGATCGCTAGAAACTTTACTTGCGTTTGCATTCTTTGGCAGTAACTGACAACTTTACTTGCCACCAACAATTTTTTTCAGCTGTAATTGGCAACTTACTTGGCTTTACAAATTTGCCTGTTGTGGTCTTTGTATTTGTATTTTTGTACAAATGCGGCCCAGAGGCGGGTCGCATTTGACCCGCCTCCGGATGTTGTGCACCCCTGGTACACAGGATGATTCCATAATTCCAGTTACTGCATTTTAATGGCGAACCGTTCATCCTAGATGCATGCTTTAAATTATAAAAAAAAGTATAAAAAAACATGGTAGAACTCAAATACGTCATTCATGTTACAAGGATTTGTACATTTATTAAAATGAAAAAAAAAAAATTAACTTTTTATATGGACACCCTACCCTCAAAAACCCTAATTAGAAAGTTGTTGCCCTGTCCCACTCGAGGCCAAAATAATAATAATTATAACAACAATTCCACGTTTGTAAGTTCAATAGTCGCAGAGATATTTGAATTCAAAAATCGGAAAAAGATGGGAAAGAACAGCATACACGAGGGAAATATTTGTTCTTTAGTTTATGCTATTCTATCCCAAATTTTCTGATTCCTTAAATTCAAATATCTCAGTGAATATTGCACGTAGAAACGTGGAATATTTGGTTGGGCTCAGAAGAGATAGGGTAACAACTGTCTATAATTGGGTTTTTGAAGATAGGGTGCACGTATAAGAAGTTAATTTTTATATTTTAATAACTATACAATCCTTTGGGGCCATTCAAGTATTAAGTAAGTAGCCATTTGGACCCCCCCCCCTGTCAGCAAAACACTGACGCCCCCCCCCTCCTCCCCCCTCATCAGGAAAATTTCGTCAGCAGCCTATAATATTTCATATCTTCAAAAAGGGTGATTGATGACATAAGCAGACTTCAAAACCCTCCCTCTTGTCATCAAAAGTCAGCAAATCCGAAACCCCCTCCCCCCTATTGCTGACGTAATATTTGAATGACCCCTTTGCAACTGCAACATAAAAACGCATTCGAGTTTTGGATGTTGTGTGGATACTTTTTCTAATTGGAAGTATGTCTCTAGGATCAACAGTTCACCAGTAAAATGTGGCAAGAGGAATTAGTAATCAACCTGCCTAACAATAAGGAACTAGCCCTCTGTAAGCATGATCTTCGGTTGCATCATGGAAGGGGTACAGCAGTACAACCAGCAATTGGGATGTTTGCCGAGGGTTGGGGGGGGGGGGGATTCCGGGTCTGTATTTTTAACGGGCCTCTCTTGTAGAAGATGTATAGTGTGGAAGTGAAGAATAAAAAACATTCCACCCACCCCATGTCCTGGAAGTCTATCAGTTCCACTCTGATTCGAACCCCCTCACAGTGGCGGTTGGCTGAAGTTGGTTTACTGTGGTTTCAGACTTCGAGCAGCGGATGGAAGCCGATCTCAGTGTTAAAAAGTCTCACCAAAGACAGCAACTGGCCTACATCGGTACAAATATGCGATCATCAAACTTCACTCAAATCAAATTTCAAATATAGATGACGGCACTGAAAAATAAGCCAACATTAAACCAGAGGTTTCCAACGCAAAGCTATGATTTTCGAGAGAGAAAGTATGTAAACTGGTAGGCTGTGAATTTCAACCACATAACGGCACCTAACCAACACTTGCCTGGGACGCTTTTAAGATGACTCTTAAGTCGATGCATAGTCAAGAGCTTGTCGCCCCCCATAAACCTGTTGGAGGCATATTCACTTATCAACAGCTTTCATTGTAAACATCACCAGAAGAAAAGCACCTGCACAAGATTTCTGATTGAAAATAAAATAATCATGATGCGAATCCATTATACACAGTGTTCATAAGTTGTCGGTGAATATCTCCTGAGTATGAAATCAAGCATCCACCCTCCGTGGTTGAAGTGAGCACCATGACCCCCTCCCATACATAGATTCGCATGGCAGGGGGTCTAGCCAGCACCTCCTAGAGATAGAAGGCATCTGCAATGTTTGTCATAAACGTCATTCAGACTACCAAACAAGTTCGCCACATTTTGAAACACAGCATCCTATGTCGTTTCTTCGTATTTTGTTGCAGAATCTTCCTGATTAGCTCACATATACCGCATAGTGATTGGATGTGGAATAGAAATCGCCAATTCTGAGCCCGATCATTTCTTTTCCTCACAACGATGATACTGGCGCGAGCAGGGAATTTTTTTACCCGAATATTCTGAGGGAAAATGGACTACTTACTGACGTCACAAGCAGAGACCTGGGAGGCCTTCTCTCTCAAGGAGGTGCTGGTGTAGCACCGGAGCCCCATCACGAATATTTTTTTGTTTTGTTTTTACACTATAAATTCGCTGTAGAGGAGGTCGTCAAAATATCGAAGACTAGGGAGCCCGAGTTCAGATTTTGGAGGTCACGGTAAGCACCGTTTGTTTCCTGTGCAGAAAAAAAATTTCTGTACCCGGAAGCATTCTCATTCTTAGACCCTAAACGTCCATACTTTATAAACCTATTCACCATGAAAAAAAATAGTGCTTTTCTTTGTAACGTTTGTCCATAAACAATAAACGGGTAAAAATACAATTTTATCAGGAAAAATGCGCCTTCTAGAAAATATTAAAAACAAGTTTGTTTTAATAAGTCAAATTTTTAAGTAATAAGTAAATTTTGTTTGTTAAAATAAGATAATGTTTCTCGCATGTTATTTATAAATAACTATAGAAACATTGAATTGGAACCACTTCTGTCACCTATCAAATAAAAAATACCACTTTTGTGATTCCTAAATCAAAATTGGTGACCAGTATCTGATTAACGTGCCGTATAGAAAAAAGTAAATGCAGTATGATATTAATAAATATTTTACAAGCGATAATATTAGTTAAATTTTCAAGTTTGCTTTAAAATTTTAGCAGTTGTTTGTGTGCAGTAAATTAATGTTAGTAAAACGCGCCGAGAGTATTTATGGCTTTTTTGCAATCGTAATCGAAAAGTATGTTGACCCAGATTAGAACTGATTCTGGCTTATACCCCTTTCCACAATAGTTACGAAAAGCCAAAGAGGAATATATGTTTGTGTGGCTCTGCACGTTTTCCTAACCTTAATTTACCGCACACAAACCATTTATGTTAAAATTTTGTATCAAAAGTGCCAATTTAATTTAAAATACTATTGCTTATAAATCATTTGCCAATATCATTCTGTATTGACATTTTTATGCGGCACATTAAAGAGAAACTGGTCGCAATTTCAGTTGAATCATTATGTTGTATTTGATAAGTGACAAAAGGGGTTCCAGTTCATTAATGTTCATCCATGTAATGTAAAGACTTTTTACTTATTTTCAACTATTTTGTAGAAGGTACATTTTTGTTGATAAAATTTTACTTTTACCTGTTTATTGATTACGGGCAAAAGTAACAAAGAAAGGCACTATTTTTTCATGATCAATAAGTTTATAAAGTATGGACGTTTAGAGTCTGAGAATGACCGAGTATTCTACCTTGTATACAGAGTTTTTTGCTGAGCAGAGAAAAATTTCCTATATTGTATAAACATTTCATTTTGTTATTTCTCACAGGTATCGAAACTCTGTGAGCAGAGAAACAGGTCAGTGCAGGTGAAAAAAAGATCCCTCGTATACCCCATCCACACCGTGATTGTTTTTTTATACCACCGAAATATATATTTTCATTCAGCCCAGCCGGGTTTTTAAGAGGCTGATGTTTAATATTTTATAGATGGCAGCAAGGGTTCCGATGTAACAATATTATTCATTATTTATGAACTGAACATGCGAGTAAAGTTTTCAAGTAGGATTTCTAGATATATTCCTAAACATGGACATGAATACGCATGCGCAATTTTTGGCTATGTTCTTTGCACATGTTTACAACAGAAGGCACCACAGCAGCAAAACAATGAACAATACGTTTTCAACCAAAACAGAACCGCTTTTAATATATACATACATTTTTAAAAGGTGCTTCCCAACGAATGAGTGTTTATTCATTATCAGACATGGAGTTTTGTTTCACCCATTTTGTTCGTTTCGGAATTGAAGAAATCGCCCGATTCTTTAATTACCATAGAGATGTCGTAACGCAGTGGTGGCCAACAAGTGGCATGCCATGGTATCAGGAGTGACACGTGAACGCTTCTCAAAAAGTTAAAAGAATATTTTATTAAATTATTTCGATCAAAGAAAGTATCTCCAACAATCCTTCTCTTATGAATGATGGTCTTGCAGGCTGCCAAACTTATATTTAGTTTGGTAGGCACTCTTAAAATAATTATTAGGTAATGACTTTCTATTCA
Organism: Pholcus phalangioides; assembly: GCF_987345545.1. NCBI lineage: Eukaryota > Metazoa > Arthropoda > Arachnida > Araneae > Pholcidae > Pholcus > Pholcus phalangioides. The sequence continues at coordinate 5,538,923 of NW_028301637.1, forward strand.
ATGCGATTCTGTTCAGTTTTTCATCTTTGCGCATACTTGCTGGACGTCCTAAGGTTCAGGATCGTCAGCATGGGGAAATGCATTTTATAATACAATTACATTATATTTGAAGAAGTTCTTGGGGTTCTTTTACAAAGTTTATTGGGGCTTGGGGAACAAGTCCTCTTACAAAATTTATTGGAGAGGTCCCCACTACGACAGACCAACTCTCCACTTCAGCACTGAGTCCTTAAGTTCCGATGTCTATTCCCCACATGGTGTAGGTAAGATGTTCTACCGATATACGTACATACACAATCTGCATTGCGATAACCGGATTTTCGACTCAAAAATAAAAAAAAATCCAGAACTATACAAACTTCACAAACAGTACATTTTTATGAAAATAAGAGGACAGCCGGAGCAATATTTTGCAGAAACGGAGAGAAAGCTGTTGTCTCGTAAAAACTGGTAGCACGATTCCCTTCGTGTAAAAATTCGTAGAGTGGCAAGCGCATTGGAAACAATCTTGATTGTGGCAAGCGCATTGGAAACAATCTTGATTGTGGCAAGCGCATTGGAAACAATCTTGATTGTGGCAAGCGCATTGGAAACAATCTTGATTGTGGCAAGCGCATTGGAAACAATCTTGATTGTGGCACACCTGGTTGGAAGAAGGTTGGTCACCCGTCTTTTAACGCACTGAAACTGTGTTTCCCCTACCACTTAGTTTGAAACACTTTTCCGCGTAATTTGCATAAAATTTTTTGTCAGAAACGAACATTTTTGGAATTAAAAATATTGATTGAGTGTCAAAGAATTTTTAAAACCTGTTTGCGAAAAATTGAATTTTTATGGCTTGGCTAAAATTAAATTTTCAGAAATTTTTTCATTATTTTCGATCTGAATTTTTCCTCCTTTTTTTATGACCATGAACAGAAGTAATTGTTTTGCAAAAAACATAGAAAAATTTTTCAAAAAAGTCACACGAGGTTTCGCGTGAGCAATTAATAAACAATTTATTTAATTAATTAAAACATTGATTGGAATATCACATTAATTAAAAAGAATAAGCTAAATTCTTTCCAATTTCATCGATCCTTCTTATGTTATCTAACTAACCAGTAACCATCAATATAAAAATTGTACATTGTCACGAAGTGAAAGAGCGGTCAAACAGCGGTTAGGACTACCCGGCACCACATTAATTATGTTTCATCATACATACATATAGCATACCTATTACTTTTAACCACTTTACCATCAAGGACGTAATATTGCGTCCAAATACAAGTGTAATAAAGTCAAGGAAGTAGTGTTTTCTCTCCTTTCCTTCACCGCGAAGTTTTGTTGCAACACTACGAAAAAGAAAAGTAGGCCTTTCATCCCCGTGATGTATCCTTCTACTATATACATCTAAGAGAGAAAGAGAACAGGTAGGTGAGGGTGAAAAGAGAAATCTACTTCGTACCTACTCTGTTAGGTGTAAGTATTAAAGATAAGAGGCAAAGATAAGAGTATAATGGATAAGTATATCTCATACTTATGCATTATACTGTTTTCCTTTCATTTGGTCTTTTTTTTCCTACTTTTCTACTTTTTCTTTCCTTTCTTTATCTAACATGCGGTTAGGTTAAAACAAGGTTACCATATTTATCGCTGATTCGTCAAACAGAGTTCATCCGAATTTCTTACCAATCCCTTGTAAGCGGAACGGTTAATGCATCTTGCGCTCATGTCATGTTGGTACATGTACCAGGAACTGTCATCAATTAGAAAATCGCAATACAACACTGGTTATAGATCATGAATGACTCATTATATCAAATATTCACGAATAATATCTTTCATCCTATGAGCACCAGGTATGTATGACTCGTATTAACATCTTGATCAACGAACGATGATTTCAGTATTCCCGTTCAAGATATTACTCCGGGAAATGGGAATGATGCTGTCTCTTTAAGCAACACACAAGAATATAAAAATTCATATACTACTCCCCATCAGTGTCATCTTTACACATGCACCCACGGGGGTCTCAGGTGTAGAGTGGGGGTCCTTCATAAAAATGGGACCTACATCAAGATATTTTAGAGGAAGGCATGTAAGTTGGTAGATAGGCATAGCTAACCGGTAGGGCTGAAAAAAAAATCCATTTTAACCGAGGGGGGCACGATGTCCTGTTCCTCATGAGTCATATTACATGATCATCATGCATAAGTATCTAATTCTGGCGTTCAATACCATCCACGCTAATGCATCAAAGCCATGGCACTTGTCATGAAAATAAGACGAGATAAAAATTTTTAGGACGACTAAGAATGTAAATTGGTAGACATTACTAGCCAGGTAGGAAAAGTACACTTTAATCCATTCGCTCATGATGCTATATTGTAATTATGTAATGATGTATATTGTAACACAATTGACACGTTGAAAAAGAAATACGATGAACATGTTGGGGTAAATCGAGAAGTAATCCGTACTTAGAATAAGACAACCATAAGTATTCTTTATGGGCATTGTATAATATTTTATCATGTGTATATATTGTTTACAATTTTTGTTAATTGCATTTTTAATTGGGTTGCTATATTTTTGAAATATATGACATCCATATTTTTATGGGCATCTTTTTCTCAGCCACCTCGTTGGGCATTTTGCCTGTTGTGGCGTTGTATTTGTATACTTGTATTTAGGCGGTCCTGCTCCACATGAAACACGTTGCATCATCATATGTTGATACATCTTATTCTAACATTATTGTCATGTCATGCTGATACATCAAAGATATGACAAATGCCATGAAAATGGGACCAGATTAACATTTTTGAGAGCTAGCATGCAAATTGGTAGACTGTCATTTCTAGCCAGGTAAGAAAATTCACTTTATCCGTAGGCTCATAATGCTGTTTAGACGGTCACGATCCACATGATTCATGTTGTATCATCATATATCTATCTCTGATATTAATGCCATGTCATGCTAATACATCTAAGACATGGTAGTTGACATAAAAAATAAGACTGGAACGAAATTTTTTGAGGATAAGTATGCTAATTGGTAGACTGCCATTTCCAGCCGGGTAGGAAAATTCACTTCATCCGTGGGTTCATGATGCTCTTCATAAATCATGATCATCGTACATAGATATACCTGATTCCGACATTAATGTCATGTCAATATCCCAAAGACATAGGAATTGCCATTAATAAGAAAATGACATTATATTACTGTCCATACCTGTCCATATATTAGTGACTCGTTGGTCATAGAGATCACGCTGAAATTTTATATATAGAAATAAATGTACTTACGGATAATATTTTTCATTTGATGAGTACCAGGTATTTCCGACAAAATAGCATCGTATTAACATCCATGTACAAACACCTGATCGACGAAGATGATGATCTTGGTATTCCCGTTCGAGATGACGATGTTAATCCGGGAGGTGGGGATGATGTTGTCTCTGTAGCAACAGCCACAACAATGACTGAGGATGATGATGTGTGTGTTGTGATCGTGAATTCACCGCACATTGGGCTTCCGTTCCCACTAACGATCGCGCCATTCCCTCCTTTGCCACCAACCCCCCTCTCTGTCTGAATGGATGGCTTCTGTGTCAGACGAGAGAGAGAGATGATGGAGACACGCAATAGTTGGGAGCGAACGTGACGTCATGCTCGCGGTTCACGCAAGCGCCAAATAGGAACGGGGATTGGCGGCTCACCTATCGGCATTTGGCTTCGTACCTGAATATATATCCGCCAACGTGGTTATATACAGTACAATGGTTCAAGTGTATACATGAATTTCGCAAATAAAATAAATCAAAATTTCGCGACAAAAATCGAAATAAAGTTTTGCATTTATTAATTAATAAAAATAAAAACGTAAAAATTTTCAAGCCAAGTATTTTGCATTCATTACATTTTTGATCAAAAATTTTGAGAGTCATCCGTAAAAATATTTCTCAAGTCAAAATTTTTGCATTTTTGTGGCAAAAAAATACAAATTAGAGAGAGATATTTTCCATTTATCTGCAAAAATATTTTTCAAATCAAAAAATTCCGTATTTATCAACAAAATTATTTCTTGAATCAAATATTTTACATTTATTCGCAAAAATACTTTTCAAATTAAAATTTTTGCATTCATTCCCAAAATATTTTCCACGACCTCAGCTGGACCCCCACAAAGTGAATTTCCCGTGTGAAAAATCAAAAAATGACAAGAATCATCCAGGGTAAACGGGCTGGAGTCTTGTCAGTCCCACCTTGGGGGGGTTATGGCAGTTAGCCCTTGCGTCAAGACAGTACTGAGAGAATGGAACATAATTCATAGTTTCCGCAAGGATTGAGCCATGGGCAGATACGGGAGGGTGTGTAGGGGCAACCACCACGCTCTCGTTCCCCAAAAATTCTGTATTACTATGGCGGAACCGCTCTCAACGGACACCTTTCTGATCACCGGCCCCGTAGAATAGGACTTCAATGCATTTCACTCCCCGTTAGCGGACAATATCGATAGCAGACAGTAAAATCAGAAAATCTCTATTTTTTTTCCAAATTGTAATTTATTAATTATTGTTCGTAAACCGAGAATTGATCATATTCAACGGTGATTATGTATAATCCCGAGCCCATATTGGTAAATATGGTAATCCGTCAATTAATTACTTGACTAACTCAACATGACTAAAGTCCAGGTTGGTGAATGATAATGTTGGTTTTGTTTGTTGATACGTGTATAATAAATTTTTGGAAGACTGATAATATGCTCTTTTTGTTTTATCTTCTCTTTCACACTCGATTTAATTTAATTTTATTATTATACGTATTATAGCAAAATACGTATAGTGCACGTATCACGTACGAAAAAAAAAACCCCCCAATTAATTGGTTTAATGAAGAGAACGAAAGTTATAAACGTTTTAATTTTTATCAGACTTTTCATTTTTCTTTGGGAATTATGAATAAATATATGGGAACCAATGACGACCGAAGCCAGACGTCGTATAAATGTGTAAGTCGTATAAATGAGGTTCAACTGTATATCGTACCTCCCCACAGTGGCGGATCATGATTTTGGGAGGCCCCAGGCGCAACCTGATCTGGAGGCCCCCCTATCAGGGACGGATTAAAGGTAGCGGCTGTCACCCCCCCCCCCCCCCCCGAGATCAGAAAAATTAAATGGAAAGAAAAATGTTTTCTACGTTTTTGACTGAATAACAAACCAAGAAAATAAATTTGCTTAAAAAAAGGGGAAAATTCAGAATTTTTTCCAAAAGAAATCAGAACCGTCCTGAAAAATTGAACACATGGTCACAACCACCGCCCCCACCCACAAATTTGCGTTTATCCACCACTGCACCCTTTTGGCCCTAATAAGAACGAGATGGTTCACTAAAATGAACAATATTATGAAAAATCATAACTTTTTTTTTTATTTTTGCATCACCAAAACCATAAACACAATAATAAGATAAGGAAATATAATGATATTCTCTGGTACTAGATGAAAAATAATCACACTCCCATTAAAAAAAAAAAAAATCACAGTAAAATTCTGCATCATATTTTTAGTAATCTAAGATGTCCGTCCTGGTGCCTTCAGCCACACGGCAAAAATGGAGATCCGTCATAGTTTTAGTAATTTAATATTACTGATTAATAAAGATTTGATAATATCTCAAATATAATATATTTGATTTGATATAAAGATACTGATAATATTTAATAGAAAAACATTTCTTCAATAGAGGGAAGAAATTATATCGGAGTAAATATAAGAATTATATTTTTAATGGAAGAAATTATTTCAGAATGAATTAAAATTATTGTCAATGAAAGAAATTATTTAAAAAAATTTTTTTAGAAATTATTATTTTTATTTGTTTATTCTATTTTATTTTTACTATTATTATATTGATTATTATTATTTTCTCTTTCAGCCACCTCGTTGGGCACTCTGCCTGTTGTGGCCTTTGCCTTTGCATTATTTGTATTCAGAGTGAATAAAAATCTTCTATATTATGCCCCCCCCCCCCGTTTCGTTTAATAACGAAAAATGCCACTGTATAACATTGTGGCCCGCGTACTTTATAAAATGTTTCAATATGGCCTGCTATGCCTCAAAGGTTGAAGACCCCTGCAGTAGACTCTCGCTAATCCGGTACGTATTACACCACGGTGTGCCAGATTTTACCAAAATTGCTGGATTAACTTTGAAGAAACCCATTGAAATAATATATGAAATTTCGTGCAAAGACATAGTCAGGACTTGATCAGCAATTAAGAAATATTAGAACGTGTTAAGGGGGTTAGGGCATCAGGAGAAAAGTGACACCACACCACCTAAATATCCTGGACTACTGGACGTGCTGGATTAGAGCACGACCGAATTCTCGAGAGACTACTGTAGTTGAATTGAAATGCTCAAATAAAAATTTATCAGATAATTTATATATTTTTAGTTTTGCTTACCGTTATTTTTGGAGATTCTGCAATCTAAATCCTAAAGGAAATCTTGAGGATCGGCATGAAAATTTTTTTCATTACAATAACACACATTACAATTACATTAACAATAAACACTTTTCGGTCTGACACAAAGATGTTGTCTACCCAAGCCTCCTTGACCAATCCAAAAATGTAGCTCTTTTCTTTAGAAAGAAGGAAAAGAAACCCCCTTGATTTTTTTCAGCCGGGGAGGGAGTGTTAAAAGAGAAACAGAAAAATCACGTGATTCAGAATGCATGCCATTCAGCATTCATTTCAAACCCCACTTTTCTTTTGTCATATGGTCGTATGGTTCCAGTCATAGATTGCAAATGTATATGTTGTTTGAACCAGCTTATAGTATTTCATTCAAACAAGTGGGAGACAAAATCACAATAAGAGCTCTACTACATTCATTTTAATTAGTACGACTGTCTCTTCCTGTCGATGTCGCCGCTTGCCGATAGCCATCTTGCCATCCATTATACTGTATACAAAAGCTTACACCAAAGCTGTCGTATTATCGGCGCCCATAAAAGCATTTAATACTGTGGAATGAGACATCTGTTTATGCCTTCACTACAATTTTCATTTCGGACAGACATTAGGACCTGCTGTTCTCATCCCTCCTCCTGCTTGTGCCCTTAGGGAAATACTGTTTGAAAATGACCCTCCCTGAATGATCGCTTTACAATGTCTCTTCTTTCTTTGTCGGGGAAGAACTGGCCCTTGAGAGCTGCGTCTTGTAAATTGTTCTTTTCTTTCAGTTCCCGTTTTTCTTCCATAACTCATACATACAGTATACAAAAAATAACAAAAATAAAAAATAAAAAAAAATTGCGGTTGAAAAAAAAGGGAGAGCAGATACTGTACTTAGTTCAAGAGATTTGGTGATGCGCATGTAAATTCACATGTAGGATGAAGCACACAACTATTTGGAGGCCCCCCGCTCTGCCGAGGCCCCAGGCGCGCGCCTCATGCGCCTGTGCGGTAATCCGCCACTGCCTCCCCAATAGCGGATACTTCCCAATAGCAGACAAAATTTTTGGTCCCGTGAATGCCCGTTATAGAGAGGTTCTACTGTAGTATCCCTAAAGGTGAATAAGAGTTACTGACCGATAATCCGTTTAACAGTGACCGAAATAATTGCCGGGGAATTAAAATCATTTCCAGCTTCCATTGCTACGTCTTTGCTTCAGCATAATGACCAAGTGGCTTTACAAAATATCAAATAGGAGAACAAAAAAATGCTACTTCGATATCTCATTCAAGATGAGAATGAGTCCCTTTCCATTCTAAAAAAATGGAAATAATTCGGTAAAATATCGCATTTTTTTATGGCAAAAGCGAACCACTCGGTTACATTATGAGCGGTGCTCCACCACCAAACATTCCCTCAGAAGCTCTGTTAATTTTTCAAGCTGCAATTCCATACGAAGAGCAGCATGATGATGCAACCCTTGCAGACATCATGATTCTGAGATGATGACTACGAACTGCATCGTCCGCTAGGTATATCTCACTTCTTAAAATGAAAACGAAATGTACAGGGTGTTTCAAAAAGAATCATCCGATTTAAAAAAAATCATAACTATTCAGCTTTTAATCCATTTTGTTGAATAATATATAGGTAGATAGAGGGAAATCTCGAGTTTCACGCAGTTACCGACAGGTAGCGCTAACGCTTTTTCTTTGGCCGCCACTTTAGTATTTGTCAAGATGGGGATTGCATAGCAGAAATCGTTTTGTGTTCTAAGCTTCGCTAAGTGTGAGCCCGTAACAACTGTTCATCTTGCTTTTCGCCGACAATACCCTGGTGTTGAACTTCCTACCGCTCAGAGCATTAGGCGATGGTATAAACAATTCCGAGACACGGGTTGTCTGCGTAGAAGGAAATCCCCTGTCCGTCCCCGCATGTCAGATGAAAATGTGGAGCGTATCCGTCGGAGTTTCGCACGTAGTCTCCAGAAATCCACTCGCAGTGGATGCAAACATGCTCGCAAAAGTTTGGGACGAATTTGATTACCGTATAGACATATGCCGTGCATCCCAAGGTGGACATACTGAGCACCTTTAATTTATTTTGTGAAAAACCTCATGATTAGCCATGTAATAGAAAGTTAATCTTATTGTGTCTATGATGTTAAAATTTTTCATACTATACGCATTTCAAATCGAGTGATTCTTTTTGAAACACCCTGTCTTTTTAAGGCAGCTATGCAATTCATCATTATGAAGCTGATCCCCGTATGTAAAATATAGCACGTTACAGTTCAGCATTTATGAGTGTTTGTTTTATCAAGTGTGGTTGTTTCTACAACCCTTTTCTCGCGCAAGTCGTCCTTTTTTTTTAAAGAGCCGTTCGGATTAAGCAGGTTTCAGAATTAACGTTATTCGTATTAGCGGGTTTCCACTGTATTTCTATATTTACATTATGGGAAATAAAAATAAATTCTTACTTGGACGTTTTTATTTTAGAAAATCTCTGAGTCCCTCTCCCCTCCAGAGAGTCGTGACCCGTAATTTGGGAACCACTGGGTCATAAGAACGTGACGCCATCTTTGAGAAATTTTCTAGAATGATTTCTCCATATTCTGTGAAAACAATTAAAGCAGCTATATTCATGAATACCCTACGAAGATACCCAGTGGCCCACTATCGTTATACGTAGTAATGGTCGGCTGAAAATGATTTTCTGTGGTTCCCAACTTCGAGGTGCGAATGCGAGCCGATCTCACCCATTAATAAGCCCAGAGAGCAACAGGCCTACAATGGTACGAATATTCAACCATTACACTTCACTCACTTCTGAAATGTGGATGGCAGCACTGAGAAAATTCGGCACAACAGTATGCGCACGCACTCAGACTATTAGATACACACACTCAGACTTCTGGCTCAACTCACTCGGTAGTAAATTGCCCATGGCTATGGGCCAGAGCTGTGCTCGGTTTGAAAGAAAGGTATGCAGTGGTTAATGTGTGAGTAAGAGTAAAATTTTCGTTTCTGGGCCATAGAAGCTTCTATGGGAGACATCGCATTTCTTTACTACTGTCTGGCTACAAATACCTATACGCAAGCACGTGACTTTAAAATCTATACAATTCACTACGACTTTTGGAATGGCCGAACATCAGTCGGAATCTCCTTGCAAACTACTTTCAGACTACGAAAAAGGTGGACAATGGCTACCTACAGATAAAGGACTCTTGCAATCTCTGGGCCTGTGCACCTGGGGCCAGTGCAGAGCTAAAATACTAGTATCCTGGACTGCCTACTTCAAGAATGATAACTACGATGTGTACCACCACATTGTCAACGACAAAGACCTCTTGGTTCAAGATACATCTCTACAAACAGTATACAGACACAGTAACCCTGTTATGCATGTACTCTGGGACAAAGACGGTGTAGTGCCAAAAGCTACGGTACAGTATAACGACGAAAAAGGTATGATCTCTAAATGGCAACTTAACTGCAAGAAACCATTCAAGTACCATCGCAGAACCGCCAAATCTCATTGGATAAATGACTCTAACTGATCTAAAGACAGGCAGCAAACGTATGGACGATATCATCGGCACACCCGAACATTTACCTATACCAAATGGACAAGCAGAAATCTTAGAGACTGATCCAGCTAAAAACGTTCGCGTAACATACATGGCGTATCCCCCGGTGGTTCTCTCTTCCTGATATGATAGCACCTGTATTCACTATAACCGATAATGACACTAAAAAAACTAAATATACTGGCCAAAAATATTATCATGTATCTTTCAATGTTGAATTTTATTCCAAATGGGGCTCTCTCTCTCTCTCTCTCTCTCTCTGACTACAAATATACTTTTTTGTGCTTTCTTGAATGAATAAAAATTTGAATAGTGCAATGAACTCTCTCTCGACTCACTGATTTCATTACTGTGAAATTAATGTTTTTTCCTCTTTCAGCAGAAGAGGGCATAGAAGCTGCTTCACCAGCACTACTCTGACGTATTGTGGAGAACAAGCCTTCTATTCGGTGAGTTGTAGACGTAGGGTGGAACGAAAAAAGGCGTTTTTTAACTTTTTTTGGAAATTGATCTTGCCTTAGATTTGCCGCTGTGGTGGTCGAGTGGTTATAGTGACGGACTTGCGATGCGAGGATCCGGGTTCGAACCCCACAGTGGTGGTCGGCTGAAGTTGGTTTTCTGTGGTTCCCAACTTCAAGGCGCAAATGCGAGCCGATCTCCCCGTTAAAAAGTCTCGCCACAGAGAGCAACAGTCCTACAACGAAAAATCATTCAATCATAACTCTTCACTCATAGTTAGAAAAAAAAAAAACTTGTGGCAGATGGCAGCACTACACATATCAAGCATTACAGAGAAACAACAAAACTTCACGTCAGGTTTCACTACACGTACACGCACATTCCCGCATGCACCGATTCGTTGGGGGGGGGGTGTGGGTGGTGTAGTAGTAGTAGGTAGGGCCTCCAAAAATGGCTCGGGGATCCATAATGTTCTTAAGTCAGCCACCTCGTTGGGCAATTTGCCTGTTGTGACGTTGTATTTGTATTCAAAAGATGCCTTTCTAGGTTTTAAGAAGTTATACCAAAATCTTGGAAAATATTTTGATATCTTGAGGTTCCTCACAGACCCTGAAGGTCGAGCAAAAAGACTTTTCTAAGTACACATTATAAAAATCTTTTCAAACATAAACGAAGTTGGTGATTTTTAAAAAGTATTTTTTAAAAAAAGATAAAAAAGAAAACATTTAATTTAAAAGTTATTCAGTACATGAGGCAAAACTGAATATGTATATATATATATATATATATATATATATATATATATATATATACCCAGAGAAATACATATATACTCACAAGTTAAAAAAGAGTTCCGTTTTATATAAGTTATAACTCACTCACATGCATATTTGCTCATTTTGCAGCTGTCATGGCAGTTGAAAGGAGAATTTTTCCAGCACTCCGAATATAGTGATTGGAAGAGGAAGATGAAAATAAACCTTTTTTTGGGAAGGGGGATGGGAACAAAATTATAACCATGTTCCAAATGAAAAAAAACGCAGTTTGATGATATAGGTATCAAAAGAATGCCTCTATTGCTTCCCCTGTTATCACATTGTTATTAAATTTCACGTTTTTGCAAAATAGTCCGCTTTTTTTTTTTTTTCAAACGATGGAAGAGTACTCCTTTATTTTATTCTGGCTTGAATGAAGCCTTCACGACTCTCGGTAGTTGATACAGCAAGAGATGCTTCAATTACGAGTCGTACGCACCGTTCAACTGCTTGTGTGTGACACGGAAAATTCGGTATAGTTGGAAAAGCAGGTTCAGATCATTTATGTGGGTCCATTTCCTGATTTTTTATAATAGGTGGTTCAGTCACTCGCACTTGATCCCATGAAATTGGTTCCGAATACTGCTTAGCAGAAAAGTTTATTTTCGGAACATGGAATGTACGAATTTCTGCTTCTGATAATCCTTCATTTCTAATTTTCATATTGAAATTATTGGTCCATTGTCATATTTGGCTTCTATTTCGTCAATAACCCCACATCTTCCAGCACAGCATTCGCAGTAATTGCATCTGATCGATCAGACACACCAGTTCCATCACAAGCAAGAGGAACACTTGGTAATTTAGTTCTAATTTGTCAGGATTATGGTAGAACTTCAAAAGCAAATGAAGTACTTGCTTCGGCACCGATTGATGGACCAGCTTCAGTACTGGTACATAGAAATGCTTACTTCAACGGTAAACTGTGTTTTGGCTCACATAGATCACTTTCCTCAGAATCCTAGTTTCCGCCGTTTCTTCTTGAGATGACTTCAAACGGGATACCATTTTCATTTTCCTTTGTTCATTGTATTTCAGTTTCTTAGTTTTTAGGACATCTACTCGACCAATGGCCATCTTGCGTGTACTTCTTTGATCTTGCAAGAAATCTCGCTCTAAATTTGGGATCTTTCTCAACTTGTTACACTTAAAGTCTTCAAAATCACATTTGCATGCTGCAATGTCGAAAAATTTCCGTGCTTCCCACTGCAAGGATTTCACGTTCAACTTGAAAGTTTGAGACTCTTTCCTTTTTTTCATATTTATCTGAAGATTCTTGTATTTAAAGCAAAAGTCTTTGAAAATGTTGCACATCCGTTGGTGAGAAACCGTAGGAATTGAAGCAGTTTTCCAAATATTTTCTGTCTTTGTCACAATAATTTCAAGAATGTCTGCAATAGCTGTATCTTTTGTTGATTGTTCAGCCTTCATACTGCGTTGAGTCAGCAAATAACAAAGCTTAACATCGCCATAGGTGGGCGAGACCCAAGAATCCCTCTCTTTAGGATTTCCTAAAATGTCACAACAATAAAAGTTTCTGGTAATCATTTTGACTGCTAAACACCCTCTCAGTTAAGGGGTAAGATTGCAAATGAATACTGAAAACAAGGAAAAAACATCAGGGTCACTGAACGAATCACGAGTTCAGGGGAATAGCAAAGCCTCCTAAGCGGTGTCATGCTAGAGAATTCCACACGTGCTTAAAACTTCAGGGGCGATGAGGAACCTCAAGAAGTTTGAATTTTGGGGAAAAAAATTAGGAATGGTATTTCTTCACATAAAGGCATATTTTAAATTCTATTAGGATGGCAATTTCGAAATTTTTTTTTTTCGTTCCACCCTATTGTAGAGGCTTCACTGTATCACTGAGGTGTGCCCTTTAAAGTTGGCTCAAGTGTAAAGCTTTGTCCCTGAAAGTTAGCTTTTCGGTAATACATCTAAGGGGTCGTCTCCCATAGAAGCTTCTACGGCCCAGAAACGCACATTTCACTACTATAAATGGGAGATTGTACACATGCGAGAGACAAAGCATGGTCATTATTTTTTGTTCACGTAATTTTCGTTATGATAGAACAGTCCTAATATTTTTCTGAGATTAACACATGGTTTGTGTACATATGGGAAATTTTGAACTAAGGTCACATGTTGCAAGGTGATCCCAAGAAATTTAATTAACTTAGTGATGATTCAAGTTTATGAATCGATGAACCATGTTTTCAAAATTGATAATACGCGTACCAGCCTCGAACAAATAGTATTAAACAGATTTGAACTTTGAACCCACGGAATATATGATGAAAGAATGGGTCTAACATTGCTCCGTCATATAGCAATATAATAATTCTTTGAGAAGTGTTGTGTCTCATAGTTGAGAAATTTCACTACTGGCCAGTGGCGTGACCCTGGAATCTGCTAAATCCAGTGGCCAATATTGTGCATACGGTACCGATAAAAAAAACAAATTCGCTAAAAACGGGAGTACGATAACTATTGCTCCAAAAAAAGTTGTTTTGCTTGCAATGTTGTATGTAGATCATTATTCCATGGTTTGCATATTTCGAAATGAGGTCTCGAGTTCATAAGGACTTTTTTTTCTCTCATTCTCAAGGAGTCAAAAATATTACATTTCATATAAAGATGTTTTAGATTCCCAAATATATTCGTATGCAGGGTGTTGTTGAAGATTTTGGAAAAAAATTATATAGAGCCGATAGTATATACCCTTCAAGAGGAGAAAATATTTCTAATGGAACGTATGGTAGCAATTCATTCAGAGTAATGTTCCTTTCTGGAGGAAGTGCTTCCTGTATTGTTGTAGCCTATTCGCCCTTATGAAATGCGGGACCCGGTCCGGAAATAATTTCGGGGCTCCTTAGCCCCGACTTTTTATGTTTTGGGAGGGTTGGAGAATGCCATCCAAAGATTCATGCATTATCACAGAATATACAGGGATACTGAAAAATATCTACTCGTCAAAGTAAGCTCAGAATTAACGGTAGAGAAAAAAAATCCAAGAATTGGGGGAAAATTCAGAATTAATGAGAGAAAAATCTCAGAAGTTGTGAAAATTCAGAATATAAATGAGAGAAAAAAATCCTAGAATAGAAAATATATTTGATACACAAACATATTTTTTTTCACCTCCATTAACATACGTGCGTAGCTCTTTGCAACCGCACCTCCTAAAGGTGGCTCTGTATTCGCTCACCACACAGAGCGGAATGTGTTTTTCCCATGATGAGTCCCAGTCACACTTCAGCAACTCTGCTCGACATGTCCTGGTCACCAGATATCTCGGACGCATATTTCGCAAATACATCGTTATCCCACGATTTTTTTTATCCAGTGAAGAGCCCTATTCAGCCAATCACATCGCTTCTTGGATTACGATAATTCCCACTATAATACTATCTGTTGCGCTTTTCGGCCACAAGGCTTCGTGATTAACATTATAAGTTCAATTAACACGCTGTATTGCCATACAAACATTCAAAGGTTTTTTAACAGCTGGCTGATGGGAAGGTATGTTTTTGAAAAAAAGAAAAAATTCAACTGCCCCTGCGGGAAATCGAACTCACGTCTTTTCACTTTCCGGGTGAACGCCCTAGACGCCTAGAGTACTAGACTACAGAGGCAACTAATCTAATCTTTTCTTGGAGCTCGTGTGCACTAAACGGAACCGTACATGGATGGTTGGACCTAACTCAGGCCAAAGCTCACAATTGCTGACAATGCTAATTGAATTTTCTCTCTTTCCAAAATATATCTCGCATAGCCTGCTGTTAAAAACCTTTGTATGGATAGCGGAGAGTGACGTCATCCTCGCATACAAGCATTGTTTAATTTAATTCGCCTAAGGCCGGTATTACACTATAAAAGTTTGATAAAAATCCCTTTTATTAAACTTGAAAAATCTAACCAATAAGGTTATTTGTTACATTCTAGAAAATGTAACCGTTGACCTTATTGGCTGCATTTTTCAAGTTTTGTAATAGGACTTTTATCAAACTTCTATAGTGTAATACCGGCCTAAGAAAAAAAATGAAAATTCCGTAGTTAAGGGTAGCGAGTGACGAATGCAGTAATGAATATATATAAATAAATATTGCGTGTTGCAATGAGTTTTGAGTTTTTTCCAAGTAGAGTCGACTCTCGTTATTACGACCATCCGTTATAGCGACCATAGCTATAGTAACGACCAATGCTACAGGTCTCAAATATTTTCTCATTTCTACGATAATATTTTTCATCCAATATAACGACCGGTAAATATCATTTGGTCCATTAAGACGACCAAACTGTAGTAGTTTTCTTTTTGCAAAGAAATGCACAAGAGCCGTCGTTGAGTGCGTTTGACTTTCACCTTTGAGGCTTGGGGAAGAATGTGTATGAAACGAAACATAGATGGTTTAACGAGAAATTAAGTACAGAATATATATATATTTTCAGCGATAACCGTTCACTCTTTTCAAGACAATTATAAATCATCAACACAAAGCAATTATAACCATTTGCCAAGACATAGAACCAACCATTGTCTCAACAGTGGATAAAAAGAACACGTTTGTTTTCGAGGAGATGGCAACACACACAGAAGAAAGCCTTTCTGTGTATTTAAGAGTCGCACGCGTCTAATGATCATCAACGAGACCCTCCTCATCTGGTCTAAATTGCCCAAAAAGACTTCTTGGTAATTGAATGGAGCGCACTTTTTTTTTTGGCCACGATGATGTGAACATTTGTGTGCATGCGTGCGTGTAACAGTCCTTAGCTGCTAATAGGCTTAATTCGAGTAGACAATTTCCATGGGCTGAATGTCGCAGCAACAATATTCCGTTGAATTCAGACAAATTATAATGGCTTAGTTGTTTTTTTCAAGCACCACTGATGATTATGTAATTTAACTCGAACGTGTACAGTAAATGCTTTCGACCTTCGTAAGAATACAGGGTGTCCCATAATTTATGAATTTATTTTTGTTTATTTATTATTTTTTTAAATAACGTGATCCTCACGTATTCCCGGGATCCGGAAATTTCACCTCCGACATTTCGCCCCAGAATTTGGGGGTTAGACATTTCGCTCCCAAAAATTTCACACCTGACATTTCACCTGCCTTGAACGTATGAGTGACTGACTGTGTCAGTGGCCATATAAATGCATGAGTGACCAAGTGAGTGTAAAATTGACTGTAGGAGTGCGTAAGTGACCGAACAAATGACTAACAAGGAAACGTTCTTAAGCTAAACTCATAGAATTCGATGAAAATTTTACAGGCGTTAGTAGATGGATGAAAATATGTACTGTGAAAAAGGTAGCTGCGAAATTGCATTAGGAGAGGAGTAAATTAATTGTGAAAATTGGGTGTGGGATGCTAAACCCGTACAGTTAGCATCAATTGGCGACTTTGCATTCTTGAAAATTGAGCCGGGTTTTCCTAGGAGTAGAATTTCTGCGCCGTATGCAGCGTGAAAATGGTGATTGGTTAAAAACTTGAAATTCAGGTTTTTTGACCAATCAGTGTTTTCACGCTGCACGCACTGTAGAAACCTGCTTCTGGGAAAACCCGGCTTTTACGAAAACATCTAATGCGTTTATACTATCAAAACGTGCTTTATGCTGTATTTAGAGGCGTTATATTTGAAAAATAGCTGCTTAAAAGCATCACTCGAAAACCAGAATATGCAGATTAGATTAACCACAGATATAATTGATTACAATTGATTCAGATCAAATAAAAGGGTTAATTTCTTCATAAATTGAAAGTATTACAAATATGAGGCTCGTTGAAGAAACGCATAAAGCAGAATATTTGAATATTTTGGATGCACAGTTTTGTTTCCAGCAATCAAGTGCGTTGTTTGCTATAAATATGAGAAATCAACAGGATTCTTGAAATACCCAGGATGCATTTCTGTGTATGAGCATGCATGCCATGAATATTTCCACATGTTGACGTAGCGTGGTGAAGTAAACTGGTTGTGTACAATGGATTGTACTTTAAAAATATTGTCTCGATGAAACAAATCGATTTGTATTTGTTCAATCATAACTAAATCTGAAAGGTTTTAGGTGGTATCACAAACACATGAATGATTTTACCCGATGGCGTAAAACTATCAATCAAATCATTGTTTTTGAAGGGTGACCAAGAATCCACTTTAAAAGTACGGTTTCATCGGGTGTGTTTAAAATATACTTCCGTTTAATATTCGCGCAGTCCTTTTGATCCCATTTGCCTCGATTTCGAAGCAACGGTATAAATATTGTCAGCTTGAAACATTTTCTGTCGAACTTGGGTTCCGCATTGTCCTTTAGGTTCAGAACACACAATAAATAAAGGCGATAGCAGCATTCAAATACAAAAACAAATACAACGCCACAACAGGCAAAATGCCCAACGAGGTGGCTGATAAAAAGATGCCCATAAAAATATAGCAACCCAATTAAAAATGCAATTAACACAAATTATAAACAATATATACACGTGATAAAATATTATACAACACCCATAAAGAATACTTATGGTTGTCTTATTCTAAGAATGGATAGCTTCTCGATTCACCCCAACATGTTTATCGTATTTCTTTTTAAATGTGTCAATTGTGTTACAATTTACTACCTCCGGGGCTAATTTATATTCCTCTCCCCGAATGAATTTCTTTATTAAAACCCGATTGATCAGTATTAAACATCTGGCTATCTTTCATAATTTGCGAATTCTTAAAAAAAATACATACATCATTCACATATGCTTTTGAAGCATTTAAAAATATGATCCTCTTCATAAAATCTGCTTTTAAGCGATCATTTTAGTAATTTTTCTGCTAACAATTCTACATTTTTCTGTTTAAAATTGCAGAGCCATTGCCTTTATTACAAGCCCAGCTTTCCAAATCCGAGTCATGCACATTTACATGCCAGCGCCTCGAATCCTGAAACTTTTGGAAAAACATATTTTCGAATTTCGTATAGTTTGTGCCTCTTATCACCATCGGAACCATCCTTTTCCTAACTATATTGCGAATAATGTGTGAATACTGAATTTTGTGACATTTTGATTTGAGTTTTATATTTTTAAGTTATCCCATGAGATTATGGGCATATATTTCGTATTTATTTTTACAGAATGAAGTTGTTGTTTTGCATAGTGTGTGTGGGGGGTGGGATAATCTTTCTTTTCTTTATAAAACCCCAAAAGCTGAGGGGATTATTATTTTTATGTATTTTATTATTTTACTAGCTATAATACCCGGCGCTGCCCGGGTTTTCTTCAATGAGGCTTTTTTGGATCACGTGATATCTCCCTCTATTTTTCTTGAGGGGCATACAAACCGTGTCCAAGTTAACCAATATGGCGACCTGCGCGATTCATGAAATAAACAAATCTAGATTTACACAGAAACGTAGAAATGAATATATTTTTTTTCTTTTTTTAAGGAGCGCTAGGTATTTCGATCCCGCCCCCCCCCTCCCTGAACTTCAAGTTACCCATCTGTCTGTTCCAGCTTCCAAAAATCCTTAGTTAAAGCTGTGGAATTTTTTCGATGCACTTTTCACGGGCTCATAACTAATTTTAAAATATCCTAACCCACATGAATTTATGCAAATAAATATCAAAAGAGACAATATGGAGACATTAATTTTCATACTTTAGAAGATATAAATGAAATCAATGATATTGCTCGAATATCCAACTCAAAAGTATAGGTTTGGCTTCATATTTAATCTCCTGGGCTTCGTATATCTCTCTAAGCGAACTGAATATTTCAAAAATCGAGAATTCAATACAATTTTTAAAATTATTGATGGGGCGGAAAATCCCACTAATTTCCGCATTTCTACAGTAAAATCGACAATTTTAGCACTGATTTCTATGAGGATCACCCTTTTCCTGACTCTCAAAGCGATGCTGATGATGATTATGACGTCTATTCAAAAAGCCTCATTACTGAGAGTATATTGAAAATATGGCAAACCATTATAAAGGCATAAACTGTTATACATATACTAACAGGATTAAAGAAGTGACAAACCGTTGTAAAGGCATATACACGTCTGAAACGCATTGCTAGGGAACCACGGTAACCAAAGTACTCTATAACGTTATTGCGCATATTTGTTCTCAGATAAATTCGCTAACTCTTGTATGGGTTCCAGGCCATGTCAACATCTCTCTGAATGAAATTATTGATAAAGCAGTCCATAATTTAGCCACCACTTCTGTTCCTCTGACAACTCCCACAGGTTTCTTCATTGAAGACTACAAAGTCAGAACCCGAGACATTCTCACATCAACTTGGCGGAATCAACTTCAAGTGGCTTGTCCATCTCAATTTTCTATTTTCCTCAATTTTGTTGAAAAAATCTCCAGAAAGATGTCATCTCGAAAAATTGAAAACCTTCTTTACAAACTCATTTGCGAGCGAGCTCGCTCAACAAGTACTTACACACTATTAAAAGACATAGAGACCCCTACTGTTTCAATTGTCCAATGGAAGAATCTGCTTATCACTTCCTTTTCCAGTGTCCTTTCTATCAAAATATTCGCAAGTTTATCCTCATTGATCCTGTTTCAAAAAACTACATTTTAGAGTGGTCAGATCTGATTTCTCTTCCTCCCAACATTATTTCTTGTTTGGTCCAAAAATATATTTGGGCATCCCATCGTTTTGATTGATTGTTTTTTTTCTTTCTGTTCTATCATGACTAAAATAGAGGGCCTCTAGCTTTAGAAGTGCTGCATCGTTGCCCTGTGCAGCTGAAGATATCCCACTCTTCCTTTCCCTTTATTTTGTTTTCCTTTGCTCTTAATTTCTGGGAGCAGTCGACAATGATTAATATTTTTTTTTCTTTAATGTAGAAAATCTCTACCAGCCGCAGGGAGAGGGCCTTGCTGTAGCCAAAAACCCTGCTAAAACTAAACCATTGATTGAACCAAAGTAAACGTTCGGAAAGTGATTGTTGAGGCCCAAAAACCATTGTTGCCAGATAGTTTTTTGCCCATTTGGGGCATTTGCCCTGGGCTGGCGAAATTTTAAAGTAGCCTATCGTTCAAGTCGGGTCCCATTTGGTATACATGCAAAATTTGGCGACGATCGATCTAAAATTGTAGGTTTGTATAGAGAACATACACACACACACACACAGACAGACAGACAGAAAATCAATTTTATATATATAGATTTATTTATTTATTATTTATTTTTCCTCGCGAACAGGCTGTTCGCTTTGATGGTGTTTTTGTAACCGTATAGAGTCTCGTGTGATCTTTCGTATCGTTAATATTGTTTCCGGCGATTTGTTAATTGGAAGCTCCGGTCCGGAATTGTGATCTATATTTTGTCGAAGCCCTGATTTTCATGTTCCCCCCATCCTTTGTTATTTATTTACTTGTTTTGCTTATTGTTGTGCAATTGATTTTGATATAATTTTAATTTTATTCGTTGTTTTTTGATATAGAGTTGAAGTAAATGGAAAGGGGGGGGGGGAATGGAATAAATAGGAAGCTTAAATAGCCAAAAAATATATATATTTTTAGACATCTCTGAGAAAATTGGACTTTTTGTGCTGAGAGGGATTGATTGAAATATTGAACTTCAGGACCCGCTGTATGCCTCTAAGGGCGGGACAGCAATATATATGATTGATTATCACCAAATTTGTTGACTTGATTTTCCCACAAATACATTTGAGACAATTTTTTTTACAAATCGATACTTGCTTTGAACAGATTTTAGTGTGCGATGTTTAATTTTTTTACTGCTACGCCAGTATTTAACGGCTGCTCTTTTAGTTTCAAATGAGATACTCTGTGGATTTCCTCATTCAACTCTTCACCTACACACATTTCATCATTTTCATCTACACTGCCGAAATCAGGATTCTCAAATTCGCTTTCGTCAATCGATGACTCGAAATCCAGAGTGTCTTTTACTTCCTCATTAAACATTTCGCAAATTGA
Organism: Pholcus phalangioides; assembly: GCF_987345545.1. NCBI lineage: Eukaryota > Metazoa > Arthropoda > Arachnida > Araneae > Pholcidae > Pholcus > Pholcus phalangioides. Next base: position 5,560,219 of record NW_028301637.1, read on the forward strand.
TTCGGGTTCCTTCAAAATTTCCATTATTTTATTTTTTAAATTCATTTCGGCTTTTGTGAAATCTGTCAGCTTCATTTCTTGAACAGAGAATTCGTGGTACAGCATCCACATCACGTTTAACACATTAATGTGGTGGCATTTCCTATTTGAAAGCCACAGCTGGTTTAAAAAAAATAGATTCAAAACATCGAGATATACAACAATGCAATTTCATGCGAAAGACTTTTCAGCATTAGACAAAACAACAACAAAAACTTATTGCAACTCGCTAATTTGGTTCACTTATGTAAAATAAAAGTGTAGGAAATGCAGGATTAGACTAATATATATACAGTATATATTCAAACTCAATTTCAAAAATTTTTGTATGCAAAGTACCCAAAAATAACTTTACAACAGAGAGATTTAAATTCATTCGTAGGGAACATGGATGGTTCATTAAAGAATTTGCCGCTTTTCTGAAAACACACACACACATCCGATATCTCCTCACTCCGCCAGTTTTCCGTATATGTTGTATTAACAAAGGAGAGTGACGTCATCATTCATATTTTCAGGCATACGGTCATTCATACGGTCGCTCATGCTGTCAGGGCAGGTGAAGTGTGAGGGAGTAAATGTCCAACTCCCTTGATCACGTATAAGGTCTTTCACTTGGTCACTTGTACGGCTAGGGCCGGCAAAACGTCAGGGGATAAATGTCCAACTTACTTGATCATTCATGCAGTCGCTCACTTTTTGTTACTCATACCGCCATATGTTCATTCATGCGGTCATTCATATTGTCGCTCATACGGTCAGGGCTGGTGAAATGTCAAAAAGTAAATTTCTATTTCATTTGATCACTCATATGGTTAGGGTTGGCAAAATGTCACGGGTAAATGTCCAATTCACTTAATCACTGATACGGTCACCCACTTAGTCACTTGTACCATCATTCATATGTTCATGCCTACGGTCAGGGCATGCCAGGCGAAATGTCGGGAGTAAATGTCCAACTCACTTGATTATTGATGGGGTCACTCGCTGGGTCGCTCATATGGTCAGGGCAGGCGAAATATCAGGGGCTAAATGTACCGGGGAAAGATATCGGGGACGAAATGTCAGGTGAAAAGTTTCCTTGAACCCGTATTCCCAAGGGATCAATCATCATTATCCGTCCAGGAAACGTGTTAGTATAAGTAGACATGCATGCCTGAACCGGGATTCGAACCCAGACCTGCACAGTCAGAGGCTAGCTCAGCACCTCCTCGAGATAGAAGGCTTCCGGAGTTGCTACAAACGTCATTACCTAGCAAGTTTGCCATATTTCGAAATACAGCATCCTATTTCATTTCTAATTTTGGCGTAGAATCTTCCTGGTTGGCTCACAAATGCCGCATGGAATTGGATGTGGAGCGAAATCACCAATTCCGAGGCCGATCATTTTTTTCCGCACAATGATGATACTGGCACGAGCACGGAATTTATTTATTTTTTTCCCCTGAGGGAAAATGGACTACTTGATGACGTCACGAGCAGCGTGAGGAGGCCTTCTATCTCTAGGAGGTGCTGGCTAGCTGCCCAACCACTCGACTATACTTATTTTTTATGTATTTGTGTCATTTATCTATATTCATTACATATACATCTCCTGACTGACTGATTCCCTGATTCATCATCGCCGAGCCTAAACCACTGGAGTTATCATTATGAAATTCGTTTTATTTTATGAAGTAAAGACCGACTCAGAACAGCACCTCCTAGAGATAGAAGGCCTCCGCAGTCTGCTTGTGACGTCAGCAAGTAGTCCATTTTCCCTCAGAATATTCAGGGAAAAAAATTCCCTGCTCGTGTCAGTATCATCGTTGTGAGGAAAATAAATTATCGGACTCAGAATTGGCGATTTCTATGCTCCACATCCAATCACTATGCGGTATTTGTGAGCCAATCAGGAAGATTTCACGCCAAAATAAGAAGAAACGAAATAGGACGCTGTGTTTCAAAATAGTTTAAAAATTCATAAAAAGGAAGGAAGTGCTATATTTGAATGCGGTTTGTGGAAAATTTATTTTCAGGAAGGAATTTTTTTTATTTGTAATTTCTCTTTGAGGTGTTTTGATTTTATTGTACTGATTTTTCTCAAAAATAAAGAAAACCATGAATTTTTCACAAACGCAACGCTATCGCGAATGTAAAATACCGTAATCCGAATCTCAGTCAGTGGTTCCCTCCACATCGTTTTCCCTCCGTGTATTCGGAGGAAAACCCAAAGAATTATCCGAAGAAGTAAAGTAGAGGGGGGGGGGGATTGGAACATCATCTTCAGACATAGAAGGCCTCCGAAGTCTGCTTGTGACGTCAGTAAGTAGTCCATTTTCCCTCGGAATATTTAGGGGAAAAAAATTCCCTGCTCGTGCCAGTATCGTCGTTGTGCGGAAAAGAAATGATCGAACTCAGAATTGGCGATTTCTATGCTCCACATCCAATCACTATACGGTATTTGTGAACCAATCAGGAAGATTCTACTCCAAAATAAGAAGAAACGGAATGGGATGCTGTGTTTCAAAATGTGGCAAATTTGCTAGGTAGTCTGAATGATGTTTATGACAAACACTGCAGAGGCCTTCTATCGCTGATTCGAACTGTTTGGTAGGTTTCTATTCTGTGTCGCCATCCGACCAACTATTCCACAGTTTATGCTAGCCATTCGTAATTAAATATATCAATTCTCGAACATCTATTTGTTTCCAATGCGCAAGCGCTCTCAGAATGGACACTTATAGTAATCGCGATCGCTAGACGTCAGTTTCTCTCGGATATCATTTTATAAGCATGGGGGACAGTAGGGAGCCTGAGTGATTTAAGGGCGCTGATTCCGAATCTGGCATTGGTTTTGCCAGGTTGGCGCTAGTTTGAGATATAGTGGAAATTAAATTTCAATAGTAATACCATAAGAAGCATAAATATCACATTGAAACTGTGTTTTATCATTTGATAATTTTTGTCGCACCACAGTCATTTTCTGCACACGAGGGCTAATAATTAGACCAGGACCTACAATTTATTGCCAGTTCCGAACGGCAAGCCTATTTTTTATACCCATCGAGAGGTTGGTGCGCTAAACCCTCGACGGTGGACTCCCTGCGATAGCAACTTTTTCAGGAAAGTTTGAAACTCTGTTTGAGAAATGTAAATCAATAATAAAAAAACTTAATATCGAGCAACAAAGACCACGGATGTCTTATGATGATATAAATGTAATAATATATTGAATATAATAGAATTTATAATTTAAATTTATTTATTTTTCTATGTTAAAATAGTGGCTGTAGAGCATATTGAAATGTTGGGAGTATGCATTATCTCAAAAAACTCGAACCAATTTGGCAAAACCAACACCAGTTTTAAAATCAGCAGCCCTAATGTGCCTCAAAACCATTAAAAATTTGCTTTGCAACTTGAAAAAAAAACTTCTTGAGCAGTGCTATATCCGGTACTTGAGAATTTTTCCGTATTTTTTTTGTGATTACGTATGATCATGTTATAGCAATTGAATAATTTTCCATTCCGTTGTAATTAAATTATCAATTCTGCCTTATCAATTCCGCGGACCATATGTCGAGAAACACCGATTTATAGAATTAGCCCTTGTACATCGCATTTCAGAAGAGGATATTTATTATGAATAAAAACAAGATAGACAAATACAGAGCGATACATTTTGAAAAAGAAAGACTCGTTTCTCCTATACTTGGTGTATACCATGACTATACAGTTTCAGATATTTCTCATTTCTCTCATAACACGCCAACATCATTCTGGACAATTATAGAACTTTTTGATTTTGAGGACGTCGGTTTCTGAGAATTCTCCGATTTCTTGACCCAAACCCAGATCGGTGAGCGCTATATCATCATTCGTTGGTGTGATAGTGGGCTGGGATTTATCTTCTGCGAATGCCCAAGCTTTGTAGTGCATCACCGACTTGTAGTCGTATTCGAGACCCAAAGTATCGAGTTGGAGAGGAGTCATCTTTACGAAATTCTCTTCCATACCTGATGAGAAAGAAAAGTTGAACAAGGAAATTAGCAATCATATACTTTCGTCGTAATGATATTGAAATTGTAAATTGTTAATTAATACAGTAATATAGTGTTTCTCGATTTTCCTGAAAACAAGGATAAGTAAGATGTCTGAAACAATTTGACGGACCACTTGTGTCCCGTAGTACGGGGCATACCTGTAATTTCTGTTGTTCCAATATTTGTGCCTAATTTGCCAATGTTTTTTTGATGATAATTGACGATGCCCCGTATTTTGCGGATTATTATTTAAGATCCCATTTAACCGAATTTTTCTCAATGAAATATGGTCATCAGATTATTTGAATTTTTTTTCGTGAAATACTGTACATTTTTTAAAATAGTGATTTGCAGCAACGCTTCATATCCACGACGTTCGCCAATTTCAGCAGGAATTAGCAAATAGCGTTTAACGAATTGCAATTTTTTCGTAACATTTTGTGACATCCCGTATTTAGGATCGCAATTTCTTGCGTTCTCTTCGACGATGTATGGTGAACTTAAGTATGAAGGTATAGTTTTATTTGAACCCATATGGGGGTATTATTAATATCAATTATACAACGGGGGTGAATAATTTTATCAAGCCTGCCTGCGGGCCACATTATCGTCGAGGACCATCTCTGGTCCACGAACCATAGGTTGAGAAATGCAGCAGTAAAACACCGATTATACCAGCTAGTGTAGATCGGACCTACCTCGGATAATTTGGTCTTTATACAGAATTTCGACGTTAAGTGATTTAAATAAAGCAACGAATGTTCCCAGATTTAGTTTACACATAAGTTATTTTAAATTACTGTTCGGTGCAATCGACTATCAAATTAATTTATTTATGCAATATTGTTGGCCTTTTCAAAGACCTATACAAGAGGACGCGGTTGATTTACACATAAATGTCTTGTAACATTTGACAAGCAATCGGAGATCGTTGAGGAGTTAACAGTAGAGGAAAGGAGCTTGCTCCATTCAACTATGGTATTAGGAAAGAAACACTATTTAAAACAGTCTCTGTGGAGGCAAAAATCGATTCTAATTTTTGGGGTGGTCAAGAAAGTCTATTGGGAACATAGGAAGGCTTAGCCAGAATACCGGACGTATCGGAATTTGGATTACCATGAGTAATCTTGTAAAGCATGGCTAAGCGGGAGATAAGTCAGTGAGTAGCGAGTGGGTGGACATTGAGTCGGAGTTTAAGATCAGAAACGGAACTGAAAGAGGACAGCAGTCGTGAATAAAGTGCCTGGATTTACTTTAGATCGATACAAGTTTGTCGATATTACAAGAGGTGTGGGGAGTCCCAGACCTCAACAGCATAAGAAAGAACGAGAGAAGTATATGTTTGGTAGCAGAGAAGTCGGACGTCACGAGTAAAATCTTTGAGGTTGCGGCGAAGGAACAGGAGTTTATTGAGATATTCCTGGTAGACATAATCGATATGATTATTCCAACGCAGAGAGAGACAGAGGTCAGAAGAGATCGTTTTTTGGTATTTTTTGTATTCTGGCTAAGCCTTCCTATGTTCCCAATAGACTTTCTTGACCACCGCACCACGGTCATTTTCTGCACACGAGGGCTAATTAGACCGGGACCTACAATTTATTGCCGATTCTGAACGGCAGGCTTGTTTTTATACTCATCGAGAGGTTGGTGCGCTAATCCCTCCATGGGGGACTCCCTGCGGTAGCAATTTTTTCTGCGGTCATGTCGCCGTTTCTGTTGTACCCCTGTGTCAGGAAAGTTTTCTGAAAAGGACGAACCGGGTATCGAATTCGCGACACCTCTAAACATTCTTTGGTACTTTAGGCGAGTATCTTATCGACCTGGGCTACCGCGCCCGAGGTCGGAAAAGATTATGACAACCGGATATTTAAATTGAGAAACTTGGGATATGGTAACGTTATTGATCGTGTATGAGAATTCGAGGGGAAGAGTTTTACGAGCTCTCGTGAAAATTTAGAACTAATGCAAGGAATAATTCCAGAATCGATGTAAATTCAGAATTTACGGAAGCAATAATTCCAGAATTGATATAAGTTCAGAATTTAGAAAAAAAAAATCCGTAATGGATTGATGTAAATTCAGGTATAATGAAACAAATAATTCCAGAACATTGATGTAAATTCAGATTTAATGGAAGAAATAATTACAGTATATTGATATGAATTAAGAATTTAGGAGAGAAAAAATTCCAGAGCGCTGATGTAAATTTTCAGAATTGATGGAAGAAAAAATTCCAGAGTTGATGCATAAATCCTGAATTTACGGAAGGAAAAATTCCAGAAGAGAAAGGAAAATTCAGAATTAATGCTAGAAATAACTCCAGATTTGATGTAAATTCAGAATTAATGGAAGAAAAAGTTCCAGAATCAATGCAAATTCAGATTTTATGGAAGCAATTAGTCCAAATATTGATGTAAATTCAGAATCAACGACAGAAATAATTTTAGAATTGGTGAAGCCTGCAATAATCTACCACGAGTCCGCAGTCCCTCAAAGTTCGGGGCCCGTCGTGACTGCACCTGTCTCACACCTCTAAAAGTGGCTCTGTTTGAATTAAGGGTGGAAATAATTCAAATTTTCCGCGTAGTAGTAGCAGCAGCAGCATAAGTAGACAGTTTAGCAATTGGGACGGAAGAATCAATCAATCTCCGATAGATGCTTACCAGCTATGATGTTCCCGTAATGCACAGTGACAAAGTCATCCCGATCCGGTCTTGAAACTTCGTGTAAAAATCCAAGTGTGTGCATAAGCTCGTGAATGATGACGCCTTTCTTCATGCATCGTGGTGATTCCAAAGCAACCGCTTGAGGACCTCCTTGCATTCCACCCTCGGCCCAACACCTTTCCGATACATAAATGATCATTAGAGCTCGGATTATATACGCAAAAAAGTGCGCAAAATATTCACTAAAACTAAAGAGAAATCTGCAATATAAATATTTACTTATACACATTATAATATGCATTATATATTATATTTCTTATACACGAGAAATATCCTAAAAAATGAAGAGAAATCTGCAATAAAAAAATAAAGAGAAAAATGACAATAAATCCAATAATGCTAATTATAAGTATGGGATTTATTTATACATCCCAGAACTATATGGGATGTATATATTTTATTATATACATCCGGGTATACTTGTATCCAATACTTGTATATTTTATTATATACATCCGGGTATACTTGTATCCAATACTTGTATATTTTATTATATACAAGTACGGGACTTGTAATGAAAAAAAATGCACGCAAAAATGAGAAAAAAAATCATTTAAAATTGCCGAAAAATGAAAAAAAAAATCATTTAAAATTGCCGAAAAATGAAAAAAAAAATCATAAATTTGTTACAGTATGCATTTAGAAATGCCGAAATATGAATTTAAAATTACCGGAATTACGCATAAAATGAAAATATATGCGTTTAGAAATGCTGAAGTTTTCCAAAAGAGGGAAAATATTCGCAAAATTCCCTAGTCCCTCCTCCTCCCCCCCCCCAGGGGTGAGTCACCATTTTCGCGCGTTTTCATCGAGAGAGCATGAAGTGGTGATCCCGTGACCCCTCCGCGTCCAATCGGAAGTCAGACAAAGTTCAAGATCTGGAGAAAAGTAGGAAAAAACGGGGCTTTTTGCTCGATGAGATGATGCTGTTCGGTGACACTCTCCTCTGTCTCCGTGGGTCTCTCGCCCCCCCGACTCTCCCCTTGAACTCTCGTTTTCTATCAAGGCAAGGGGATCCCGTTTCCTGAGCTTTCCTAAATAAAAGATCCTCAGGACTTTCCATGGTGCTACGATTTCTTCGTATGACGCTGGTCAACCGCTACCCGAGTACCATTGCGATGTCAGCCGACTCCAGAATGCTACGTCTCCGATATCATAACCACCACACTTGTCAACCGCTATCCGAGCACCATTGCGATGTCAGCCGCCTCCAGAATGCTACGTCTCCGGTATCATAACCACCTCGCTTGTTAACCGCTAGCCGAGCACCATTGCGATGTCAGCCGCCTCCAGAATGCTACGTCTCCGGTATCATAACCACCTCGCTTGTTAACCGCTAGCCGAGCACCATTGCGATGTCAGCCGACTCCAGAATGCTACGTCTCCGATATCATAAACACCACGCTGGTCAACTGATATTGTTACCACGCTGGTCCGATATAATACCACACTGTCTTCCTCGGTTACGCAGCTTCCACCTCATTGCGACTAGAACTGTCCTCCTCCGATATGCCACGTCCATGATGATGAACCCCGATGAATTCTGACGGTCAACCAGATCTTCCGCCGTCGATCATGCTCTTATCCTGGACCGTAAGTAAATTAACTCCAATCCTCTGACAAAACATATGTTCCGCCCAAGTAATGTCATTACCCTCCCCCATCCCGACAGCTACACTATCATGCGAGTGGTAAAGAAACTGTAAAAGGTGTTAAATTTTTTTGTCTGTATAATTCCATAGGGGGCCCCTAAGTTTCATACCAAGTGTTATTGTTTTTGCTCATTGTACATTAAAATTTTCAATATTTAAATCTCTCATTACTTGGACTCCTGGTGTCAATGGTTAGTTGAGATTGTGTTTTTTTTTTTTTTGTTGTAAGTTTTTCAGCTATAACGAACCTGGGTGCATTGAATAATACCCCTCCCCTCTCTTCACGGCCAACCCTAGTTAAATTTCTAAATAAGTTATATAGTAAACGTTAACAACTAATCAAAATAAGCTATATAACAATATTTACAAAAATAAAAACTTGCATAAAATAAAAATATGCTGAAAAATGAAAAATATGCGCAAAAAATAAAGAAAACATGTATTTAGAAGTGAAATATATGCATTTAGAAGTGAAAATATATGCATTCAGAAGTGAAAATATATGCATTCAGAAGTGAAAATATATGCATTTAGAAGTGAAAATATATGCATTAGAAGTGCAAGAATATGCATTTAGAAGTGCAAGAATATGCATTTAGAAGTGAAAATATATGCATTTAGAAGTGAAAATATATGCATTTAGAAGTGAAAATATATGCATTTAGAAGTGAAAATATATGCATTTAGAAGTGAAAATATATGCATTTAGAAGTGAAAATATATGCATTTAAAAATGCACACTTATTACAAAAATACACTTATTCTAAAATTTTGGTGGTTTTATCCATTCACATGCACTTACTATAAAAGTGCTAAAATATGCAATTACATATGCATTTGCATATCATCCGGGCTCAAATGATCATTATTATTAAACAAAGTTCAAAATAGTTTGGCTGTTATTTTTTAATCAAAAGTAGTGGAAGATAGTGATTGATACCCAGCTGTATTTTCGATCTCAACGAAATTCTCTTCGTCGTTCTCCCTCTTCTTCCATTTCACGCACGTCAGTCGATGGAACTCTTGCATAGCTGATTCGATGAGGTCAACATCTTCAGCACCTGTAATTGTCGACGAAAAGTCATCAGAAATCAATGCCAATTCTTCGTACAAAAATTGCCATATCATATGTTTAATATCTCGATCAATATTACGATTAAAAATATTAAATATTCTGCAAATGACGTTTCAGAGCGGGATCTACATTTCAATAATTGGATGTTTTTTATACCCGGCAACTCTACAAAAAAGGAAATTTCTTTGTTTTCTTTTGCGTACGATCCCTGAAGAAATTTTGAGATTTTAAGTAACTAAACGGTCGTATTTGAAATTTTTTTGTAATTTGAAGCCTGTTTCTAAAGTTGACGGTAGCAGAAATACTTGCAGTGCAAACATTTTGGAACAGTATGTATTGACAGAACTACTCATGATTTCATTTTAAAATCTATCATATAGGACACTCCCTATTAACGGACATTTGTTGGAATTACGTCAACTATTCCATCAACGGACTCTCCTCGTTAATGGATAAAATTTGCAGTCCCGTGGGTGTGCGTTATCGAGAAAGCTCCTACTGTCCATATTAATTTGAGTTGCATTAAAGAGGGCAACTCAATTTTTTTTAACTGGTTAATGAAGTACAAAGCTGGAGAAACCATGAAGGTCGAAACACACCATACTGACGTGAGGTGAAATCATGCCACATTAGTGTAGTTCGTTCGGCCATGATTAAATATGAGCATCAGCATCATTAATGGCTCTGCACGCGTCAAACGGTATCCGATCTCTTGCCAATCCTTCAATAGCGTTTGACGTGTTGTTAAATCAACTGCTGCAGACGCTGTTTCAGAACAAGTGGGGTTTTCATCTCACTCAGTTTATACACAGAGGGTGATTCAAATTCAACTTGCCTAAGCAGCGATTGAAACTTATTTTGTGGCGTCAACATGCTGCTAAACAGTTCATGCACCTCATAAACATTCCTCCGAGAAACTTCTAACGAATTGTGATGTGGAATATGCCGTGCATGCATTGTGTGTCACCGTGGATGCTGTGCATCGTGGTGATACGTGTGTCTTTAGTCATCAGTGTTCCAAATCGGCATGTAGAGTATGTGAATGTATGATACAGTATAACCGTCAGTCACACTACACTGGTGACCGACTGAAGTTGATTTTCCGTGGTTTCCTACTTCGAAACGAAAATGTGGGTCGATCTCCCCGTTAAATAGTTTCGCCGCAGAGAGCAACAGGCTTACAACGATACGATTATCTAATCATTACACTTCACTCATAGTTAGAAAAACTGGTGACAGATGCCGCGCTACACATAACAAACATTGCACAGAAACAACCTTCACGGCAGGTTCACAACACGTACATGCACATTCCAACATGTATCATCTCGTTAGAAGTTTTGCAAAGGAATGTGGACGAGGTTCACACATGTGTTGTTTGGTAGTAGTAGTAGTGTATGTGAATGTGTATAGATTGGTGCTCGTTGTTGCGAGGCTTTTCGAATGGGAAGCCAGCTCGAATTTGCGACTCAAAGTTGAGAATCACAGAAAACCAACTTCGCAGACCGGAATTGAGCATAATTTTGGATAAAGGGTTTGAAAATAGTGTGACATGCGCATGCGCGACTTTTGTAGAAAACTTGGGGGGGGGATTAAAAACTCCCTCCCCCATCTGGAAAAAATTCGTTATCCACGGTTCAGTACTGTATGCTTCTCTCAGTATATTCCATTACGTGTGAATACATTTAGCCCGGACACCCCGTATTTCTTTCTGTACTGTTTATTCCTCGTTTTGATAGGAATACCAAGAGCCAACGACCCTAATGATAGTTATACAAAGGGAAACAAGGTTTTTTTTTTATACTGAAGTAGGAGTCAAAGGGTCAAATTTTTTTATTATTCTGTGTTAAAAGTTCTATAAATACATCTAGCAATAAATTGCATTTGTAATTGAACACATTCACAGAAGAGTGAAAGCTTCACTTACTGAAACTTTGGTCCAACTCATAATATACAACACCATCCGGCCATTTCGCCCATTCATACGTTATAGCGCTTTTGCCAAGGAACTGTGTATGATACAAATAGAAAAAAAAATAAAATAAGCATATATAATTCATACATAATTCAAGAAAATCTGACCACATAATCTATAATTTGTATTAGAGTGGCTTATAATACAATTCTTTCCGTAATGTGAATTTGCTTTTTGTTTTGATTTGAATTCCTGTATAACGACCGAAGTAGCGGGTTAAGTGTTTAAAATGATATGTTAATATTTTGAGTTGGATTAATTGTTATGAAGCTCACTAAACATTAAATATTTAATTGCGGAACAACGTAATGCTACCCATGTCTTTAAATGTGTATTGCTTATTTTTTTGGAAATAAATGCTGTGATCCGGCCTAGTGACATTTGCATTGGAATCGGGAGGAAGGGTATGATGGAAGTTTTCAATGAGATCGATAGGATGGACCATGAATTATTAATGCACCATCAGTCGGCTACTTTGACAAGCGGACACCAGTTTGGAATGCTGACTGAGTTGATTTGATAATGCATATCTCTGACCCCACTCTGATTATAAGACGACTTGTCAACAATCACCACATTAATTTATTTACAAAAATTCACACGCACGAAAAGACATAAACATGTTATTTACACTGACAACTGTATATTTTTTTCTTCTTCCGGTCGCTTGGCGCGCGTAATCTGCGTAGTCACTTTTTACCCCAAGCGTTGGCGAAACTCCGCGGCGGAGTCTCTGCCACACCAGCACCGATTGGTAAGGCACAATTCTAGGTTGTGGCCTTGCAGGGAGAATTTTTTATTTCTATTACTTCCATCGATAAATGGAATAGCTTACCCCCAGGGGTCGTGAATTCGAATAAAATTATACAATTGACACGTTTAAAATGAAATACGATTAACATCGCAGGGTAAATCGAGAATGGGGGTGGAGTACCAAATCGGGGTAATCGAGAGGCTGAGAATTGTGGCTGATTCGTGTAACCCAGCTTCATTGGGAGGTGGAACTGGCGGATGACTTGAAGCTATGGTATCCATGTCTCGCTTTTCATGTAGAACATCCCCTCCAAGCTTGGAGTCAAAACGAATACTTCAGGGGGGAACTTGATGAGTCAAGGTAAGAAATTATTACAGGGGTAAATCTCGAGAAGCTATCCGTACTTAGATAAGGCAACCATGAATGTTTTTTTTTTATGGGCATTGTATTATATTTCATCAATATATATATTTATCTTACTGTTTTTAGTTTGATAATTTCATTTTTACTTGGATTGCAGTTTTTTGAAATATATGACATTCATATTCTTGTTATGGCCTATCTTTTTCTCAGCCACCTCGTTGAGCATTTCGCCTGTTGTGGCCTGGTGTTTGTATTTAGGTAGAGAGGGCGATTATATTAAAAAGATTGATGAACGGATGATTGCCATTTTTTATGTGAAAGATTAATGACGTCCTCGAAAAATCAGTTTTTTAGGAAATCGTAAACATGTCACATAAATCAGAAATACAATAAAAATCTAAGCACGGCTTTTCCTTTTTTTCAAGAGATGTTTATTTCGATCTTAATACAAAATGTAATTTTCATTGAAACGCAGGAAAATGTTCTGAATCGGCTTTTTTTTAATTGGCTTCGAGACATTTTATTGACAAAATTACGTCGAAATTATTAATTATGACACATTCGTGATTCGAAACCGGTGTGTCATGGTAAATTTAGGAATTACCCTTTCTTCAGGCGATTATTTTTGAGATAGTTACTAATGAAGATGAGTTTATTTTTAGATTAAGCACTTTATATACACACACACTATCAGTTGGATTAAGCAATAATGAATAATATTTAATATTTTAGAGAATACTTACCTCTTTATTTCGAAGTGACAAATCACCTTCATGCAATTTCGAAAGAACTGAAAGGAAATATTGAAGCAATAGTAACAAAATGCCTCGAAATATTCATGTGCGAAAACGCAGTTTCACCAATATTATCAAGCTACAATATGTAAATTAATCATAATTAATTAAATGCTGTTAGTTAACTTCTGCAACATTATCTTTAGAAACTGTTGCATATTTGTGTTTGTAGTCTTAGGGGGCGCCACTGTAGAATATTTGTAGGCCTACGTCTATACATATTCCGTGTAACCATGTTGCGGGGCTTTTAACCTTGCTCTTCATTATGCCTTCCGTTGTTATGCTTATGTGTGTTTGCGTGTGAGTATGTCTAACTGCATAGTGGTTTGTTATCTTATGTATTAATAAGTTCACGTTAACTCAGTAATGGATTAGACCTCTGTTGTGTTCTCCGCATACAATGGCGTTGAGAGCTTCCTTGCGACTACCTTACTTCTCGACCATTTCAGAAGCAGATCAGGGATGCAACTACGATTTGGAATGGGGGTATGATTTTGCTGCCGGGGAGTCGGAAGTATTTCAAAGCAATGTGCTCATCTTAAGATCAATGAAATATATTTTGATTTTTGAACCAATTCTTGGCTGCTCGTACCCGTGTCACTAATTCATGCGAGTCCTCCAGCACTTACAGCACCTCCGACTCTACTGTTTGCGGCTCCCACCGCTGTATAATTCAATGGTTTTAAAATGGTATTTTTTGTTCCATCCTAAAATTTTCCGCCCCCTAAAGTTTGATGCCTGGTGAAAATGCCCACTTTGCCAGCCCTCTCGTTCTGGTCCTGCGCAGAGGATTAAAAATAACAAATCATTCATTTTGACTGCAACTGTAGCAGGCATTGTTGACGACTATTATTATTACCGACATTGCAGCGGTCATTTTCCTCACATTAGAATTTTCCGTATCCACCTATGTTATTCAATCTCCCGTGAGTCATTTTAAGTGTCAGTTAATCGTTTAATATAATTTCAAATGAATTAAGACACCCACTTTTAGACGCCAAAAGGTTCCATGGCTTTTAATATGTCAAAAAGAGTGCTATGAATTTTTCACTCAGAAATTTAGAAATATAGCCAAACTTGGTTGAAACAGCCTGAGCCATAATGTCAATATAGTCCTGGCTGATTCTAGTAAAGGATTAACATCTGATTTAAGGGGTTTCCTACCTTTTTACATGTTGGAAAACTAAACTCGGATAGAATTATCACAAAAAGTATAAATTAACCATTGATTAATTTCAAATTTGCTATAGATATTTTCGATTGTATATGCTGCCTTGTGTTAGTACAAAATTTGCATTTATTTAATAATTAAGTTTTCGCAAATTAAAAAGTTAAACATTATTAACAGCTTGTGCGCATGACAAATTAGCATGAGATCATTATATTTCACTGTGTTTTTTTTTTTTAATTTGAATGTGAATTCGAATGAATTTGATTAAATAAAGGTAATTTAATTAAAACAACCAATTCAAAATAAAGGAAACTGTTCAGTTCATAAAATGTCAAAAACAATTTCAGATCAATTCATATAAATACTTGAGTCATAAATTTTTGATTGAGATTTATTCAATGAAATCTCATTGGAGAGTGAGTGAATCTTCGCTTTCATCCTTTCATGAACTAAACAGTTTTCTTCATTTTGAATGAATTTTTTTATTCAATTTTCATTGAATTTTTTCATGCGCGCGAGATGTTTATATTGCATGGTTTTTGAGAATTTGCCAAAAAAAAATTAAGTATTGAAGATATACAAGGTGATTCCATAATTTCTCTTGCCGCATTTTACTGGCGAACCGTTGATCTAAGAGGCATACTTCCAAAGAGAAAAAAAAGTATCCAAATGGCGAGTAGAACCACTGCACCAGTTACTCAGCAGTCAAGATGGCAGTGGTAGAACTCAGATACGTCATTCATGTTGCAAAGGGGTGTATAGTTATTAACCATATCAGTTATTAACTACGGACACGCTGTACTCAAAAACTCAATTGAAAAGTTGTTGCCCAGTCCTAACGAGAGAAAGAGTGTTGTGCATTGGTTTATGCTGTCCTTTCCAAACTTTTCTCCGATTGTGGGATTCAAATGTCTAAGCGAATATTGCACTTAGAAACGCGGAACTTTTTTTGTTGACCTCAGGAGACACGGAACAGTAACTTCTTCATTGATTTCTTAAGCACAGGGTGTCCGCATAAACAGTTAATTTTGTTTGTTTTTATAAAAACAAACTATTCCCCCTTGTAATATGAATGACGTATCTGAGGTCTACATGTTATTTGGATACTTTTTCTAATTGGAAGTATGCCTTTAGAATGAACGGTTCGCCAGTAAAACGTGGAAAACAGAATTAAGTGATCACCCTGTATGTGAAACTTTGTACCGGCATAGGATAGCGTACGCAGTACAATCGGTACTAACTTTGAAATAAATCTATGGTCAAATAATATTTCTACTAGAACAAAGTTTTTCACTATGTTAAAAAGTACGAAAATCCTTTTAATACTTTGAAGTAGAATTTTCAAGTTTTGCACAGTTTTGCTGTGCTTCAAGTGTCGTTATATGTGATTTTGACCTCATAAACAGTGCTGTACAGAGATTTCTCTCAAGACGGCAACAAGTGAATGAAATCAATCACATGCCATTTGGAACAATCGATGACTTTTACTCCCGTTGCAGAAGAAACATCTATCTATGCCAAAGAAATTGGGTATTTCAAAATATGCCTGAATATTTTTATTTTTTGGATTTACTTAAATTTCTTTCATGAGTGTCAAACCACATATCAATTATCATATTGATACTATTATCGGGGGAGGAAACAAACAAACAAAAACCAGAACGATACGACATATGGAATATACTTGCTACTTACAATCTTCTAACGGGTTTGTGACGTTCAAAGAGATCGGGATTCCTTGAATACTATATAGAAATGAAACCAAATAAATAAAATGTTTTAACATAATTTTTTGTAAGTGCTCGTAGTAGAGAAATCACATGAACAAAGAGAGGGTGCGAGAAAATTACAATTTAAGCTATCGTCATATCGTCGCTTTCGAGTTCAAAGTTCCATCCATTGTCTACCTATGACAGCTACTGATAAAAAAAAAAGCTAGTTTAAAAATGCTTTAAACAAAAGTGATATTTATATGTTTCGCGCATAAATAAAAGATTACGATCAGACTCATATGTACGTACATAATACATGATAAGCCGAGATTATTTATCAAAGTACGTATTCGTTACAACACTTTCGTATGTTTTCACGTTCGTCACTTTCAAATTAATAACAAATGTCGGGCAGTAATTATTGTACCCATGTGAGTCTAATTGAACAGCAGGAAAAATTGTGGCAGGCTGTGCCATAGACCAGTGGTTCTCAACCGGGGGCCATATGGCCCCCTAATGGTACTGGGATACTTCAGGGGGGGGGGGGGCACAGAAGAAAATGGAGGAAGGGTCCAGGTGGTTTGGAGGGCTGCAGAGAGCTGAGAAGAAAAATTAAGGTGACTATACACTTACCGAATCTAACAAAACCACCCATAAAACCCAGGGCTGTCTCAGGGTATGGACCCACCCGTGCCTCACCGCCTACATTTTGCAGCCGGATCCCTAGGAGGGGAGTTTTTTTGCAGGCCCTCGGCTACATTTTTCATAGACCCCTCCTCTATATTAAATTATAGTGTGAAAAACAAAAAATTGTGAAAACCATATCAGGCACCGGACTGCAGTTCTGACAGTTCCACTCTTGTGAGGGGTCATGCCCGGAGGTCTCATGTCCATAAGTGGATCCCACCTTATGATATTTTGTATAGTACAACAAATTTTGAAAATAAGTAGGAAATATGTAGGCTGCTTATTTCCAGCTAAGTATGGGACCACCACACCATCACTTTGCCTAGGGCGCCCATGATGTTGAGACGGCCCCGAGTAGAACTCGGACTAGCGGAGAGCTCAATAAATTCTAGGCCAGTGGTCTGGAGGCCAGTCTTATTTGCAAAATTTTCGTTAAGTATAAATTCACTGAAAAAAGTCAATTCAATACGTATGAAGGATCTTGCTTCTAGATGAGGGTCGTAAACTGTGGGTAAGACGGGGGGGGGGGGCACGAGAAAAAAATATGGTTCAAAGGGGGGCCACGGGCAAAAAAGGTTAAGAAACACTGCCATAGACGATGTCACGACAGTTCAGCCCGAGATAATTCAGACCAGACAATTCAGCGCGAGACAATTTAGCGCAGTGATAGTGTTTTGTAAATAACAATTCCCTTTCTACTTTTCCACACTTAGGACTAACCGAAGATGCATACTCTAATTAAATTTCTGCCAGCCTCTCCTCTTTCTGCAGAGCCGTATGAATTTCCAAATATTGTGATGATGGACTTGAATAGTGCTACTGAACGGATTATACCAGAAATCAATAGTATTAATGGTTTTTGCAAACTGATAATAAGTAGAACTGATTGCATACTCTATAGCAAATTTCGGATTTCTCCTACGATTTCCTCATGTCGGCCTTCCAATCTAGGAGTCTTCGAAATTATTTGCATCATGTGAATCTTCTTCCTCCTTTATTGTATCTGTAGCACACTGTAGTATCCTTCGGGAACAATCTAATACCTTCGATACATTTTTTATGACGGCGGCATATTTGTGTCAGAAAATTTTAATATATGATTTTCTAAATGATTTCAAAGCATTTTGAAAGTACGTATGCCGGTCCTTGAGTCTGAAAAAAGTGGGAAGGGAATTGTTATTTACAAAACACAATTATTACGCTGAATCATCGGCACTGAATTGTCGTAGATCCGCCATAGACACGGCCGCAAGTCTTGCCATGAATATGTTATTTGCGCCTAGAATAGCGAGGTAGATACTGACATCCAGTGGCTTCCTGATACGGTAGCGCATACAGAAAACACACCGCCTAATGGAGTATGAGTTTTATCAGATAACAGAGGCCAAAGTGATGAAGAAGGTATTCAAAGTGTCGTCCACAAGCTGTAATGCGGATCTCACATCTGCGGCGCATGAAATTCCGAACAGCATTCTGGAAGGTTCCGGGAATGTCTTGGATTTCCCTGCAATGCGTATAGTCAGTTCGTCAGCGCTGATATACAAGTCAAGTACACTTATAACAGGCTTGATATAACATACATTGTGGATATTGCTTCGCTTGGCCCTTAGACATATCACGATTTAAGTATACACTTAGAGCTAACGAGAATAATTTATAATCACATTTATTTACAAAGACGCCTAAACCAGAGCGTTCGACCTGCTCTCTCGTCCAACAGTCAACAACCTATATCTCCTTGGCTCCATGGCCTTTTCAGCCGATCCGATTATTATATCTCTTCATTTCGCTTCAGACACAGATATTGCTGTGATATATTTCGTTAATATAGATGGCAGCATCTAATAGACCTTATTCTGTGATTTGTTTATAATGTTCAAGTGATTTAAGATTGCTGGTCTGTTCTGCTTCTGTGTCTCTCGCTCTCTCGAGCATTCGCAATCATGTAGCCAACGCATTAACATCTATTTCTTTGGTGCTTCTTCCTTTATCATGTGTGTTGTTTATCAAATGTAATAATTCAAAGAGTTCACTTCGTCTTCTACTCGGACGAATGTTTCAGCGAGTAATGAAACATAAAAGATATAACGTACAGTTTTGTGTTTTACGACGTTTGTTCCATCCACTTCTATATATTTTTACATCAGCTATATAACATACCCTACTCAAAACTCACACTGTGGATATAAAATGCCAAAAAAGAATTTCCCATTTCAGACTTGAACTATACCTACATACACGTACCGCGTCCATATTCCTCAATGAACTTCTGAGGAATTGGTACGTGTTGAAATGTGTTCGTGTACGTGTCGTTAACCTATTTTGAAGTTTGTTTCTGTGTAATGCTTGTTACGTGTATGTATGTATGTGTATATATATATATATATATATATAGAACTGCCATCTATTATCAATTTTTCTAACTATGAATGGAGTGTAATGATTGAATAATTATACCATTATATATATAGGTCTGTTGCTCACTGTGGCGAGACTTTATAACAGGGAGATAAGCTCGCATTTGCGTCTCGAAGTAGTACACATGACTGGATACCAAGTGAAGATTTAATTGGAATGAAAACTCACATTCCTCTATGGGGGATCGAAACACCAACCTCTCGCTTTCCGGGCGCGTGCTCTACAGTTAAACTACAAGGATAGACAATTTCTTTCCTAAGAACACTGTGTTTCTTTGGGCACGGTACGGTATTATCAGAGGTATTAGGCACCGTACGGTATTTAACAGTTCCGAATCTTTGAAGAAAGACCTTCATAAAATCCTCATGTAGGTCTCTCTCTTGAGAGTTTTAGGAATACCAATTCCCAGGATGTCTTCTTGACTGCTGTTGTCTGAAGGACTTCTGCGCGAGAATAGGAAGAAAGAAAGAAAAGAGTCAATACGAATATTGTTTACGAGTACCCGTTTTCAACAGAAATAATAATAATAAAAAAAAATGCTTCAGGTAAAACAGTAATAAGAAAATTTTTGAAGCTACCAGGGTTTCGGGATTTTTGGGGTTCCGTCCCTTTTGATTCCGCGGAATCCCGAAAAATCTCTGGTTGAAAACCCTGCTCTAGAGACCTGGTCACATGCAATTTCTGACAAATAAAAGATACTCGCACATGCGTAGTAAATATAGCATACCGGGCCATAACACCAACCATAGATGGCAATAGACATGAGTACAACTCATTTCGTTTGTCATCTATGGGCAATTTACTACTTAGTGAGTTGTGCCGGAAGTGTGTGTACCTAACAACCTGAGTGCGTATTTAGTGTTGTGTATGATTTTTCAGCGCTGCCATCTATTTTTCAGAAGTGAAGTGTAATGATTGAATTAGATTTGTACCGTCTGTTACACTTCTGTGGCGATGCTTTCTAAAGGGAAAATTGGCTCGCATTCGCGCCTTGAAGTTGGGAACAACAGAAAGCCAACAACCCTTTGTGATTCGATCCCCGGACCTTGCTATGCGAGCCGTCACTATGACCACCACAGCGGCCATAACACACACCAACTTGTCAAATATTCTAAGGACATTTGCACGACAGCAGAATTTTCAACGATTGATATGTCTATGACAAGGAGTAACAGACAAGTACAGACAATCGTACTCATTTTTTTAAATTTAAAAATCTTTGGATTGGATTCACTTATTGCCTTTTTTCTGAAATTTATAAAAGAAATTGAGAGGCTCTTATTTGAATTTTTTTGCATGGAATATAAATAATCTGGTTTTTAGTATTTTATGTAACTGAACTTAGATTACGTATCTTATAATACGATTACAAGATAATGTTTCTAGATATATCGTTTGTGCAAATTTAGTTGAATGCTTAGCTTTCGTTAACGCCCTGTGGGGGAGGGGGGGGGGGCAAAAATTACGATGCCCATGTCAGACACGGGAAAGTCAGGCAAGTGGTTAACTAAAGAAGAAAAACAAATTCGGATAACCAAAGAAAGTAATTTGCATATACATACATTGGAGCCAGGCGTTACCCAGACCAATCGGACATTGCCCTAACGGTCATGGGGTAACTGGAACCTTTTATTCAAGAAATATTAAAATTGTTACGAACTATGGGCGATAGATGGCGCAATCCTTTATCGCAACCTTCCGTTGGCAACGGGGCTGACACCGGTTTCGGTAAGGCGCACAAATGCCTGATTGGTGGAGAACTGGCAGGGTGTATAGAGAAAAATCCAGAAAGTCCCTCCCCTCCAGATATTGGTTCAACCCCTCCGTAAGGTGGCGCTGCCGACTAGGAAACTGTAAAATAGAATTTTGTGGAATGTTCTTTCTCTCGAAGTTTCTCCGGGGTTATAAATACCGTAAAGCGCTCACAAGATGGCAGGCTCAAGGAAACTCGAATGGAGAGATTCGATGAAAAACTCAGTCGTCTTTAAACGTTGAGAGAAAGTTGTTAGCTCTCTGATTAGCCTGTAAATACGTGTAAATTTCTGTTCTGTAAATAAATCTGTGTTTGTCCGTCGAACCGCTTTTTGTTTTGCAATCTCGAAATCTTGTGAAATTACTAATTTTCATCCATTATAAAATCATCTACTGGATAGTCAAAATCTGTCAGGAATCATAAATTCGATGCAGATGTAAGAAAAATATTTCTAAGCCGGATAAAAATGGCATTGGAATATAACATAATGCACAGGAAAAAAAAAACTTGGAAAATATTTGTCTGTGAACGAAATATTTTTATAACATTCATTGTGTATGCGCGGGTGATATCTTGACATTTTCTCACAAACAGGCACCCAAATTTCATCAACGAAATATTTTATTGCCAAAATAGTTGCAGTTGTTATCGACAGATGGCGACTACAAAAATTTCGGCTTTAGTACTACCCGCCGCCAACGAAAGTAACTATTCTGACACAATATATATATTTTTAATTTAATAAAATCCTGCCTTTATGTGCTAATTAAATCGTTGATGATTTTCGAATTATTGAATTCACAAAAAATTTTATTGCTTTTCGATCAACATGTGGATATTTATTCAAGAAACATTTCTGAATAAATGTTAAATTAATACAACGTTTATGAGAAAAACAAGAAGACAAAAAGAAGTTTTTGACAATAAAATTCAACAAATTCACAACCTACATCCCCCCCCCCCCAGATAACTTGAAAACCCGAAGTTTGGAAACACGAATTACGATTATCGAAAAACTTTAACATACAACGGGTTGAAATTCCCAATGGCTAAGGTACCGCCATCTCACGATGAAAGAATTAAAAAGAGGACAGAGAATATCGATTTAGAAATGCAGATACTACACCGATTTAATGAATACCGTTAAAGCTAAAATATCGTTTTAAACAAAAGGTTTCTAATCCTGACGTATCCTATAACTTTACATACGAACAACTTAAAAATATAACACTCCTTATAAAAAAAAATTCGTCTTCACGAAGTGATTTCTCCAGCCTTCTATTAGAGTTTATGATTATCTGTGGTCACTATAGATGCACAAGCATGTTGTAAAAAATAAAAATCCGATTCACCATACAAATAAATAAAAATTAAACATAGAAGTAACTATAAAAAATTGAAGAAAGATATATATCGATCCACAAAAAAACCGATTGAAATATAAAGGAGGCATTACCATTTCCTCTCCGGAGGGTATATAAGGGCGTTCTGACATGTTTCGCGTTCTCGGTTTATCCGGCTATTTTAATTTGTGTATCACGTTTTTCCGGTGCATTCGTTTTAATGATGTTCGTCGTTGGTTTTGTCGCTTTCGTCGCTGCCTTGTGCTTCTGGGGGCTATGGCGAAGGGCCAATTCAGACGCTGTGTCTGTGACCGTCCCTAAGCCTCGCCGCCGCCGTCAATGGGAGAAGCCAGTGCCTCTCGCAGTCGTGCCAGGCATTGGTGCAAGTCCCTTCAAGGAGATCGAGCCTCCACTTGACCTTGATGCTTCGTATACCTATCAACGCATGGACACCCCGTTCTACTTCGGAGATGGTTACGTTAGTGGGCAAGGTACAGTGGAGGGCGAGAGTGCTATCGAGCCTTCCCTGGAGAGGACCATCGCTCAGTGCTCTGCCTTTTCGACCATGGACACTGTCTTGATCGGTAATGCAGAGGACTTCGATGGCCTTTCGAATAATCACCTAGATCACTCTCCCGTTCCTTGGACCAGAGAAGACGTGTTCAACAGCACGTTCATGGATGGAGTCGAGGAGAGTTTCCTTGATGATTATTTGCAGGAGGAGAGCACAGTCGACCTTGCTGAGTTTATGGTCGGATGTAGCACGACTCCTAACTGGGAAACTTCTTCTGAGTCGGATCATGGTTCCGGAGTTATCTGGGTAACGGAGAGTGCTCACACCGAGTCCGATTCCGGAAGTTGGGAGACAGAGAGCGAGCTCTCTGATCTCGACTCCGGAAACAGTTGGGAGACGGAGAGTGAGTACACCG
Organism: Pholcus phalangioides; assembly: GCF_987345545.1. Classification (NCBI taxonomy): domain Eukaryota; kingdom Metazoa; phylum Arthropoda; class Arachnida; order Araneae; family Pholcidae; genus Pholcus; species Pholcus phalangioides. Next base: position 5,583,638 of record NW_028301637.1, read on the forward strand.
ACTCAGAGGAGGAGTTAATCTTGGATTAACTCATTGGCCTACAGACGCGAAATCGCGACAGTTGTGGGATCGCGAACTGCACTGTTCTTCTCTTGTTGACTAAGAGGAGCATAAGATGCAGCGTGAAAAAACAGATCAACAAAAACTAAAAAATGCAGTGCATGGAAGTTTTTGGATACGACTTCTTTGAGCCAAGTTGTTAGACAAAGCTTGGCTCAACCGAGGGGTAGGACAAAGCCTCATCCTACCCCTCATTTTTCCTTCTCCGCTTGTCCGCCTTGTCGTGGCGAGAAGGCTTGCGAGTGTCGATGACGGAGCCAGCTGAGCCGGCGGTAGCAATGAGCTACCAGCAGGGCCACCCTTGCCGGATAGGTGACTCCTCGAGACACCAGACTAAGTAGACAAGCAAGAGGCTCTACATGTAAAACACGAACGCACCCATTCCCTGACTGGGTTATGGACCTCGATAAGGGTACGGATCAAAAGGTGCCGGCTGGTTTACTATTCTGCGAGTCGGCGCCAATTTGCACCTCATTCGTCGCAGGTTCGTTCAGTCTCTCACTCGCAGACTTTCGGGATGTTCGTCGTGCGGTCAAATAACTGCGGTGTAACTCCGTAGTTGGAAAGTAAGAATTGCAGTTGGAATCGCTTGTCTTTCTTTATTTAAGCAATAGTGTGGCTTTTGCCACGTCCTTGAGACGAGTCTATGACGTCGTGGCGAGTTGTTTGTAATCAGAGACGAATTAGTTGTTAATTACATTCAACGTAACGATACGCAAACACGATTCAACAACATGGCGTAAATCAAGGGGAATTAAATTTTTCGGAACTGTTCCGAGAATTTTTTGAATTATTCCGAGAATTTTTTGAACTATTCTGCGAATAATTTGGAATTATTCCGAGAATTCTTTGAATTATTCTGCGAATAATTTGGAATTATTCCGAGAATTCTTTGAATTATTCTGCGAATTTTTTCGCAGTTTTCCTCTCCGGAGGGTATATAAGGGCGTTCTGACATGTTTCGCGTTCTCGGTTTATCCGGCTATTTTAATTTGTGTATCACGTTTTTCCGGTGCATTCGTTTTAATGATGTTCGTCGTTGGTTTTGTCGCTTTCGTCGCTGCCTTGTGCTTCTGGGGGCTATGGCGAAGGGCCAATTCAGACGCTGTGTCTGTGACCGTCCCTAAGCCTCGCCGCCGCCGTCAATGGGAGAAGCCAGTGCCTCTCGCAGTCGTGCCAGGCATTGGTGCAAGTCCCTTCAAGGAGATCGAGCCTCCACTTGACCTTGATGCTTCGTATACCTATCAACGCATGGACACCCCGTTCTACTTCGGAGATGGTTACGTTAGTGGGCAAGGTACAGTGGAGGGCGAGAGTGCTATCGAGCCTTCCCTGGAGAGGACCATCGCTCAGTGCTCTGCCTTTTCGACCATGGACACTGTCTTGATCGGTAATGCAGAGGACTTCGATGGCCTTTCGAATAATCACCTAGATCACTCTCCCGTTCCTTGGACCAGAGAAGACGTGTTCAACAGCACGTTCATGGATGGAGTCGAGGAGAGTTTCCTTGATGATTATTTGCAGGAGGAGAGCACAGTCGACCTTGCTGAGTTTATGGTCGGATGTAGCACGACTCCTAACTGGGAAACTTCTTCTGAGTCGGATCATGGTTCCGGAGTTATCTGGGTAACGGAGAGTGCTCACACCGAGTCCGATTCCGGAAGTTGGGAGACAGAGAGCGAGCTCTCTGATCTCGACTCCGGAAACAGTTGGGAGACGGAGAGTGAGTACACCGACTCAGAGGAGGAGTTAATCTTGGATTAACTCATTGGCCTACAGACGCGAAATCGCGACAGTTGTGGGATCGCGAACTGCACTGTTCTTCTCTTGTTGACTAAGAGGAGCATAAGATGCAGCGTGAAAAAACAGATCAACAAAAACTAAAAAATGCAGTGCATGGAAGTTTTTGGATACGACTTCTTTGAGCCAAGTTGTTAGACAAAGCTTGGCTCAACCGAGGGGTAGGACAAAGCCTCATCCTACCCCTCATTTTTCCTTCTCCGCTTGTCCGCCTTGTCGTGGCGAGAAGGCTTGCGAGTGTCGATGACGGAGCCAGCTGAGCCGGCGGTAGCAATGAGCTACCAGCAGGGCCACCCTTGCCGGATAGGTGACTCCTCGAGACACCAGACTAAGTAGACAAGCAAGAGGCTCTACATGTAAAACACGAACGCACCCATTCCCTGACTGGGTTATGGACCTCGATAAGGGTACGGATCAAAAGGTGCCGGCTGGTTTACTATTCTGCGAGTCGGCGCCAATTTGCACCTCATTCGTCGCAGGTTCGTTCAGTCTCTCACTCGCAGACTTTCGGGATGTTCGTCGTGCGGTCAAATAACTGCGGTGTAACTCCGTAGTTGGAAAGTAAGAATTGCAGTTGGAATCGCTTGTCTTTCTTTATTTAAGCAATAGTGTGGCTTTTGCCACGTCCTTGAGACGAGTCTATGACGTCGTGGCGAGTTGTTTGTAATCAGAGACGAATTAGTTGTTAATTACATTCAAGGTAACGATACGCAAACACGATTCAACAACATGGCGTAAATCAAGGGGAATTAAATTTTTCGGAACTGTTCCGAGAATTTTTTGAATTATTCCGAGAATTTTTTGAACTATTCTGCGAATAATTTGGAATTATTCCGAGAATTCTTTGAATTATTCTGCGAATAATTTGGAATTATTCCGAGAATTCTTTGAATTATTCTGCGAATTTTTTCGCAGTTTTCCTCTCCGGAGGGTATATAAGGGCGTTCTGACATGTTTCGCGTTCTCGGTTTATCCGGCTATTTTAATTTGTGTATCACGTTTTTCCGGTGCATTCGTTTTAATGATGTTCGTCGTTGGTTTTGTCGCTTTCGTCGCTGCCTTGTGCTTCTGGGGGCTATGGCGAAGGGCCAATTCAGACGCTGTGTCTGTGACCGTCCCTAAGCCTCGCCGCCGCCGTCAATGGGAGAAGCCAGTGCCTCTCGCAGTCGTGCCAGGCATTGGTGCAAGTCCCTTCAAGGAGATCGAGCCTCCACTTGACCTTGATGCTTCGTATACCTATCAACGCATGGACACCCCGTTCTACTTCGGAGATGGTTACGTTAGTGGGCAAGGTACAGTGGAGGGCGAGAGTGCTATCGAGCCTTCCCTGGAGAGGACCATCGCTCAGTGCTCTGCCTTTTCGACCATGGACACTGTCTTGATCGGTAATGCAGAGGACTTCGATGGCCTTTCGAATAATCACCTAGATCACTCTCCCGTTCCTTGGACCAGAGAAGACGTGTTCAACAGCACGTTCATGGATGGAGTCGAGGAGAGTTTCCTTGATGATTATTTGCAGGAGGAGAGCACAGTCGACCTTGCTGAGTTTATGGTCGGATGTAGCACGACTCCTAACTGGGAAACTTCTTCTGAGTCGGATCATGGTTCCGGAGTTATCTGGGTAACGGAGAGTGCTCACACCGAGTCCGATTCCGGAAGTTGGGAGACAGAGAGCGAGCTCTCTGATCTCGACTCCGGAAACAGTTGGGAGACGGAGAGTGAGTACACCGACTCAGAGGAGGAGTTAATCTTGGATTAACTCATTGGCCTACAGACGCGAAATCGCGACAGTTGTGGGATCGCGAACTGCACTGTTCTTCTCTTGTTGACTAAGAGGAGCATAAGATGCAGCGTGAAAAAACAGATCAACAAAAACTAAAAAATGCAGTGCATGGAAGTTTTTGGATACGACTTCTTTGAGCCAAGTTGTTAGACAAAGCTTGGCTCAACCGAGGGGTAGGACAAAGCCTCATCCTACCCCTCATTTTTCCTTCTCCGCTTGTCCGCCTTGTCGTGGCGAGAAGGCTTGCGAGTGTCGATGACGGAGCCAGCTGAGCCGGCGGTAGCAATGAGCTACCAGCAGGGCCACCCTTGCCGGATAGGTGACTCCTCGAGACACCAGACTAAGTAGACAAGCAAGAGGCTCTACATGTAAAACACGAACGCACCCATTCCCTGACTGGGTTATGGACCTCGATAAGGGTACGGATCAAAAGGTGCCGGCTGGTTTACTATTCTGCGAGTCGGCGCCAATTTGCACCTCATTCGTCGCAGGTTCGTTCAGTCTCTCACTCGCAGACTTTCGGGATGTTCGTCGTGCGGTCAAATAACTGCGGTGTAACTCCGTAGTTGGAAAGTAAGAATTGCAGTTGGAATCGCTTGTCTTTCTTTATTTAAGCAATAGTGTGGCTTTTGCCACGTCCTTGAGACGAGTCTATGACGTCGTGGCGAGTTGTTTGTAATCAGAGACGAATTAGTTGTTAATTACATTCAAGGTAACGATACGCAAACACGATTCAACAACATGGCGTAAATCAAGGGGAATTAAATTTTTCGGAACTGTTCCGAGAATTTTTTGAATTATTCCGAGAATTTTTTGAACTATTCTGCGAATAATTTGGAATTATTCCGAGAATTCTTTGAATTATTCTGCGAATAATTTGGAATTATTCCGAGAATTCTTTGAATTATTCTGCGAATTTTTTCGCAGTTTTCCTCTCCGGAGGGTATATAAGGGCGTTCTGACATGTTTCGCGTTCTCGGTTTATCCGGCTATTTTAATTTGTGTATCACGTTTTTCCGGTGCATTCGTTTTAATGATGTTCGTCGTTGGTTTTGTCGCTTTCGTCGCTGCCTTGTGCTTCTGGGGGCTATGGCGAAGGGCCAATTCAGACGCTGTGTCTGTGACCGTCCCTAAGCCTCGCCGCCGCCGTCAATGGGAGAAGCCAGTGCCTCTCGCAGTCGTGCCAGGCATTGGTGCAAGTCCCTTCAAGGAGATCGAGCCTCCACTTGACCTTGATGCTTCGTATACCTATCAACGCATGGACACCCCGTTCTACTTCGGAGATGGTTACGTTAGTGGGCAAGGTACAGTGGAGGGCGAGAGTGCTATCGAGCCTTCCCTGGAGAGGACCATCGCTCAGTGCTCTGCCTTTTCGACCATGGACACTGTCTTGATCGGTAATGCAGAGGACTTCGATGGCCTTTCGAATAATCACCTAGATCACTCTCCCGTTCCTTGGACCAGAGAAGACGTGTTCAACAGCACGTTCATGGATGGAGTCGAGGAGAGTTTCCTTGATGATTATTTGCAGGAGGAGAGCACAGTCGACCTTGCTGAGTTTATGGTCGGATGTAGCACGACTCCTAACTGGGAAACTTCTTCTGAGTCGGATCATGGTTCCGGAGTTATCTGGGTAACGGAGAGTGCTCACACCGAGTCCGATTCCGGAAGTTGGGAGACAGAGAGCGAGCTCTCTGATCTCGACTCCGGAAACAGTTGGGAGACGGAGAGTGAGTACACCGACTCAGAGGAGGAGTTAATCTTGGATTAACTCATTGGCCTACAGACGCGAAATCGCGACAGTTGTGGGATCGCGAACTGCACTGTTCTTCTCTTGTTGACTAAGAGGAGCATAAGATGCAGCGTGAAAAAACAGATCAACAAAAACTAAAAAATGCAGTGCATGGAAGTTTTTGGATACGACTTCTTTGAGCCAAGTTGTTAGACAAAGCTTGGCTCAACCGAGGGGTAGGACAAAGCCTCATCCTACCCCTCATTTTTCCTTCTCCGCTTGTCCGCCTTGTCGTGGCGAGAAGGCTTGCGAGTGTCGATGACGGAGCCAGCTGAGCCGGCGGTAGCAATGAGCTACCAGCAGGGCCACCCTTGCCGGATAGGTGACTCCTCGAGACACCAGACTAAGTAGACAAGCAAGAGGCTCTACATGTAAAACACGAACGCACCCATTCCCTGACTGGGTTATGGACCTCGATAAGGGTACGGATCAAAAGGTGCCGGCTGGTTTACTATTCTGCGAGTCGGCGCCAATTTGCACCTCATTCGTCGCAGGTTCGTTCAGTCTCTCACTCGCAGACTTTCGGGATGTTCGTCGTGCGGTCAAATAACTGCGGTGTAACTCCGTAGTTGGAAAGTAAGAATTGCAGTTGGAATCGCTTGTCTTTCTTTATTTAAGCAATAGTGTGGCTTTTGCCACGTCCTTGAGACGAGTCTATGACGTCGTGGCGAGTTGTTTGTAATCAGAGACGAATTAGTTGTTAATTACATTCAAGGTAACGATACGCAAACACGATTCAACAACATGGCGTAAATCAAGGGGAATTAAATTTTTCGGAACTGTTCCGAGAATTTTTTGAATTATTCCGAGAATTTTTTGAACTATTCTGCGAATAATTTGGAATTATTCCGAGAATTCTTTGAATTATTCTGCGAATAATTTGGAATTATTCCGAGAATTCTTTGAATTATTCTGCGAATTTTTTCGCAGTTTTCCTCTCCGGAGGGTATATAAGGGCGTTCTGACATGTTTCGCGTTCTCGGTTTATCCGGCTATTTTAATTTGTGTATCACGTTTTTCCGGTGCATTCGTTTTAATGATGTTCGTCGTTGGTTTTGTCGCTTTCGTCGCTGCCTTGTGCTTCTGGGGGCTATGGCGAAGGGCCAATTCAGACGCTGTGTCTGTGACCGTCCCTAAGCCTCGCCGCCGCCGTCAATGGGAGAAGCCAGTGCCTCTCGCAGTCGTGCCAGGCATTGGTGCAAGTCCCTTCAAGGAGATCGAGCCTCCACTTGACCTTGATGCTTCGTATACCTATCAACGCATGGACACCCCGTTCTACTTCGGAGATGGTTACGTTAGTGGGCAAGGTACAGTGGAGGGCGAGAGTGCTATCGAGCCTTCCCTGGAGAGGACCATCGCTCAGTGCTCTGCCTTTTCGACCATGGACACTGTCTTGATCGGTAATGCAGAGGACTTCGATGGCCTTTCGAATAATCACCTAGATCACTCTCCCGTTCCTTGGACCAGAGAAGACGTGTTCAACAGCACGTTCATGGATGGAGTCGAGGAGAGTTTCCTTGATGATTATTTGCAGGAGGAGAGCACAGTCGACCTTGCTGAGTTTATGGTCGGATGTAGCACGACTCCTAACTGGGAAACTTCTTCTGAGTCGGATCATGGTTCCGGAGTTATCTGGGTAACGGAGAGTGCTCACACCGAGTCCGATTCCGGAAGTTGGGAGACAGAGAGCGAGCTCTCTGATCTCGACTCCGGAAACAGTTGGGAGACGGAGAGTGAGTACACCGACTCAGAGGAGGAGTTAATCTTGGATTAACTCATTGGCCTACAGACGCGAAATCGCGACAGTTGTGGGATCGCGAACTGCACTGTTCTTCTCTTGTTGACTAAGAGGAGCATAAGATGCAGCGTGAAAAAACAGATCAACAAAAACTAAAAAATGCAGTGCATGGAAGTTTTTGGATACGACTTCTTTGAGCCAAGTTGTTAGACAAAGCTTGGCTCAACCGAGGGGTAGGACAAAGCCTCATCCTACCCCTCATTTTTCCTTCTCCGCTTGTCCGCCTTGTCGTGGCGAGAAGGCTTGCGAGTGTCGATGACGGAGCCAGCTGAGCCGGCGGTAGCAATGAGCTACCAGCAGGGCCACCCTTGCCGGATAGGTGACTCCTCGAGACACCAGACTAAGTAGACAAGCAAGAGGCTCTACATGTAAAACACGAACGCACCCATTCCCTGACTGGGTTATGGACCTCGATAAGGGTACGGATCAAAAGGTGCCGGCTGGTTTACTATTCTGCGAGTCGGCGCCAATTTGCACCTCATTCGTCGCAGGTTCGTTCAGTCTCTCACTCGCAGACTTTCGGGATGTTCGTCGTGCGGTCAAATAACTGCGGTGTAACTCCGTAGTTGGAAAGTAAGAATTGCAGTTGGAATCGCTTGTCTTTCTTTATTTAAGCAATAGTGTGGCTTTTGCCACGTCCTTGAGACGAGTCTATGACGTCGTGGCGAGTTGTTTGTAATCAGAGACGAATTAGTTGTTAATTACATTCAAGGTAACGATACGCAAACACGATTCAACAACATGGCGTAAATCAAGGGGAATTAAATTTTTCGGAACTGTTCCGAGAATTTTTTGAATTATTCCGAGAATTTTTTGAACTATTCTGCGAATAATTTGGAATTATTCCGAGAATTCTTTGAATTATTCTGCGAATAATTTGGAATTATTCCGAGAATTCTTTGAATTATTCTGCGAATTTTTTCGCAGTTTTCCTCTCCGGAGGGTATATAAGGGCGTTCTGACATGTTTCGCGTTCTCGGTTTATCCGGCTATTTTAATTTGTGTATCACGTTTTTCCGGTGCATTCGTTTTAATGATGTTCGTCGTTGGTTTTGTCGCTTTCGTCGCTGCCTTGTGCTTCTGGGGGCTATGGCGAAGGGCCAATTCAGACGCTGTGTCTGTGACCGTCCCTAAGCCTCGCCGCCGCCGTCAATGGGAGAAGCCAGTGCCTCTCGCAGTCGTGCCAGGCATTGGTGCAAGTCCCTTCAAGGAGATCGAGCCTCCACTTGACCTTGATGCTTCGTATACCTATCAACGCATGGACACCCCGTTCTACTTCGGAGATGGTTACGTTAGTGGGCAAGGTACAGTGGAGGGCGAGAGTGCTATCGAGCCTTCCCTGGAGAGGACCATCGCTCAGTGCTCTGCCTTTTCGACCATGGACACTGTCTTGATCGGTAATGCAGAGGACTTCGATGGCCTTTCGAATAATCACCTAGATCACTCTCCCGTTCCTTGGACCAGAGAAGACGTGTTCAACAGCACGTTCATGGATGGAGTCGAGGAGAGTTTCCTTGATGATTATTTGCAGGAGGAGAGCACAGTCGACCTTGCTGAGTTTATGGTCGGATGTAGCACGACTCCTAACTGGGAAACTTCTTCTGAGTCGGATCATGGTTCCGGAGTTATCTGGGTAACGGAGAGTGCTCACACCGAGTCCGATTCCGGAAGTTGGGAGACAGAGAGCGAGCTCTCTGATCTCGACTCCGGAAACAGTTGGGAGACGGAGAGTGAGTACACCGACTCAGAGGAGGAGTTAATCTTGGATTAACTCATTGGCCTACAGACGCGAAATCGCGACAGTTGTGGGATCGCGAACTGCACTGTTCTTCTCTTGTTGACTAAGAGGAGCATAAGATGCAGCGTGAAAAAACAGATCAACAAAAACTAAAAAATGCAGTGCATGGAAGTTTTTGGATACGACTTCTTTGAGCCAAGTTGTTAGACAAAGCTTGGCTCAACCGAGGGGTAGGACAAAGCCTCATCCTACCCCTCATTTTTCCTTCTCCGCTTGTCCGCCTTGTCGTGGCGAGAAGGCTTGCGAGTGTCGATGACGGAGCCAGCTGAGCCGGCGGTAGCAATGAGCTACCAGCAGGGCCACCCTTGCCGGATAGGTGACTCCTCGAGACACCAGACTAAGTAGACAAGCAAGAGGCTCTACATGTAAAACACGAACGCACCCATTCCCTGACTGGGTTATGGACCTCGATAAGGGTACGGATCAAAAGGTGCCGGCTGGTTTACTATTCTGCGAGTCGGCGCCAATTTGCACCTCATTCGTCGCAGGTTCGTTCAGTCTCTCACTCGCAGACTTTCGGGATGTTCGTCGTGCGGTCAAATAACTGCGGTGTAACTCCGTAGTTGGAAAGTAAGAATTGCAGTTGGAATCGCTTGTCTTTCTTTATTTAAGCAATAGTGTGGCTTTTGCCACGTCCTTGAGACGAGTCTATGACGTCGTGGCGAGTTGTTTGTAATCAGAGACGAATTAGTTGTTAATTACATTCAAGGTAACGATACGCAAACACGATTCAACAACATGGCGTAAATCAAGGGGAATTAAATTTTTCGGAACTGTTCCGAGAATTTTTTGAATTATTCCGAGAATTTTTTGAACTATTCTGCGAATAATTTGGAATTATTCCGAGAATTCTTTGAATTATTCTGCGAATAATTTGGAATTATTCCGAGAATTCTTTGAATTATTCTGCGAATTTTTTCGCAGTTTTCCTCTCCGGAGGGTATATAAGGGCGTTCTGACATGTTTCGCGTTCTCGGTTTATCCGGCTATTTTAATTTGTGTATCACGTTTTTCCGGTGCATTCGTTTTAATGATGTTCGTCGTTGGTTTTGTCGCTTTCGTCGCTGCCTTGTGCTTCTGGGGGCTATGGCGAAGGGCCAATTCAGACGCTGTGTCTGTGACCGTCCCTAAGCCTCGCCGCCGCCGTCAATGGGAGAAGCCAGTGCCTCTCGCAGTCGTGCCAGGCATTGGTGCAAGTCCCTTCAAGGAGATCGAGCCTCCACTTGACCTTGATGCTTCGTATACCTATCAACGCATGGACACCCCGTTCTACTTCGGAGATGGTTACGTTAGTGGGCAAGGTACAGTGGAGGGCGAGAGTGCTATCGAGCCTTCCCTGGAGAGGACCATCGCTCAGTGCTCTGCCTTTTCGACCATGGACACTGTCTTGATCGGTAATGCAGAGGACTTCGATGGCCTTTCGAATAATCACCTAGATCACTCTCCCGTTCCTTGGACCAGAGAAGACGTGTTCAACAGCACGTTCATGGATGGAGTCGAGGAGAGTTTCCTTGATGATTATTTGCAGGAGGAGAGCACAGTCGACCTTGCTGAGTTTATGGTCGGATGTAGCACGACTCCTAACTGGGAAACTTCTTCTGAGTCGGATCATGGTTCCGGAGTTATCTGGGTAACGGAGAGTGCTCACACCGAGTCCGATTCCGGAAGTTGGGAGACAGAGAGCGAGCTCTCTGATCTCGACTCCGGAAACAGTTGGGAGACGGAGAGTGAGTACACCGACTCAGAGGAGGAGTTAATCTTGGATTAACTCATTGGCCTACAGACGCGAAATCGCGACAGTTGTGGGATCGCGAACTGCACTGTTCTTCTCTTGTTGACTAAGAGGAGCATAAGATGCAGCGTGAAAAAACAGATCAACAAAAACTAAAAAATGCAGTGCATGGAAGTTTTTGGATACGACTTCTTTGAGCCAAGTTGTTAGACAAAGCTTGGCTCAACCGAGGGGTAGGACAAAGCCTCATCCTACCCCTCATTTTTCCTTCTCCGCTTGTCCGCCTTGTCGTGGCGAGAAGGCTTGCGAGTGTCGATGACGGAGCCAGCTGAGCCGGCGGTAGCAATGAGCTACCAGCAGGGCCACCCTTGCCGGATAGGTGACTCCTCGAGACACCAGACTAAGTAGACAAGCAAGAGGCTCTACATGTAAAACACGAACGCACCCATTCCCTGACTGGGTTATGGACCTCGATAAGGGTACGGATCAAAAGGTGCCGGCTGGTTTACTATTCTGCGAGTCGGCGCCAATTTGCACCTCATTCGTCGCAGGTTCGTTCAGTCTCTCACTCGCAGACTTTCGGGATGTTCGTCGTGCGGTCAAATAACTGCGGTGTAACTCCGTAGTTGGAAAGTAAGAATTGCAGTTGGAATCGCTTGTCTTTCTTTATTTAAGCAATAGTGTGGCTTTTGCCACGTCCTTGAGACGAGTCTATGACGTCGTGGCGAGTTGTTTGTAATCAGAGACGAATTAGTTGTTAATTACATTCAAGGTAACGATACGCAAACACGATTCAACAACATGGCGTAAATCAAGGGGAATTAAATTTTTCGGAACTGTTCCGAGAATTTTTTGAATTATTCCGAGAATTTTTTGAACTATTCTGCGAATAATTTGGAATTATTCCGAGAATTCTTTGAATTATTCTGCGAATAATTTGGAATTATTCCGAGAATTCTTTGAATTATTCTGCGAATTTTTTCGCAGTTTTCCTCTCCGGAGGGTATATAAGGGCGTTCTGACATGTTTCGCGTTCTCGGTTTATCCGGCTATTTTAATTTGTGTATCACGTTTTTCCGGTGCATTCGTTTTAATGATGTTCGTCGTTGGTTTTGTCGCTTTCGTCGCTGCCTTGTGCTTCTGGGGGCTATGGCGAAGGGCCAATTCAGACGCTGTGTCTGTGACCGTCCCTAAGCCTCGCCGCCGCCGTCAATGGGAGAAGCCAGTGCCTCTCGCAGTCGTGCCAGGCATTGGTGCAAGTCCCTTCAAGGAGATCGAGCCTCCACTTGACCTTGATGCTTCGTATACCTATCAACGCATGGACACCCCGTTCTACTTCGGAGATGGTTACGTTAGTGGGCAAGGTACAGTGGAGGGCGAGAGTGCTATCGAGCCTTCCCTGGAGAGGACCATCGCTCAGTGCTCTGCCTTTTCGACCATGGACACTGTCTTGATCGGTAATGCAGAGGACTTCGATGGCCTTTCGAATAATCACCTAGATCACTCTCCCGTTCCTTGGACCAGAGAAGACGTGTTCAACAGCACGTTCATGGATGGAGTCGAGGAGAGTTTCCTTGATGATTATTTGCAGGAGGAGAGCACAGTCGACCTTGCTGAGTTTATGGTCGGATGTAGCACGACTCCTAACTGGGAAACTTCTTCTGAGTCGGATCATGGTTCCGGAGTTATCTGGGTAACGGAGAGTGCTCACACCGAGTCCGATTCCGGAAGTTGGGAGACAGAGAGCGAGCTCTCTGATCTCGACTCCGGAAACAGTTGGGAGACGGAGAGTGAGTACACCGACTCAGAGGAGGAGTTAATCTTGGATTAACTCATTGGCCTACAGACGCGAAATCGCGACAGTTGTGGGATCGCGAACTGCACTGTTCTTCTCTTGTTGACTAAGAGGAGCATAAGATGCAGCGTGAAAAAACAGATCAACAAAAACTAAAAAATGCAGTGCATGGAAGTTTTTGGATACGACTTCTTTGAGCCAAGTTGTTAGACAAAGCTTGGCTCAACCGAGGGGTAGGACAAAGCCTCATCCTACCCCTCATTTTTCCTTCTCCGCTTGTCCGCCTTGTCGTGGCGAGAAGGCTTGCGAGTGTCGATGACGGAGCCAGCTGAGCCGGCGGTAGCAATGAGCTACCAGCAGGGCCACCCTTGCCGGATAGGTGACTCCTCGAGACACCAGACTAAGTAGACAAGCAAGAGGCTCTACATGTAAAACACGAACGCACCCATTCCCTGACTGGGTTATGGACCTCGATAAGGGTACGGATCAAAAGGTGCCGGCTGGTTTACTATTCTGCGAGTCGGCGCCAATTTGCACCTCATTCGTCGCAGGTTCGTTCAGTCTCTCACTCGCAGACTTTCGGGATGTTCGTCGTGCGGTCAAATAACTGCGGTGTAACTCCGTAGTTGGAAAGTAAGAATTGCAGTTGGAATCGCTTGTCTTTCTTTATTTAAGCAATAGTGTGGCTTTTGCCACGTCCTTGAGACGAGTCTATGACGTCGTGGCGAGTTGTTTGTAATCAGAGACGAATTAGTTGTTAATTACATTCAAGGTAACGATACGCAAACACGATTCAACAACATGGCGTAAATCAAGGGGAATTAAATTTTTCGGAACTGTTCCGAGAATTTTTTGAATTATTCCGAGAATTTTTTGAACTATTCTGCGAATAATTTGGAATTATTCCGAGAATTCTTTGAATTATTCTGCGAATAATTTGGAATTATTCCGAGAATTCTTTGAATTATTCTGCGAATTTTTTCGCAGTTTTCCTCTCCGGAGGGTATATAAGGGCGTTCTGACATGTTTCGCGTTCTCGGTTTATCCGGCTATTTTAATTTGTGTATCACGTTTTTCCGGTGCATTCGTTTTAATGATGTTCGTCGTTGGTTTTGTCGCTTTCGTCGCTGCCTTGTGCTTCTGGGGGCTATGGCGAAGGGCCAATTCAGACGCTGTGTCTGTGACCGTCCCTAAGCCTCGCCGCCGCCGTCAATGGGAGAAGCCAGTGCCTCTCGCAGTCGTGCCAGGCATTGGTGCAAGTCCCTTCAAGGAGATCGAGCCTCCACTTGACCTTGATGCTTCGTATACCTATCAACGCATGGACACCCCGTTCTACTTCGGAGATGGTTACGTTAGTGGGCAAGGTACAGTGGAGGGCGAGAGTGCTATCGAGCCTTCCCTGGAGAGGACCATCGCTCAGTGCTCTGCCTTTTCGACCATGGACACTGTCTTGATCGGTAATGCAGAGGACTTCGATGGCCTTTCGAATAATCACCTAGATCACTCTCCCGTTCCTTGGACCAGAGAAGACGTGTTCAACAGCACGTTCATGGATGGAGTCGAGGAGAGTTTCCTTGATGATTATTTGCAGGAGGAGAGCACAGTCGACCTTGCTGAGTTTATGGTCGGATGTAGCACGACTCCTAACTGGGAAACTTCTTCTGAGTCGGATCATGGTTCCGGAGTTATCTGGGTAACGGAGAGTGCTCACACCGAGTCCGATTCCGGAAGTTGGGAGACAGAGAGCGAGCTCTCTGATCTCGACTCCGGAAACAGTTGGGAGACGGAGAGTGAGTACACCGACTCAGAGGAGGAGTTAATCTTGGATTAACTCATTGGCCTACAGACGCGAAATCGCGACAGTTGTGGGATCGCGAACTGCACTGTTCTTCTCTTGTTGACTAAGAGGAGCATAAGATGCAGCGTGAAAAAACAGATCAACAAAAACTAAAAAATGCAGTGCATGGAAGTTTTTGGATACGACTTCTTTGAGCCAAGTTGTTAGACAAAGCTTGGCTCAACCGAGGGGTAGGACAAAGCCTCATCCTACCCCTCATTTTTCCTTCTCCGCTTGTCCGCCTTGTCGTGGCGAGAAGGCTTGCGAGTGTCGATGACGGAGCCAGCTGAGCCGGCGGTAGCAATGAGCTACCAGCAGGGCCACCCTTGCCGGATAGGTGACTCCTCGAGACACCAGACTAAGTAGACAAGCAAGAGGCTCTACATGTAAAACACGAACGCACCCATTCCCTGACTGGGTTATGGACCTCGATAAGGGTACGGATCAAAAGGTGCCGGCTGGTTTACTATTCTGCGAGTCGGCGCCAATTTGCACCTCATTCGTCGCAGGTTCGTTCAGTCTCTCACTCGCAGACTTTCGGGATGTTCGTCGTGCGGTCAAATAACTGCGGTGTAACTCCGTAGTTGGAAAGTAAGAATTGCAGTTGGAATCGCTTGTCTTTCTTTATTTAAGCAATAGTGTGGCTTTTGCCACGTCCTTGAGACGAGTCTATGACGTCGTGGCGAGTTGTTTGTAATCAGAGACGAATTAGTTGTTAATTACATTCAAGGTAACGATACGCAAACACGATTCAACAACATGGCGTAAATCAAGGGGAATTAAATTTTTCGGAACTGTTCCGAGAATTTTTTGAATTATTCCGAGAATTTTTTGAACTATTCTGCGAATAATTTGGAATTATTCCGAGAATTCTTTGAATTATTCTGCGAATAATTTGGAATTATTCCGAGAATTCTTTGAATTATTCTGCGAATTTTTTCGCAGTTTTCCTCTCCGGAGGGTATATAAGGGCGTTCTGACATGTTTCGCGTTCTCGGTTTATCCGGCTATTTTAATTTGTGTATCACGTTTTTCCGGTGCATTCGTTTTAATGATGTTCGTCGTTGGTTTTGTCGCTTTCGTCGCTGCCTTGTGCTTCTGGGGGCTATGGCGAAGGGCCAATTCAGACGCTGTGTCTGTGACCGTCCCTAAGCCTCGCCGCCGCCGTCAATGGGAGAAGCCAGTGCCTCTCGCAGTCGTGCCAGGCATTGGTGCAAGTCCCTTCAAGGAGATCGAGCCTCCACTTGACCTTGATGCTTCGTATACCTATCAACGCATGGACACCCCGTTCTACTTCGGAGATGGTTACGTTAGTGGGCAAGGTACAGTGGAGGGCGAGAGTGCTATCGAGCCTTCCCTGGAGAGGACCATCGCTCAGTGCTCTGCCTTTTCGACCATGGACACTGTCTTGATCGGTAATGCAGAGGACTTCGATGGCCTTTCGAATAATCACCTAGATCACTCTCCCGTTCCTTGGACCAGAGAAGACGTGTTCAACAGCACGTTCATGGATGGAGTCGAGGAGAGTTTCCTTGATGATTATTTGCAGGAGGAGAGCACAGTCGACCTTGCTGAGTTTATGGTCGGATGTAGCACGACTCCTAACTGGGAAACTTCTTCTGAGTCGGATCATGGTTCCGGAGTTATCTGGGTAACGGAGAGTGCTCACACCGAGTCCGATTCCGGAAGTTGGGAGACAGAGAGCGAGCTCTCTGATCTCGACTCCGGAAACAGTTGGGAGACGGAGAGTGAGTACACCGACTCAGAGGAGGAGTTAATCTTGGATTAACTCATTGGCCTACAGACGCGAAATCGCGACAGTTGTGGGATCGCGAACTGCACTGTTCTTCTCTTGTTGACTAAGAGGAGCATAAGATGCAGCGTGAAAAAACAGATCAACAAAAACTAAAAAATGCAGTGCATGGAAGTTTTTGGATACGACTTCTTTGAGCCAAGTTGTTAGACAAAGCTTGGCTCAACCGAGGGGTAGGACAAAGCCTCATCCTACCCCTCATTTTTCCTTCTCCGCTTGTCCGCCTTGTCGTGGCGAGAAGGCTTGCGAGTGTCGATGACGGAGCCAGCTGAGCCGGCGGTAGCAATGAGCTACCAGCAGGGCCACCCTTGCCGGATAGGTGACTCCTCGAGACACCAGACTAAGTAGACAAGCAAGAGGCTCTACATGTAAAACACGAACGCACCCATTCCCTGACTGGGTTATGGACCTCGATAAGGGTACGGATCAAAAGGTGCCGGCTGCTTTACTATTCTGCGAGTCGGCGCCAATTTGCACCTCATTCGTCGCAGGTTCGTTCAGTCTCTCACTCGCAGACTTTCGGGATGTTCGTCGTGCGGTCAAATAACTGCGGTGTAACTCCGTAGTTGGAAAGTAAGAATTGCAGTTGGAATCGCTTGTCTTTCTTTATTTAAGCAATAGTGTGGCTTTTGCCACGTCCTTGAGACGAGTCTATGACGTCGTGGCGAGTTGTTTGTAATCAGAGACGAATTAGTTGTTAATTACATTCAAGGTAACGATACGCAAACACGATTCAACAACATGGCGTAAATCAAGGGGAATTAAATTTTTCGGAACTGTTCCGAGAATTTTTTGAATTATTCCGAGAATTTTTTGAACTATTCTGCGAATAATTTGGAATTATTCCGAGAATTCTTTGAATTATTCTGCGAATAATTTGGAATTATTCCGAGAATTCTTTGAATTATTCTGCGAATTTTTTCGCAGTTTTCCTCTCCGGAGGGTATATAAGGGCGTTCTGACATGTTTCGCGTTCTCGGTTTATCCGGCTATTTTAATTTGTGTATCACGTTTTTCCGGTGCATTCGTTTTAATGATGTTCGTCGTTGGTTTTGTCGCTTTCGTCGCTGTCTTGTGCTTCTGGGGGCTATGGCGAAGGGCCAATTCAGACGCTGTGTCTGTGACCGTCCCTAAGCCTCGCCGCCGCCGTCAATGGGAGAAGCCAGTGCCTCTCGCAGTCGTGCCAGGCATTGGTGCAAGTCCCTTCAAGGAGATCGAGCCTCCACTTGACCTTGATGCTTCGTATACCTATCAACGCATGGACACCCCGTTCTACTTCGGAGATGGTTACGTTAGTGGGCAAGGTACAGTGGAGGGCGAGAGTGCTATCGAGCCTTCCCTGGAGAGGACCATCGCTCAGTGCTCTGCCTTTTCGACCATGGACACTGTCTTGATCGGTAATGCAGAGGACTTCGATGGCCTTTCGAATAATCACCTAGATCACTCTCCCGTTCCTTGGACCAGAGAAGACGTGTTCAACAGCACGTTCATGGATGGAGTCGAGGAGAGTTTCCTTGATGATTATTTGCAGGAGGAGAGCACAGTCGACCTTGCTGAGTTTATGGTCGGATGTAGCACGACTCCTAACTGGGAAACTTCTTCTGAGTCGGATCATGGTTCCGGAGTTATCTGGGTAACGGAGAGTGCTCACACCGAGTCCGATTCCGGAAGTTGGGAGACAGAGAGCGAGCTCTCTGATCTCGACTCCGGAAACAGTTGGGAGACGGAGAGTGAGTACACCGACTCAGAGGAGGAGTTAATCTTGGATTAACTCATTGGCCTACAGACGCGAAATCGCGACAGTTGTGGGATCGCGAACTGCACTGTTCTTCTCTTGTTGACTAAGAGGAGCATAAGATGCAGCGTGAAAAAACAGATCAACAAAAACTAAAAAATGCAGTGCATGGAAGTTTTTGGATACGACTTCTTTGAGCCAAGTTGTTAGACAAAGCTTGGCTCAACCGAGGGGTAGGACAAAGCCTCATCCTACCCCTCATTTTTCCTTCTCCGCTTGTCCGCCTTGTCGTGGCGAGAAGGCTTGCGAGTGTCGATGACGGAGCCAGCTGAGCCGGCGGTAGCAATGAGCTACCAGCAGGGCCACCCTTGCCGGATAGGTGACTCCTCGAGACACCAGACTAAGTAGACAAGCAAGAGGCTCTACATGTAAAACACGAACGCACCCATTCCCTGACTGGGTTATGGACCTCGATAAGGGTACGGATCAAAAGGTGCCGGCTGGTTTACTATTCTGCGAGTCGGCGCCAATTTGCACCTCATTCGTCGCAGGTTCGTTCAGTCTCTCACTCGCAGACTTTCGGGATGTTCGTCGTGCGGTCAAATAACTGCGGTGTAACTCCGTAGTTGGAAAGTAAGAATTGCAGTTGGAATCGCTTGTCTTTCTTTATTTAAGCAATAGTGTGGCTTTTGCCACGTCCTTGAGACGAGTCTATGACGTCGTGGCGAGTTGTTTGTAATCAGAGACGAATTAGTTGTTAATTACATTCAAGGTAACGATACGCAAACACGATTCAACAACATGGCGTAAATCAAGGGGAATTAAATTTTTCGGAACTGTTCCGAGAATTTTTTGAATTATTCCGAGAATTTTTTGAACTATTCTGCGAATAATTTGGAATTATTCCGAGAATTCTTTGAATTATTCTGCGAATAATTTGGAATTATTCCGAGAATTCTTTGAATTATTCTGCGAATTTTTTCGCAGTTTTCCTCTCCGGAGGGTATATAAGGGCGTTCTGACATGTTTCGCGTTCTCGGTTTATCCGGCTATTTTAATTTGTGTATCACGTTTTTCCGGTGCATTCGTTTTAATGATGTTCGTCGTTGGTTTTGTCGCTTTCGTCGCTGCCTTGTGCTTCTGGGGGCTATGGCGAAGGGCCAATTCAGACGCTGTGTCTGTGACCGTCCCTAAGCCTCGCCGCCGCCGTCAATGGGAGAAGCCAGTGCCTCTCGCAGTCGTGCCAGGCATTGGTGCAAGTCCCTTCAAGGAGATCGAGCCTCCACTTGACCTTGATGCTTCGTATACCTATCAACGCATGGACACCCCGTTCTACTTCGGAGATGGTTACGTTAGTGGGCAAGGTACAGTGGAGGGCGAGAGTGCTATCGAGCCTTCCCTGGAGAGGACCATCGCTCAGTGCTCTGCCTTTTCGACCATGGACACTGTCTTGATCGGTAATGCAGAGGACTTCGATGGCCTTTCGAATAATCACCTAGATCACTCTCCCGTTCCTTGGACCAGAGAAGACGTGTTCAACAGCACGTTCATGGATGGAGTCGAGGAGAGTTTCCTTGATGATTATTTGCAGGAGGAGAGCACAGTCGACCTTGCTGAGTTTATGGTCGGATGTAGCACGACTCCTAACTGGGAAACTTCTTCTGAGTCGGATCATGGTTCCGGAGTTATCTGGGTAACGGAGAGTGCTCACACCGAGTCCGATTCCGGAAGTTGGGAGACAGAGAGCGAGCTCTCTGATCTCGACTCCGGAAACAGTTGGGAGACGGAGAGTGAGTACACCGACTCAGAGGAGGAGTTAATCTTGGATTAACTCATTGGCCTACAGACGCGAAATCGCGACAGTTGTGGGATCGCGAACTGCACTGTTCTTCTCTTGTTGACTAAGAGGAGCATAAGATGCAGCGTGAAAAAACAGATCAACAAAAACTAAAAAATGCAGTGCATGGAAGTTTTTGGATACGACTTCTTTGAGCCAAGTTGTTAGACAAAGCTTGGCTCAACCGAGGGGTAGGACAAAGCCTCATCCTACCCCTCATTTTTCCTTCTCCGCTTGTCCGCCTTGTCGTGGCGAGAAGGCTTGCGAGTGTCGATGACGGAGCCAGCTGAGCCGGCGGTAGCAATGAGCTACCAGCAGGGCCACCCTTGCCGGATAGGTGACTCCTCGAGACACCAGACTAAGTAGACAAGCAAGAGGCTCTACATGTAAAACACGAACGCACCCATTCCCTGACTGGGTTATGGACCTCGATAAGGGTACGGATCAAAAGGTGCCGGCTGCTTTACTATTCTGCGAGTCGGCGCCAATTTGCACCTCATTCGTCGCAGGTTCGTTCAGTCTCTCACTCGCAGACTTTCGGGATGTTCGTCGTGCGGTCAAATAACTGCGGTGTAACTCCGTAGTTGGAAAGTAAGAATTGCAGTTGGAATCGCTTGTCTTTCTTTATTTAAGCAATAGTGTGGCTTTTGCCACGTCCTTGAGACGAGTCTATGACGTCGTGGCGAGTTGTTTGTAATCAGAGACGAATTAGTTGTTAATTACATTCAAGGTAACGATACGCAAACACGATTCAACAACATGGCGTAAATCAAGGGGAATTAAATTTTTCGGAACTGTTCCGAGAATTTTTTGAATTATTCCGAGAATTTTTTGAACTATTCTGCGAATAATTTGGAATTATTCCGAGAATTCTTTGAATTATTCTGCGAATAATTTGGAATTATTCCGAGAATTCTTTGAATTATTCTGCGAATTTTTTCGCAGTTTTCCTCTCCGGAGGGTATATAAGGGCGTTCTGACATGTTTCGCGTTCTCGGTTTATCCGGCTATTTTAATTTGTGTATCACGTTTTTCCGGTGCATTCGTTTTAATGATGTTCGTCGTTGGTTTTGTCGCTTTCGTCGCTGTCTTGTGCTTCTGGGGGCTATGGCGAAGGGCCAATTCAGACGCTGTGTCTGTGACCGTCCCTAAGCCTCGCCGCCGCCGTCAATGGGAGAAGCCAGTGCCTCTCGCAGTCGTGCCAGGCATTGGTGCAAGTCCCTTCAAGGAGATCGAGCCTCCACTTGACCTTGATGCTTCGTATACCTATCAACGCATGGACACCCCGTTCTACTTCGGAGATGGTTACGTTAGTGGGCAAGGTACAGTGGAGGGCGAGAGTGCTATCGAGCCTTCCCTGGAGAGGACCATCGCTCAGTGCTCTGCCTTTTCGACCATGGACACTGTCTTGATCGGTAATGCAGAGGACTTCGATGGCCTTTCGAATAATCACCTAGATCACTCTCCCGTTCCTTGGACCAGAGAAGACGTGTTCAACAGCACGTTCATGGATGGAGTCGAGGAGAGTTTCCTTGATGATTATTTGCAGGAGGAGAGCACAGTCGACCTTGCTGAGTTTATGGTCGGATGTAGCACGACTCCTAACTGGGAAACTTCTTCTGAGTCGGATCATGGTTCCGGAGTTATCTGGGTAACGGAGAGTGCTCACACCGAGTCCGATTCCGGAAGTTGGGAGACAGAGAGCGAGCTCTCTGATCTCGACTCCGGAAACAGTTGGGAGACGGAGAGTGAGTACACCGACTCAGAGGAGGAGTTAATCTTGGATTAACTCATTGGCCTACAGACGCGAAATCGCGACAGTTGTGGGATCGCGAACTGCACTGTTCTTCTCTTGTTGACTAAGAGGAGCATAAGATGCAGCGTGAAAAAACAGATCAACAAAAACTAAAAAATGCAGTGCATGGAAGTTTTTGGATACGACTTCTTTGAGCCAAGTTGTTAGACAAAGCTTGGCTCAACCGAGGGGTAGGACAAAGCCTCATCCTACCCCTCATTTTTCCTTCTCCGCTTGTCCGCCTTGTCGTGGCGAGAAGGCTTGCGAGTGTCGATGACGGAGCCAGCTGAGCCGGCGGTAGCAATGAGCTACCAGCAGGGCCACCCTTGCCGGATAGGTGACTCCTCGAGACACCAGACTAAGTAGACAAGCAAGAGGCTCTACATGTAAAACACGAACGCACCCATTCCCTGACTGGGTTATGGACCTCGATAAGGGTACGGATCAAAAGGTGCCGGCTGGTTTACTATTCTGCGAGTCGGCGCCAATTTGCACCTCATTCGTCGCAGGTTCGTTCAGTCTCTCACTCGCAGACTTTCGGGATGTTCGTCGTGCGGTCAAATAACTGCGGTGTAACTCCGTAGTTGGAAAGTAAGAATTGCAGTTGGAATCGCTTGTCTTTCTTTATTTAAGCAATAGTGTGGCTTTTGCCACGTCCTTGAGACGAGTCTATGACGTCGTGGCGAGTTGTTTGTAATCAGAGACGAATTAGTTGTTAATTACATTCAAGGTAACGATACGCAAACACGATTCAACAACATGGCGTAAATCAAGGGGAATTAAATTTTTCGGAACTGTTCCGAGAATTTTTTGAATTATTCTGCGAATAATTTGGAATTATTCCGAGAATTCTTTGAATTATTCTGCGAATTTTTTCGCAGTTTTCCTCTCCGGAGGGTATATAAGGGCGTTCTGACATGTTTCGCGTTCTCGGTTTATCCGGCTATTTTAATTTGTGTATCACGTTTTTCCGGTGCATTCGTTTTAATGATGTTCGTCGTTGGTTTTGTCGCTTTCGTCGCTGCCTTGTGCTTCTGGGGGCTATGGCGAAGGGCCAATTCAGACGCTGTGTCTGTGACCGTCCCTAAGCCTCGCCGCCGCCGTCAATGGGAGAAGCCAGTGCCTCTCGCAGTCGTGCCAGGCATTGGTGCAAGTCCCTTCAAGGAGATCGAGCCTCCACTTGACCTTGATGCTTCGTATACCTATCAACGCATGGACACCCCGTTCTACTTCGGAGATGGTTACGTTAGTGGGCAAGGTACAGTGGAGGGCGAGAGTGCTATCGAGCCTTCCCTGGAGAGGACCATCGCTCAGTGCTCTGCCTTTTCGACCATGGACACTGTCTTGATCGGTAATGCAGAGGACTTCGATGGCCTTTCGAATAATCACCTAGATCACTCTCCCGTTCCTTGGACCAGAGAAGACGTGTTCAACAGCACGTTCATGGATGGAGTCGAGGAGAGTTTCCTTGATGATTATTTGCAGGAGGAGAGCACAGTCGACCTTGCTGAGTTTATGGTCGGATGTAGCACGACTCCTAACTGGGAAACTTCTTCTGAGTCGGATCATGGTTCCGGAGTTATCTGGGTAACGGAGAGTGCTCACACCGAGTCCGATTCCGGAAGTTGGGAGACAGAGAGCGAGCTCTCTGATCTCGACTCCGGAAACAGTTGGGAGACGGAGAGTGAGTACACCGACTCAGAGGAGGAGTTAATCTTGGATTAACTCATTGGCCTACAGACGCGAAATCGCGACAGTTGTGGGATCGCGAACTGCACTGTTCTTCTCTTGTTGACTAAGAGGAGCATAAGATGCAGCGTGAAAAAACAGATCAACAAAAACTAAAAAATGCAGTGCATGGAAGTTTTTGGATACGACTTCTTTGAGCCAAGTTGTTAGACAAAGCTTGGCTCAACCGAGGGGTAGGACAAAGCCTCATCCTACCCCTCATTTTTCCTTCTCCGCTTGTCCGCCTTGTCGTGGCGAGAAGGCTTGCGAGTGTCGATGACGGAGCCAGCTGAGCCGGCGGTAGCAATGAGCTACCAGCAGGGCCACCCTTGCCGGATAGGTGACTCCTCGAGACACCAGACTAAGTAGACAAGCAAGAGGCTCTACATGTAAAACACGAACGCACCCATTCCCTGACTGGGTTATGGACCTCGATAAGGGTACGGATCAAAAGGTGCCGGCTGGTTTACTATTCTGCGAGTCGGCGCCAATTTGCACCTCATTCGTCGCAGGTTCGTTCAGTCTCTCACTCGCAGACTTTCGGGATGTTCGTCGTGCGGTCAAATAACTGCGGTGTAACTCCGTAGTTGGAAAGTAAGAATTGCAGTTGGAATCGCTTGTCTTTCTTTATTTAAGCAATAGTGTGGCTTTTGCCACGTCCTTGAGACGAGTCTATGACGTCGTGGCGAGTTGTTTGTAATCAGAGACGAATTAGTTGTTAATTACATTCAACGTAACGATACGCAAACACGATTCAACAACATGGCGTAAATCAAGGGGAATTAAATTTTTCGGAACTGTTCCGAGAATTTTTTGAATTATTCCGAGAATTTTTTGAACTATTCTGCGAATAATTTGGAATTATTCCGAGAATTCTTTGAATTATTCTGCGAATAATTTGGAATTATTCCGAGAATTCTTTGAATTATTCTGCGAATTTTTTCGCAGTTTTCCTCTCCGGAGGGTATATAAGGGCGTTCTGACATGTTTCGCGTTCTCGGTTTATCCGGCTATTTTAATTTGTGTATCACGTTTTTCCGGTGCATTCGTTTTAATGATGTTCGTCGTTGGTTTTGTCGCTTTCGTCGCTGCCTTGTGCTTCTGGGGGCTATGGCGAAGGGCCAATTCAGACGCTGTGTCTGTGACCGTCCCTAAGCCTCGCCGCCGCCGTCAATGGGAGAAGCCAGTGCCTCTCGCAGTCGTGCCAGGCATTGGTGCAAGTCCCTTCAAGGAGATCGAGCCTCCACTTGACCTTGATGCTTCGTATACCTATCAACGCATGGACACCCCGTTCTACTTCGGAGATGGTTACGTTAGTGGGCAAGGTACAGTGGAGGGCGAGAGTGCTATCGAGCCTTCCCTGGAGAGGACCATCGCTCAGTGCTCTGCCTTTTCGACCATGGACACTGTCTTGATCGGTAATGCAGAGGACTTCGATGGCCTTTCGAATAATCACCTAGATCACTCTCCCGTTCCTTGGACCAGAGAAGACGTGTTCAACAGCACGTTCATGGATGGAGTCGAGGAGAGTTTCCTTGATGATTATTTGCAGGAGGAGAGCACAGTCGACCTTGCTGAGTTTATGGTCGGATGTAGCACGACTCCTAACTGGGAAACTTCTTCTGAGTCGGATCATGGTTCCGGAGTTATCTGGGTAACGGAGAGTGCTCACACCGAGTCCGATTCCGGAAGTTGGGAGACAGAGAGCGAGCTCTCTGATCTCGACTCCGGAAACAGTTGGGAGACGGAGAGTGAGTACACCGACTCAGAGGAGGAGTTAATCTTGGATTAACTCATTGGCCTACAGACGCGAAATCGCGACAGTTGTGGGATCGCGAACTGCACTGTTCTTCTCTTGTTGACTAAGAGGAGCATAAGATGCAGCGTGAAAAAACAGATCAACAAAAACTAAAAAATGCAGTGCATGGAAGTTTTTGGATACGACTTCTTTGAGCCAAGTTGTTAGACAAAGCTTGGCTCAACCGAGGGGTAGGACAAAGCCTCATCCTACCCCTCATTTTTCCTTCTCCGCTTGTCCGCCTTGTCGTGGCGAGAAGGCTTGCGAGTGTCGATGACGGAGCCAGCTGAGCCGGCGGTAGCAATGAGCTACCAGCAGGGCCACCCTTGCCGGATAGGTGACTCCTCGAGACACCAGACTAAGTAGACAAGCAAGAGGCTCTACATGTAAAACACGAACGCACCCATTCCCTGACTGGGTTATGGACCTCGATAAGGGTACGGATCAAAAGGTGCCGGCTGGTTTACTATTCTGCGAGTCGGCGCCAATTTGCACCTCATTCGTCGCAGGTTCGTTCAGTCTCTCACTCGCAGACTTTCGGGATGTTCGTCGTGCGGTCAAATAACTGCGGTGTAACTCCGTAGTTGGAAAGTAAGAATTGCAGTTGGAATCGCTTGTCTTTCTTTATTTAAGCAATAGTGTGGCTTTTGCCACGTCCTTGAGACGAGTCTATGACGTCGTGGCGAGTTGTTTGTAATCAGAGACGAATTAGTTGTTAATTACATTCAACGTAACGATACGCAAACACGATTCAACAACATGGCGTAAATCAAGGGGAATTAAATTTTTCGGAACTGTTCCGAGAATTTTTTGAATTATTCCGAGAATTTTTTGAACTATTCTGCGAATAATTTGGAATTATTCCGAGAATTCTTTGAATTATTCTGCGAATAATTTGGAATTATTCCGAGAATTCTTTGAATTATTCTGCGAATTTTTTCGCAGTTTTCCTCTCCGGAGGGTATATAAGGGCGTTCTGACATGTTTCGCGTTCTCGGTTTATCCGGCTATTTTAATTTGTGTATCACGTTTTTCCGGTGCATTCGTTTTAATGATGTTCGTCGTTGGTTTTGTCGCTTTCGTCGCTGCCTTGTGCTTCTGGGGGCTATGGCGAAGGGCCAATTCAGACGCTGTGTCTGTGACCGTCCCTAAGCCTCGCCGCCGCCGTCAATGGGAGAAGCCAGTGCCTCTCGCAGTCGTGCCAGGCATTGGTGCAAGTCCCTTCAAGGAGATCGAGCCTCCACTTGACCTTGATGCTTCGTATACCTATCAACGCATGGACACCCCGTTCTACTTCGGAGATGGTTACGTTAGTGGGCAAGGTACAGTGGAGGGCGAGAGTGCTATCGAGCCTTCCCTGGAGAGGACCATCGCTCAGTGCTCTGCCTTTTCGACCATGGACACTGTCTTGATCGGTAATGCAGAGGACTTCGATGGCCTTTCGAATAATCACCTAGATCACTCTCCCGTTCCTTGGACCAGAGAAGACGTGTTCAACAGCACGTTCATGGATGGAGTCGAGGAGAGTTTCCTTGATGATTATTTGCAGGAGGAGAGCACAGTCGACCTTGCTGAGTTTATGGTCGGATGTAGCACGACTCCTAACTGGGAAACTTCTTCTGAGTCGGATCATGGTTCCGGAGTTATCTGGGTAACGGAGAGTGCTCACACCGAGTCCGATTCCGGAAGTTGGGAGACAGAGAGCGAGCTCTCTGATCTCGACTCCGGAAACAGTTGGGAGACGGAGAGTGAGTACACCGACTCAGAGGAGGAGTTAATCTTGGATTAACTCATTGGCCTACAGACGCGAAATCGCGACAGTTGTGGGATCGCGAACTGCACTGTTCTTCTCTTGTTGACTAAGAGGAGCATAAGATGCAGCGTGAAAAAACAGATCAACAAAAACTAAAAAATGCAGTGCATGGAAGTTTTTGGATACGACTTCTTTGAGCCAAGTTGTTAGACAAAGCTTGGCTCAACCGAGGGGTAGGACAAAGCCTCATCCTACCCCTCATTTTTCCTTCTCCGCTTGTCCGCCTTGTCGTGGCGAGAAGGCTTGCGAGTGTCGATGACGGAGCCAGCTGAGCCGGTGGTAGCAATGAGCTACCAGCAGGGCCACCCTTGCCGGATAGGTGACTCCTCGAGACACCAGACTAAGTAGACAAGCAAGAGGCTCTACATGTAAAACACGAACGCACCCATTCCCTGACTGGGTTATGGACCTCGATAAGGGTACGGATCAAAAGGTGCCGGCTGGTTTACTATTCTGCGAGTCGGCGCCAATTTGCACCTCATTCGTCGCAGGTTCGTTCAGTCTCTCACTCGCAGACTTTCGGGATGTTCGTCGTGCGGTCAAATAACTGCGGTGTAACTCCGTAGTTGGAAAGTAAGAATTGCAGTTGGAATCGCTTGTCTTTCTTTATTTAAGCAATAGTGTGGCTTTTGCCACGTCCTTGAGACGAGTCTATGACGTCGTGGCGAGTTGTTTGTAATCAGAGACGAATTAGTTGTTAATTACATTCAAGGTAACGATACGCAAACACGATTCAACAACATGGCGTAAATCAAGGGGAATTAAATTTTTCGGAACTGTTCCGAGAATTTTTTGAATTATTCCGAGAATTTTTTGAACTATTCTGCGAATAATTTGGAATTATTCCGAGAATTCTTTGAATTATTCTGCGAATAATTTGGAATTATTCCGAGAATTCTTTGAATTATTCTGCGAATTTTTTCGCAGTTTTCCTCTCCGGAGGGTATATAAGGGCGTTCTGACATGTTTCGCGTTCTCGGTTTATCCGGCTATTTTAATTTGTGTATCACGTTTTTCCGGTGCATTCGTTTTAATGATGTTCGTCGTTGGTTTTGTCGCTTTCGTCGCTGCCTTGTGCTTCTGGGGGCTATGGCGAAGGGCCAATTCAGACGCTGTGTCTGTGACCGTCCCTAAGCCTCGCCGCCGCCGTCAATGGGAGAAGCCAGTGCCTCTCGCAGTCGTGCCAGGCATTGGTGCAAGTCCCTTCAAGGAGATCGAGCCTCCACTTGACCTTGATGCTTCGTATACCTATCAACGCATGGACACCCCGTTCTACTTCGGAGATGGTTACGTTAGTGGGCAAGGTACAGTGGAGGGCGAGAGTGCTATCGAGCCTTCCCTGGAGAGGACCATCGCTCAGTGCTCTGCCTTTTCGACCATGGACACTGTCTTGATCGGTAATGCAGAGGACTTCGATGGCCTTTCGAATAATCACCTAGATCACTCTCCCGTTCCTTGGACCAGAGAAGACGTGTTCAACAGCACGTTCATGGATGGAGTCGAGGAGAGTTTCCTTGATGATTATTTGCAGGAGGAGAGCACAGTCGACCTTGCTGAGTTTATGGTCGGATGTAGCACGACTCCTAACTGGGAAACTTCTTCTGAGTCGGATCATGGTTCCGGAGTTATCTGGGTAACGGAGAGTGCTCACACCGAGTCCGATTCCGGAAGTTGGGAGACAGAGAGCGAGCTCTCTGATCTCGACTCCGGAAACAGTTGGGAGACGGAGAGTGAGTACACCGACTCAGAGGAGGAGTTAATCTTGGATTAACTCATTGGCCTACAGACGCGAAATCGCGACAGTTGTGGGATCGCGAACTGCACTGTTCTTCTCTTGTTGACTAAGAGGAGCATAAGATGCAGCGTGAAAAAACAGATCAACAAAAACTAAAAAATGCAGTGCATGGAAGTTTTTGGATACGACTTCTTTGAGCCAAGTTGTTAGACAAAGCTTGGCTCAACCGAGGTGTAGGACAAAGCCTCATCCTACCCCTCATTTTTCCTTCTCCGCTTGTCCGCCTTGTCGTGGCGAGAAGGCTTGCGAGTGTCGATGACGGAGCCAGCTGAGCCGGTGGTAGCAATGAGCTACCAGCAGGGCCACCCTTGCCGGATAGGTGACTCCTCGAGACACCAGACTAAGTAGACAAGCAAGAGGCTCTACATGTAAAACACGAACGCACCCATTCCCTGACTGGGTTATGGACCTCGATAAGGGTACGGATCAAAAGGTGCCGGCTGGTTTACTATTCTGCGAGTCGGCGCCAATTTGCACCTCATTCGTCGCAGGTTCGTTCAGTCTCTCACTCGCAGACTTTCGGGATGTTCGTCGTGCGGTCAAATAACTGCGGTGTAACTCCGTAGTTGGAAAGTAAGAATTGCAGTTGGAATCGCTTGTCTTTCTTTATTTAAGCAATAGTGTGGCTTTTGCCACGTCCTTGAGACGAGTCTATGACGTCGTGGCGAGTTGTTTGTAATCAGAGACGAATTAGTTGTTAATTACATTCAAGGTAACGATACGCAAACACGATTCAACAACATGGCGTAAATCAAGGGGAATTAAATTTTTCGGAACTGTTCCGAGAATTTTTTGAATTATTCCGAGAATTTTTTGAACTATTCTGCGAATAATTTGGAATTATTCCGAGAATTCTTTGAATTATTCTGCGAATAATTTGGAATTATTCCGAGAATTCTTTGAATTATTCTGCGAATTTTTTCGCAGTTTTCCTCTCCGGAGGGTATATAAGGGCGTTCTGACATGTTTCGCGTTCTCGGTTTATCCGGCTATTTTAATTTGTGTATCACGTTTTTCCGGTGCATTCGTTTTAATGATGTTCGTCGTTGGTTTTGTCGCTTTCGTCGCTGCCTTGTGCTTCTGGGGGCTATGGCGAAGGGCCAATTCAGACGCTGTGTCTGTGACCGTCCCTAAGCCTCGCCGCCGCCGTCAATGGGAGAAGCCAGTGCCTCTCGCAGTCGTGCCAGGCATTGGTGCAAGTCCCTTCAAGGAGATCGAGCCTCCACTTGACCTTGATGCTTCGTATACCTATCAACGCATGGACACCCCGTTCTACTTCGGAGATGGTTACGTTAGTGGGCAAGGTACAGTGGAGGGCGAGAGTGCTATCGAGCCTTCCCTGGAGAGGACCATCGCTCAGTGCTCTGCCTTTTCGACCATGGACACTGTCTTGATCGGTAATGCAGAGGACTTCGATGGCCTTTCGAATAATCACCTAGATCACTCTCCCGTTCCTTGGACCAGAGAAGACGTGTTCAACAGCACGTTCATGGATGGAGTCGAGGAGAGTTTCCTTGATGATTATTTGCAGGAGGAGAGCACAGTCGACCTTGCTGAGTTTATGGTCGGATGTAGCACGACTCCTAACTGGGAAACTTCTTCTGAGTCGGATCATGGTTCCGGAGTTATCTGGGTAACGGAGAGTGCTCACACCGAGTCCGATTCCGGAAGTTGGGAGACAGAGAGCGAGCTCTCTGATCTCGACTCCGGAAACAGTTGGGAGACGGAGAGTGAGTACACCGACTCAGAGGAGGAGTTAATCTTGGATTAACTCATTGGCCTACAGACGCGAAATCGCGACAGTTGTGGGATCGCGAACTGCACTGTCCTTCTCTTGTTGACTAAGAGGAGCATAAGATGCAGCGTGAAAAAACAGATCAACAAAAACTAAAAAATGCAGTGCATGGAAGTTTTTGGATACGACTTCTTTGAGCCAAGTTGTTAGACAAAGCTTGGCTCAACCGAGGGATAGGACAAAGCCTCATCCTACCCCTCATTTTTCCTTCTCCGCTTGTCCGCCTTGTCGTGGCGAGAAGGCTTGCGAGTGTCGATGACGGAGCCAGCTGAGCCGGCGGTAGCAATGAGCTACCAGCAGGGCCACCCTTGCCGGATAGGTGACTCCTCGAGACACCAGACTAAGTAGACAAGCAAGAGGCTCTACATGTAAAACACGAACGCACCCATTCCCTGACTGGGTTATGGACCTCGATAAGGGTACGGATCAAAAGGTGCCGGCTGGTTTACTATTCTGCGAGTCGGCGCCAATTTGCACCTCATTCGTCGCAGGTTCGTTCAGTCTCTCACTCGCAGACTTTCGGGATGTTCGTCGTGCGGTCAAATAACTGCGGTGTAACTCCGTAGTTGGAAAGTAAGAATTGCAGTTGGAATCGCTTGTCTTTCTTTATTTAAGCAATAGTGTGGCTTTTGCCACGTCCTTGAGACGAGTCTATGACGTCGTGGCGAGTTGTTTGTAATCAGAGACGAATTAGTTGTTAATTACATTCAAGGTAACGATACGCAAACACGATTCAACAACATGGCGTAAATCAAGGGGAATTAAATTTTTCGGAACTGTTCCGAGAATTTTTTGAATTATTCCGAGAATTTTTTGAACTATTCTGCGAATAATTTGGAATTATTCCGAGAATTCTTTGAATTATTCTGCGAATAATTTGGAATTATTCCGAGAATTCTTTGAATTATTCTGCGAATTTTTTCGCAGTTTTCCTCTCCGGAGGGTATATAAGGGCGTTCTGACATGTTTCGCGTTCTCGGTTTATCCGGCTATTTTAATTTGTGTATCACGTTTTTCCGGTGCATTCGTTTTAATGATGTTCGTCGTTGGTTTTGTCGCTTTCGTCGCTGCCTTGTGCTTCTGGGGGCTATGGCGAAGGGCCAATTCAGACGCTGTGTCTGTGACCGTCCCTAAGCCTCGCCGCCGCCGTCAATGGGAGAAGCCAGTGCCTCTCGCAGTCGTGCCAGGCATTGGTGCAAGTCCCTTCAAGGAGATCGAGCCTCCACTTGACCTTGATGCTTCGTATACCTATCAACGCATGGACACCCCGTTCTACTTCGGAGATGGTTACGTTAGTGGGCAAGGTACAGTGGAGGGCGAGAGTGCTATCGAGCCTTCCCTGGAGAGGACCATCGCTCAGTGCTCTGCCTTTTCGACCATGGACACTGTCTTGATCGGTAATGCAGAGGACTTCGATGGCCTTTCGAATAATCACCTAGATCACTCTCCCGTTCCTTGGACCAGAGAAGACGTGTTCAACAG
The DNA here is from genome assembly GCF_987345545.1 of Pholcus phalangioides. Lineage (NCBI taxonomy): Eukaryota > Metazoa > Arthropoda > Arachnida > Araneae > Pholcidae > Pholcus > Pholcus phalangioides. The sequence continues at coordinate 5,615,624 of NW_028301637.1, forward strand.
CACGTTCATGGATGGAGTCGAGGAGAGTTTCCTTGATGATTATTTGCAGGAGGAGAGCACAGTCGACCTTGCTGAGTTTATGGTCGGATGTAGCACGACTCCTAACTGGGAAACTTCTTCTGAGTCGGATCATGGTTCCGGAGTTATCTGGGTAACGGAGAGTGCTCACACCGAGTCCGATTCCGGAAGTTGGGAGACAGAGAGCGAGCTCTCTGATCTCGACTCCGGAAACAGTTGGGAGACGGAGAGTGAGTACACCGACTCAGAGGAGGAGTTAATCTTGGATTAACTCATTGGCCTACAGACGCGAAATCGCGACAGTTGTGGGATCGCGAACTGCACTGTTCTTCTCTTGTTGACTAAGAGGAGCATAAGATGCAGCGTGAAAAAACAGATCAACAAAAACTAAAAAATGCAGTGCATGGAAGTTTTTGGATACGACTTCTTTGAGCCAAGTTGTTAGACAAAGCTTGGCTCAACCGAGGGGTAGGACAAAGCCTCATCCTACCCCTCATTTTTCCTTCTCCGCTTGTCCGCCTTGTCGTGGCGAGAAGGCTTGCGAGTGTCGATGACGGAGCCAGCTGAGCCGGCGGTAGCAATGAGCTACCAGCAGGGCCACCCTTGCCGGATAGGTGACTCCTCGAGACACCAGACTAAGTAGACAAGCAAGAGGCTCTACATGTAAAACACGAACGCACCCATTCCCTGACTGGGTTATGGACCTCGATAAGGGTACGGATCAAAAGGTGCCGGCTGGTTTACTATTCTGCGAGTCGGCGCCAATTTGCACCTCATTCGTCGCAGGTTCGTTCAGTCTCTCACTCGCAGACTTTCGGGATGTTCGTCGTGCGGTCAAATAACTGCGGTGTAACTCCGTAGTTGGAAAGTAAGAATTGCAGTTGGAATCGCTTGTCTTTCTTTATTTAAGCAATAGTGTGGCTTTTGCCACGTCCTTGAGACGAGTCTATGACGTCGTGGCGAGTTGTTTGTAATCAGAGACGAATTAGTTGTTAATTACATTCAAGGTAACGATACGCAAACACGATTCAACAACATGGCGTAAATCAAGGGGAATTAAATTTTTCGGAACTGTTCCGAGAATTTTTTGAATTATTCCGAGAATTTTTTGAACTATTCTGCGAATAATTTGGAATTATTCCGAGAATTCTTTGAATTATTCTGCGAATAATTTGGAATTATTCCGAGAATTCTTTGAATTATTCTGCGAATTTTTTCGCAGTTTTCCTCTCCGGAGGGTATATAAGGGCGTTCTGACATGTTTCGCGTTCTCGGTTTATCCGGCTATTTTAATTTGTGTATCACGTTTTTCCGGTGCATTCGTTTTAATGATGTTCGTCGTTGGTTTTGTCGCTTTCGTCGCTGCCTTGTGCTTCTGGGGGCTATGGCGAAGGGCCAATTCAGACGCTGTGTCTGTGACCGTCCCTAAGCCTCGCCGCCGCCGTCAATGGGAGAAGCCAGTGCCTCTCGCAGTCGTGCCAGGCATTGGTGCAAGTCCCTTCAAGGAGATCGAGCCTCCACTTGACCTTGATGCTTCGTATACCTATCAACGCATGGACACCCCGTTCTACTTCGGAGATGGTTACGTTAGTGGGCAAGGTACAGTGGAGGGCGAGAGTGCTATCGAGCCTTCCCTGGAGAGGACCATCGCTCAGTGCTCTGCCTTTTCGACCATGGACACTGTCTTGATCGGTAATGCAGAGGACTTCGATGGCCTTTCGAATAATCACCTAGATCACTCTCCCGTTCCTTGGACCAGAGAAGACGTGTTCAACAGCACGTTCATGGATGGAGTCGAGGAGAGTTTCCTTGATGATTATTTGCAGGAGGAGAGCACAGTCGACCTTGCTGAGTTTATGGTCGGATGTAGCACGACTCCTAACTGGGAAACTTCTTCTGAGTCGGATCATGGTTCCGGAGTTATCTGGGTAACGGAGAGTGCTCACACCGAGTCCGATTCCGGAAGTTGGGAGACAGAGAGCGAGCTCTCTGATCTCGACTCCGGAAACAGTTGGGAGACGGAGAGTGAGTACACCGACTCAGAGGAGGAGTTAATCTTGGATTAACTCATTGGCCTACAGACGCGAAATCGCGACAGTTGTGGGATCGCGAACTGCACTGTTCTTCTCTTGTTGACTAAGAGGAGCATAAGATGCAGCGTGAAAAAACAGATCAACAAAAACTAAAAAATGCAGTGCATGGAAGTTTTTGGATACGACTTCTTTGAGCCAAGTTGTTAGACAAAGCTTGGCTCAACCGAGGGGTAGGACAAAGCCTCATCCTACCCCTCATTTTTCCTTCTCCGCTTGTCCGCCTTGTCGTGGCGAGAAGGCTTGCGAGTGTCGATGACGGAGCCAGCTGAGCCGGCGGTAGCAATGAGCTACCAGCAGGGCCACCCTTGCCGGATAGGTGACTCCTCGAGACACCAGACTAAGTAGACAAGCAAGAGGCTCTACATGTAAAACACGAACGCACCCATTCCCTGACTGGGTTATGGACCTCGATAAGGGTACGGATCAAAAGGTGCCGGCTGGTTTACTATTCTGCGAGTCGGCGCCAATTTGCACCTCATTCGTCGCAGGTTCGTTCAGTCTCTCACTCGCAGACTTTCGGGATGTTCGTCGTGCGGTCAAATAACTGCGGTGTAACTCCGTAGTTGGAAAGTAAGAATTGCAGTTGGAATCGCTTGTCTTTCTTTATTTAAGCAATAGTGTGGCTTTTGCCACGTCCTTGAGACGAGTCTATGACGTCGTGGCGAGTTGTTTGTAATCAGAGACGAATTAGTTGTTAATTACATTCAAGGTAACGATACGCAAACACGATTCAACAACATGGCGTAAATCAAGGGGAATTAAATTTTTCGGAACTGTTCCGAGAATTTTTTGAATTATTCCGAGAATTTTTTGAACTATTCTGCGAATAATTTGGAATTATTCCGAGAATTCTTTGAATTATTCTGCGAATAATTTGGAATTATTCCGAGAATTCTTTGAATTATTCTGCGAATTTTTTCGCAGTTTTCCTCTCCGGAGGGTATATAAGGGCGTTCTGACATGTTTCGCGTTCTCGGTTTATCCGGCTATTTTAATTTGTGTATCACGTTTTTCCGGTGCATTCGTTTTAATGATGTTCGTCGTTGGTTTTGTCGCTTTCGTCGCTGCCTTGTGCTTCTGGGGGCTATGGCGAAGGGCCAATTCAGACGCTGTGTCTGTGACCGTCCCTAAGCCTCGCCGCCGCCGTCAATGGGAGAAGCCAGTGCCTCTCGCAGTCGTGCCAGGCATTGGTGCAAGTCCCTTCAAGGAGATCGAGCCTCCACTTGACCTTGATGCTTCGTATACCTATCAACGCATGGACACCCCGTTCTACTTCGGAGATGGTTACGTTAGTGGGCAAGGTACAGTGGAGGGCGAGAGTGCTATCGAGCCTTCCCTGGAGAGGACCATCGCTCAGTGCTCTGCCTTTTCGACCATGGACACTGTCTTGATCGGTAATGCAGAGGACTTCGATGGCCTTTCGAATAATCACCTAGATCACTCTCCCGTTCCTTGGACCAGAGAAGACGTGTTCAACAGCACGTTCATGGATGGAGTCGAGGAGAGTTTCCTTGATGATTATTTGCAGGAGGAGAGCACAGTCGACCTTGCTGAGTTTATGGTCGGATGTAGCACGACTCCTAACTGGGAAACTTCTTCTGAGTCGGATCATGGTTCCGGAGTTATCTGGGTAACGGAGAGTGCTCACACCGAGTCCGATTCCGGAAGTTGGGAGACAGAGAGCGAGCTCTCTGATCTCGACTCCGGAAACAGTTGGGAGACGGAGAGTGAGTACACCGACTCAGAGGAGGAGTTAATCTTGGATTAACTCATTGGCCTACAGACGCGAAATCGCGACAGTTGTGGGATCGCGAACTGCACTGTTCTTCTCTTGTTGACTAAGAGGAGCATAAGATGCAGCGTGAAAAAACAGATCAACAAAAACTAAAAAATGCAGTGCATGGAAGTTTTTGGATACGACTTCTTTGAGCCAAGTTGTTAGACAAAGCTTGGCTCAACCGAGGGGTAGGACAAAGCCTCATCCTACCCCTCATTTTTCCTTCTCCGCTTGTCCGCCTTGTCGTGGCGAGAAGGCTTGCGAGTGTCGATGACGGAGCCAGCTGAGCCGGCGGTAGCAATGAGCTACCAGCAGGGCCACCCTTGCCGGATAGGTGACTCCTCGAGACACCAGACTAAGTAGACAAGCAAGAGGCTCTACATGTAAAACACGAACGCACCCATTCCCTGACTGGGTTATGGACCTCGATAAGGGTACGGATCAAAAGGTGCCGGCTGGTTTACTATTCTGCGAGTCGGCGCCAATTTGCACCTCATTCGTCGCAGGTTCGTTCAGTCTCTCACTCGCAGACTTTCGGGATGTTCGTCGTGCGGTCAAATAACTGCGGTGTAACTCCGTAGTTGGAAAGTAAGAATTGCAGTTGGAATCGCTTGTCTTTCTTTATTTAAGCAATAGTGTGGCTTTTGCCACGTCCTTGAGACGAGTCTATGACGTCGTGGCGAGTTGTTTGTAATCAGAGACGAATTAGTTGTTAATTACATTCAACGTAACGATACGCAAACACGATTCAACAACATGGCGTAAATCAAGGGGAATTAAATTTTTCGGAACTGTTCCGAGAATTTTTTGAATTATTCCGAGAATTTTTTGAACTATTCTGCGAATAATTTGGAATTATTCCGAGAATTCTTTGAATTATTCTGCGAATAATTTGGAATTATTCCGAGAATTCTTTGAATTATTCTGCGAATTTTTTCGCAGTTTTCCTCTCCGGAGGGTATATAAGGGCGTTCTGACATGTTTCGCGTTCTCGGTTTATCCGGCTATTTTAATTTGTGTATCACGTTTTTCCGGTGCATTCGTTTTAATGATGTTCGTCGTTGGTTTTGTCGCTTTCGTCGCTGCCTTGTGCTTCTGGGGGCTATGGCGAAGGGCCAATTCAGACGCTGTGTCTGTGACCGTCCCTAAGCCTCGCCGCCGCCGTCAATGGGAGAAGCCAGTGCCTCTCGCAGTCGTGCCAGGCATTGGTGCAAGTCCCTTCAAGGAGATCGAGCCTCCACTTGACCTTGATGCTTCGTATACCTATCAACGCATGGACACCCCGTTCTACTTCGGAGATGGTTACGTTAGTGGGCAAGGTACAGTGGAGGGCGAGAGTGCTATCGAGCCTTCCCTGGAGAGGACCATCGCTCAGTGCTCTGCCTTTTCGACCATGGACACTGTCTTGATCGGTAATGCAGAGGACTTCGATGGCCTTTCGAATAATCACCTAGATCACTCTCCCGTTCCTTGGACCAGAGAAGACGTGTTCAACAGCACGTTCATGGATGGAGTCGAGGAGAGTTTCCTTGATGATTATTTGCAGGAGGAGAGCACAGTCGACCTTGCTGAGTTTATGGTCGGATGTAGCACGACTCCTAACTGGGAAACTTCTTCTGAGTCGGATCATGGTTCCGGAGTTATCTGGGTAACGGAGAGTGCTCACACCGAGTCCGATTCCGGAAGTTGGGAGACAGAGAGCGAGCTCTCTGATCTCGACTCCGGAAACAGTTGGGAGACGGAGAGTGAGTACACCGACTCAGAGGAGGAGTTAATCTTGGATTAACTCATTGGCCTACAGACGCGAAATCGCGACAGTTGTGGGATCGCGAACTGCACTGTTCTTCTCTTGTTGACTAAGAGGAGCATAAGATGCAGCGTGAAAAAACAGATCAACAAAAACTAAAAAATGCAGTGCATGGAAGTTTTTGGATACGACTTCTTTGAGCCAAGTTGTTAGACAAAGCTTGGCTCAACCGAGGGGTAGGACAAAGCCTCATCCTACCCCTCATTTTTCCTTCTCCGCTTGTCCGCCTTGTCGTGGCGAGAAGGCTTGCGAGTGTCGATGACGGAGCCAGCTGAGCCGGTGGTAGCAATGAGCTACCAGCAGGGCCACCCTTGCCGGATAGGTGACTCCTCGAGACACCAGACTAAGTAGACAAGCAAGAGGCTCTACATGTAAAACACGAACGCACCCATTCCCTGACTGGGTTATGGACCTCGATAAGGGTACGGATCAAAAGGTGCCGGCTGGTTTACTATTCTGCGAGTCGGCGCCAATTTGCACCTCATTCGTCGCAGGTTCGTTCAGTCTCTCACTCGCAGACTTTCGGGATGTTCGTCGTGCGGTCAAATAACTGCGGTGTAACTCCGTAGTTGGAAAGTAAGAATTGCAGTTGGAATCGCTTGTCTTTCTTTATTTAAGCAATAGTGTGGCTTTTGCCACGTCCTTGAGACGAGTCTATGACGTCGTGGCGAGTTGTTTGTAATCAGAGACGAATTAGTTGTTAATTACATTCAAGGTAACGATACGCAAACACGATTCAACAACATGGCGTAAATCAAGGGGAATTAAATTTTTCGGAACTGTTCCGAGAATTTTTTGAATTATTCCGAGAATTTTTTGAACTATTCTGCGAATAATTTGGAATTATTCCGAGAATTCTTTGAATTATTCTGCGAATAATTTGGAATTATTCCGAGAATTCTTTGAATTATTCTGCGAATTTTTTCGCAGTTTTCCTCTCCGGAGGGTATATAAGGGCGTTCTGACATGTTTCGCGTTCTCGGTTTATCCGGCTATTTTAATTTGTGTATCACGTTTTTCCGGTGCATTCGTTTTAATGATGTTCGTCGTTGGTTTTGTCGCTTTCGTCGCTGCCTTGTGCTTCTGGGGGCTATGGCGAAGGGCCAATTCAGACGCTGTGTCTGTGACCGTCCCTAAGCCTCGCCGCCGCCGTCAATGGGAGAAGCCAGTGCCTCTCGCAGTCGTGCCAGGCATTGGTGCAAGTCCCTTCAAGGAGATCGAGCCTCCACTTGACCTTGATGCTTCGTATACCTATCAACGCATGGACACCCCGTTCTACTTCGGAGATGGTTACGTTAGTGGGCAAGGTACAGTGGAGGGCGAGAGTGCTATCGAGCCTTCCCTGGAGAGGACCATCGCTCAGTGCTCTGCCTTTTCGACCATGGACACTGTCTTGATCGGTAATGCAGAGGACTTCGATGGCCTTTCGAATAATCACCTAGATCACTCTCCCGTTCCTTGGACCAGAGAAGACGTGTTCAACAGCACGTTCATGGATGGAGTCGAGGAGAGTTTCCTTGATGATTATTTGCAGGAGGAGAGCACAGTCGACCTTGCTGAGTTTATGGTCGGATGTAGCACGACTCCTAACTGGGAAACTTCTTCTGAGTCGGATCATGGTTCCGGAGTTATCTGGGTAACGGAGAGTGCTCACACCGAGTCCGATTCCGGAAGTTGGGAGACAGAGAGCGAGCTCTCTGATCTCGACTCCGGAAACAGTTGGGAGACGGAGAGTGAGTACACCGACTCAGAGGAGGAGTTAATCTTGGATTAACTCATTGGCCTACAGACGCGAAATCGCGACAGTTGTGGGATCGCGAACTGCACTGTTCTTCTCTTGTTGACTAAGAGGAGCATAAGATGCAGCGTGAAAAAACAGATCAACAAAAACTAAAAAATGCAGTGCATGGAAGTTTTTGGATACGACTTCTTTGAGCCAAGTTGTTAGACAAAGCTTGGCTCAACCGAGGTGTAGGACAAAGCCTCATCCTACCCCTCATTTTTCCTTCTCCGCTTGTCCGCCTTGTCGTGGCGAGAAGGCTTGCGAGTGTCGATGACGGAGCCAGCTGAGCCGGTGGTAGCAATGAGCTACCAGCAGGGCCACCCTTGCCGGATAGGTGACTCCTCGAGACACCAGACTAAGTAGACAAGCAAGAGGCTCTACATGTAAAACACGAACGCACCCATTCCCTGACTGGGTTATGGACCTCGATAAGGGTACGGATCAAAAGGTGCCGGCTGGTTTACTATTCTGCGAGTCGGCGCCAATTTGCACCTCATTCGTCGCAGGTTCGTTCAGTCTCTCACTCGCAGACTTTCGGGATGTTCGTCGTGCGGTCAAATAACTGCGGTGTAACTCCGTAGTTGGAAAGTAAGAATTGCAGTTGGAATCGCTTGTCTTTCTTTATTTAAGCAATAGTGTGGCTTTTGCCACGTCCTTGAGACGAGTCTATGACGTCGTGGCGAGTTGTTTGTAATCAGAGACGAATTAGTTGTTAATTACATTCAAGGTAACGATACGCAAACACGATTCAACAACATGGCGTAAATCAAGGGGAATTAAATTTTTCGGAACTGTTCCGAGAATTTTTTGAATTATTCCGAGAATTTTTTGAACTATTCTGCGAATAATTTGGAATTATTCCGAGAATTCTTTGAATTATTCTGCGAATAATTTGGAATTATTCCGAGAATTCTTTGAATTATTCTGCGAATTTTTTCGCAGTTTTCCTCTCCGGAGGGTATATAAGGGCGTTCTGACATGTTTCGCGTTCTCGGTTTATCCGGCTATTTTAATTTGTGTATCACGTTTTTCCGGTGCATTCGTTTTAATGATGTTCGTCGTTGGTTTTGTCGCTTTCGTCGCTGCCTTGTGCTTCTGGGGGCTATGGCGAAGGGCCAATTCAGACGCTGTGTCTGTGACCGTCCCTAAGCCTCGCCGCCGCCGTCAATGGGAGAAGCCAGTGCCTCTCGCAGTCGTGCCAGGCATTGGTGCAAGTCCCTTCAAGGAGATCGAGCCTCCACTTGACCTTGATGCTTCGTATACCTATCAACGCATGGACACCCCGTTCTACTTCGGAGATGGTTACGTTAGTGGGCAAGGTACAGTGGAGGGCGAGAGTGCTATCGAGCCTTCCCTGGAGAGGACCATCGCTCAGTGCTCTGCCTTTTCGACCATGGACACTGTCTTGATCGGTAATGCAGAGGACTTCGATGGCCTTTCGAATAATCACCTAGATCACTCTCCCGTTCCTTGGACCAGAGAAGACGTGTTCAACAGCACGTTCATGGATGGAGTCGAGGAGAGTTTCCTTGATGATTATTTGCAGGAGGAGAGCACAGTCGACCTTGCTGAGTTTATGGTCGGATGTAGCACGACTCCTAACTGGGAAACTTCTTCTGAGTCGGATCATGGTTCCGGAGTTATCTGGGTAACGGAGAGTGCTCACACCGAGTCCGATTCCGGAAGTTGGGAGACAGAGAGCGAGCTCTCTGATCTCGACTCCGGAAACAGTTGGGAGACGGAGAGTGAGTACACCGACTCAGAGGAGGAGTTAATCTTGGATTAACTCATTGGCCTACAGACGCGAAATCGCGACAGTTGTGGGATCGCGAACTGCACTGTCCTTCTCTTGTTGACTAAGAGGAGCATAAGATGCAGCGTGAAAAAACAGATCAACAAAAACTAAAAAATGCAGTGCATGGAAGTTTTTGGATACGACTTCTTTGAGCCAAGTTGTTAGACAAAGCTTGGCTCAACCGAGGGGTAGGACAAAGCCTCATCCTACCCCTCATTTTTCCTTCTCCGCTTGTCCGCCTTGTCGTGGCGAGAAGGCTTGCGAGTGTCGATGACGGAGCCAGCTGAGCCGGCGGTAGCAATGAGCTACCAGCAGGGCCACCCTTGCCGGATAGGTGACTCCTCGAGACACCAGACTAAGTAGACAAGCAAGAGGCTCTACATGTAAAACACGAACGCACCCATTCCCTGACTGGGTTATGGACCTCGATAAGGGTACGGATCAAAAGGTGCCGGCTGGTTTACTATTCTGCGAGTCGGCGCCAATTTGCACCTCATTCGTCGCAGGTTCGTTCAGTCTCTCACTCGCAGACTTTCGGGATGTTCGTCGTGCGGTCAAATAACTGCGGTGTAACTCCGTAGTTGGAAAGTAAGAATTGCAGTTGGAATCGCTTGTCTTTCTTTATTTAAGCAATAGTGTGGCTTTTGCCACGTCCTTGAGACGAGTCTATGACGTCGTGGCGAGTTGTTTGTAATCAGAGACGAATTAGTTGTTAATTACATTCAAGGTAACGATACGCAAACACGATTCAACAACATGGCGTAAATCAAGGGGAATTAAATTTTTCGGAACTGTTCCGAGAATTTTTTGAATTATTCCGAGAATTTTTTGAACTATTCTGCGAATAATTTGGAATTATTCCGAGAATTCTTTGAATTATTCTGCGAATAATTTGGAATTATTCCGAGAATTCTTTGAATTATTCTGCGAATTTTTTCGCAGTTTTCCTCTCCGGAGGGTATATAAGGGCGTTCTGACATGTTTCGCGTTCTCGGTTTATCCGGCTATTTTAATTTGTGTATCACGTTTTTCCGGTGCATTCGTTTTAATGATGTTCGTCGTTGGTTTTGTCGCTTTCGTCGCTGCCTTGTGCTTCTGGGGGCTATGGCGAAGGGCCAATTCAGACGCTGTGTCTGTGACCGTCCCTAAGCCTCGCCGCCGCCGTCAATGGGAGAAGCCAGTGCCTCTCGCAGTCGTGCCAGGCATTGGTGCAAGTCCCTTCAAGGAGATCGAGCCTCCACTTGACCTTGATGCTTCGTATACCTATCAACGCATGGACACCCCGTTCTACTTCGGAGATGGTTACGTTAGTGGGCAAGGTACAGTGGAGGGCGAGAGTGCTATCGAGCCTTCCCTGGAGAGGACCATCGCTCAGTGCTCTGCCTTTTCGACCATGGACACTGTCTTGATCGGTAATGCAGAGGACTTCGATGGCCTTTCGAATAATCACCTAGATCACTCTCCCGTTCCTTGGACCAGAGAAGACGTGTTCAACAGCACGTTCATGGATGGAGTCGAGGAGAGTTTCCTTGATGATTATTTGCAGGAGGAGAGCACAGTCGACCTTGCTGAGTTTATGGTCGGATGTAGCACGACTCCTAACTGGGAAACTTCTTCTGAGTCGGATCATGGTTCCGGAGTTATCTGGGTAACGGAGAGTGCTCACACCGAGTCCGATTCCGGAAGTTGGGAGACAGAGAGCGAGCTCTCTGATCTCGACTCCGGAAACAGTTGGGAGACGGAGAGTGAGTACACCGACTCAGAGGAGGAGTTAATCTTGGATTAACTCATTGGCCTACAGACGCGAAATCGCGACAGTTGTGGGATCGCGAACTGCACTGTCCTTCTCTTGTTGACTAAGAGGAGCATAAGATGCAGCGTGAAAAAACAGATCAACAAAAACTAAAAAATGCAGTGCATGGAAGTTTTTGGATACGACTTCTTTGAGCCAAGTTGTTAGACAAAGCTTGGCTCAACCGAGGGGTAGGACAAAGCCTCATCCTACCCCTCATTTTTCCTTCTCCGCTTGTCCGCCTTGTCGTGGCGAGAAGGCTTGCGAGTGTCGATGACGGAGCCAGCTGAGCCGGCGGTAGCAATGAGCTACCAGCAGGGCCACCCTTGCGATAGGTGACTCCTCGAGACACCAGACTAAGTAGACAAGCAAGAGGCTCTACATGTAAAACACGAACGCACCCATTCCCTGACTGGGTTATGGACCTCGATAAGGGTACGGATCAAAAGGTGCCGGCTGGTTTACTATTCTGCGAGTCGGCGCCAATTTGCACCTCATTCGTCGCAGGTTCGTTCAGTCTCTCACTCGCAGACTTTTCGGGATGTTTCGTCGTGCGGTCAAATAACTGCGGTGTAACTCCGTAGTTGGAAAGTAAGAATTGCAGTTGGAATCGCTTGTCTTTCTTTATTTAAGCAATAGTGTGGCTTTTGCCACGTCCTTGAGACGAGTCTATGACGTCGTGGCGAGTTGTTTGTAATCAGAGACGAATTAGTTGTTAATTACATTCAAGGTAACGATACGCAAACACGATTCAACAACATGGCGTAAATCAAGGGGAATTAAATTTTTCGGAACTGTTCCGAGAATTTTTTGAATTATTCCGAGAATTTTTTGAACTATTCTGCGAATAATTTGGAATTATTCCGAGAATTCTTTGAATTATTCTGCGAATAATTTGGAATTATTCCGAGAATTCTTTGAATTATTCTGCGAATTTTTTCGCAGTTTTCCTCTCCGGAGGGTATATAAGGGCGTTCTGACATGTTTCGCGTTCTCGGTTTATCCGGCTATTTTAATTTGTGTATCACGTTTTTCCGGTGCATTCGTTTTAATGATGTTCGTCGTTGGTTTTGTCGCTTTCGTCGCTGCCTTGTGCTTCTGGGGGCTATGGCGAAGGGCCAATTCAGACGCTGTGTCTGTGACCGTCCCTAAGCCTCGCCGCCGCCGTCAATGGGAGAAGCCAGTGCCTCTCGCAGTCGTGCCAGGCATTGGTGCAAGTCCCTTCAAGGAGATCGAGCCTCCACTTGACCTTGATGCTTCGTATACCTATCAACGCATGGACACCCCGTTCTACTTCGGAGATGGTTACGTTAGTGGGCAAGGTACAGTGGAGGGCGAGAGTGCTATCGAGCCTTCCCTGGAGAGGACCATCGCTCAGTGCTCTGCCTTTTCGACCATGGACACTGTCTTGATCGGTAATGCAGAGGACTTCGATGGCCTTTCGAATAATCACCTAGATCACTCTCCCGTTCCTTGGACCAGAGAAGACGTGTTCAACAGCACGTTCATGGATGGAGTCGAGGAGAGTTTCCTTGATGATTATTTGCAGGAGGAGAGCACAGTCGACCTTGCTGAGTTTATGGTCGGATGTAGCACGACTCCTAACTGGGAAACTTCTTCTGAGTCGGATCATGGTTCCGGAGTTATCTGGGTAACGGAGAGTGCTCACACCGAGTCCGATTCCGGAAGTTGGGAGACAGAGAGCGAGCTCTCTGATCTCGACTCCGGAAACAGTTGGGAGACGGAGAGTGAGTACACCGACTCAGAGGAGGAGTTAATCTTGGATTAACTCATTGGCCTACAGACGCGAAATCGCGACAGTTGTGGGATCGCGAACTGCACTGTCCTTCTCTTGTTGACTAAGAGGAGCATAAGATGCAGCGTGAAAAAACAGATCAACAAAAACTAAAAAATGCAGTGCATGGAAGTTTTTGGATACGACTTCTTTGAGCCAAGTTGTTAGACAAAGCTTGGCTCAACCGAGGGGTAGGACAAAGCCTCATCCTACCCCTCATTTTTCCTTCTCCGCTTGTCCGCCTTGTCGTGGCGAGAAGGCTTGCGAGTGTCGATGACGGAGCCAGCTGAGCCGGCGGTAGCAATGAGCTACCAGCAGGGCCACCCTTGCCGGATAGGTGACTCCTCGAGACACCAGACTAAGTAGACAAGCAAGAGGCTCTACATGTAAAACACGAACGCACCCATTCCCTGACTGGGTTATGGACCTCGATAAGGGTACGGATCAAAAGGTGCCGGCTGGTTTACTATTCTGCGAGTCGGCGCCAATTTGCACCTCATTCGTCGCAGGTTCGTTCAGTCTCTCACTCGCAGACTTTCGGGATGTTCGTCGTGCGGTCAAATAACTGCGGTGTAACTCCGTAGTTGGAAAGTAAGAATTGCAGTTGGAATCGCTTGTCTTTCTTTATTTAAGCAATAGTGTGGCTTTTGCCACGTCCTTGAGACGAGTCTATGACGTCGTGGCGAGTTGTTTGTAATCAGAGACGAATTAGTTGTTAATTACATTCAAGGTAACGATACGCAAACACGATTCAACAACATGGCGTAAATCAAGGGGAATTAAATTTTTCGGAACTGTTCCGAGAATTTTTTGAATTATTCCGAGAATTTTTTGAACTATTCTGCGAATAATTTGGAATTATTCCGAGAATTCTTTGAATTATTCTGCGAATAATTTGGAATTATTCCGAGAATTCTTTGAATTATTCTGCGAATTTTTTCGCAGTTTTCCTCTCCGGAGGGTATATAAGGGCGTTCTGACATGTTTCGCGTTCTCGGTTTATCCGGCTATTTTAATTTGTGTATCACGTTTTTCCGGTGCATTCGTTTTAATGATGTTCGTCGTTGGTTTTGTCGCTTTCGTCGCTGCCTTGTGCTTCTGGGGGCTATGGCGAAGGGCCAATTCAGACGCTGTGTCTGTGACCGTCCCTAAGCCTCGCCGCCGCCGTCAATGGGAGAAGCCAGTGCCTCTCGCAGTCGTGCCAGGCATTGGTGCAAGTCCCTTCAAGGAGATCGAGCCTCCACTTGACCTTGATGCTTCGTATACCTATCAACGCATGGACACCCCGTTCTACTTCGGAGATGGTTACGTTAGTGGGCAAGGTACAGTGGAGGGCGAGAGTGCTATCGAGCCTTCCCTGGAGAGGACCATCGCTCAGTGCTCTGCCTTTTCGACCATGGACACTGTCTTGATCGGTAATGCAGAGGACTTCGATGGCCTTTCGAATAATCACCTAGATCACTCTCCCGTTCCTTGGACCAGAGAAGACGTGTTCAACAGCACGTTCATGGATGGAGTCGAGGAGAGTTTCCTTGATGATTATTTGCAGGAGGAGAGCACAGTCGACCTTGCTGAGTTTATGGTCGGATGTAGCACGACTCCTAACTGGGAAACTTCTTCTGAGTCGGATCATGGTTCCGGAGTTATCTGGGTAACGGAGAGTGCTCACACCGAGTCCGATTCCGGAAGTTGGGAGACAGAGAGCGAGCTCTCTGATCTCGACTCCGGAAACAGTTGGGAGACGGAGAGTGAGTACACCGACTCAGAGGAGGAGTTAATCTTGGATTAACTCATTGGCCTACAGACGCGAAATCGCGACAGTTGTGGGATCGCGAACTGCACTGTTCTTCTCTTGTTGACTAAGAGGAGCATAAGATGCAGCGTGAAAAAACAGATCAACAAAAACTAAAAAATGCAGTGCATGGAAGTTTTTGGATACGACTTCTTTGAGCCAAGTTGTTAGACAAAGCTTGGCTCAACCGAGGGGTAGGACAAAGCCTCATCCTACCCCTCATTTTTCCTTCTCCGCTTGTCCGCCTTGTCGTGGCGAGAAGGCTTGCGAGTGTCGATGACGGAGCCAGCTGAGCCGGCGGTAGCAATGAGCTACCAGCAGGGCCACCCTTGCCGGATAGGTGACTCCTCGAGACACCAGACTAAGTAGACAAGCAAGAGGCTCTACATGTAAAACACGAACGCACCCATTCCCTGACTGGGTTATGGACCTCGATAAGGGTACGGATCAAAAGGTGCCGGCTGGTTTACTATTCTGCGAGTCGGCGCCAATTTGCACCTCATTCGTCGCAGGTTCGTTCAGTCTCTCACTCGCAGACTTTCGGGATGTTCGTCGTGCGGTCAAATAACTGCGGTGTAACTCCGTAGTTGGAAAGTAAGAATTGCAGTTGGAATCGCTTGTCTTTCTTTATTTAAGCAATAGTGTGGCTTTTGCCACGTCCTTGAGACGAGTCTATGACGTCGTGGCGAGTTGTTTGTAATCAGAGACGAATTAGTTGTTAATTACATTCAAGGTAACGATACGCAAACACGATTCAACAACATGGCGTAAATCAAGGGGAATTAAATTTTTCGGAACTGTTCCGAGAATTTTTTGAATTATTCCGAGAATTTTTTGAACTATTCTGCGAATAATTTGGAATTATTCCGAGAATTCTTTGAATTATTCTGCGAATAATTTGGAATTATTCCGAGAATTCTTTGAATTATTCTGCGAATTTTTTCGCAGTTTTCCTCTCCGGAGGGTATATAAGGGCGTTCTGACATGTTTCGCGTTCTCGGTTTATCCGGCTATTTTAATTTGTGTATCACGTTTTTCCGGTGCATTCGTTTTAATGATGTTCGTCGTTGGTTTTGTCGCTTTCGTCGCTGCCTTGTGCTTCTGGGGGCTATGGCGAAGGGCCAATTCAGACGCTGTGTCTGTGACCGTCCCTAAGCCTCGCCGCCGCCGTCAATGGGAGAAGCCAGTGCCTCTCGCAGTCGTGCCAGGCATTGGTGCAAGTCCCTTCAAGGAGATCGAGCCTCCACTTGACCTTGATGCTTCGTATACCTATCAACGCATGGACACCCCGTTCTACTTCGGAGATGGTTACGTTAGTGGGCAAGGTACAGTGGAGGGCGAGAGTGCTATCGAGCCTTCCCTGGAGAGGACCATCGCTCAGTGCTCTGCCTTTTCGACCATGGACACTGTCTTGATCGGTAATGCAGAGGACTTCGATGGCCTTTCGAATAATCACCTAGATCACTCTCCCGTTCCTTGGACCAGAGAAGACGTGTTCAACAGCACGTTCATGGATGGAGTCGAGGAGAGTTTCCTTGATGATTATTTGCAGGAGGAGAGCACAGTCGACCTTGCTGAGTTTATGGTCGGATGTAGCACGACTCCTAACTGGGAAACTTCTTCTGAGTCGGATCATGGTTCCGGAGTTATCTGGGTAACGGAGAGTGCTCACACCGAGTCCGATTCCGGAAGTTGGGAGACAGAGAGCGAGCTCTCTGATCTCGACTCCGGAAACAGTTGGGAGACGGAGAGTGAGTACACCGACTCAGAGGAGGAGTTAATCTTGGATTAACTCATTGGCCTACAGACGCGAAATCGCGACAGTTGTGGGATCGCGAACTGCACTGTTCTTCTCTTGTTGACTAAGAGGAGCATAAGATGCAGCGTGAAAAAACAGATCAACAAAAACTAAAAAATGCAGTGCATGGAAGTTTTTGGATACGACTTCTTTGAGCCAAGTTGTTAGACAAAGCTTGGCTCAACCGAGGGGTAGGACAAAGCCTCATCCTACCCCTCATTTTTCCTTCTCCGCTTGTCCGCCTTGTCGTGGCGAGAAGGCTTGCGAGTGTCGATGACGGAGCCAGCTGAGCCGGCGGTAGCAATGAGCTACCAGCAGGGCCACCCTTGCCGGATAGGTGACTCCTCGAGACACCAGACTAAGTAGACAAGCAAGAGGCTCTACATGTAAAACACGAACGCACCCATTCCCTGACTGGGTTATGGACCTCGATAAGGGTACGGATCAAAAGGTGCCGGCTGGTTTACTATTCTGCGAGTCGGCGCCAATTTGCACCTCATTCGTCGCAGGTTCGTTCAGTCTCTCACTCGCAGACTTTCGGGATGTTCGTCGTGCGGTCAAATAACTGCGGTGTAACTCCGTAGTTGGAAAGTAAGAATTGCAGTTGGAATCGCTTGTCTTTCTTTATTTAAGCAATAGTGTGGCTTTTGCCACGTCCTTGAGACGAGTCTATGACGTCGTGGCGAGTTGTTTGTAATCAGAGACGAATTAGTTGTTAATTACATTCAAGGTAACGATACGCAAACACGATTCAACAACATGGCGTAAATCAAGGGGAATTAAATTTTTCGGAACTGTTCCGAGAATTTTTTGAATTATTCCGAGAATTTTTTGAACTATTCTGCGAATAATTTGGAATTATTCCGAGAATTCTTTGAATTATTCTGCGAATAATTTGGAATTATTCCGAGAATTCTTTGAATTATTCTGCGAATTTTTTCGCAGTTTTCCTCTCCGGAGGGTATATAAGGGCGTTCTGACATGTTTCGCGTTCTCGGTTTATCCGGCTATTTTAATTTGTGTATCACGTTTTTCCGGTGCATTCGTTTTAATGATGTTCGTCGTTGGTTTTGTCGCTTTCGTCGCTGCCTTGTGCTTCTGGGGGCTATGGCGAAGGGCCAATTCAGACGCTGTGTCTGTGACCGTCCCTAAGCCTCGCCGCCGCCGTCAATGGGAGAAGCCAGTGCCTCTCGCAGTCGTGCCAGGCATTGGTGCAAGTCCCTTCAAGGAGATCGAGCCTCCACTTGACCTTGATGCTTCGTATACCTATCAACGCATGGACACCCCGTTCTACTTCGGAGATGGTTACGTTAGTGGGCAAGGTACAGTGGAGGGCGAGAGTGCTATCGAGCCTTCCCTGGAGAGGACCATCGCTCAGTGCTCTGCCTTTTCGACCATGGACACTGTCTTGATCGGTAATGCAGAGGACTTCGATGGCCTTTCGAATAATCACCTAGATCACTCTCCCGTTCCTTGGACCAGAGAAGACGTGTTCAACAGCACGTTCATGGATGGAGTCGAGGAGAGTTTCCTTGATGATTATTTGCAGGAGGAGAGCACAGTCGACCTTGCTGAGTTTATGGTCGGATGTAGCACGACTCCTAACTGGGAAACTTCTTCTGAGTCGGATCATGGTTCCGGAGTTATCTGGGTAACGGAGAGTGCTCACACCGAGTCCGATTCCGGAAGTTGGGAGACAGAGAGCGAGCTCTCTGATCTCGACTCCGGAAACAGTTGGGAGACGGAGAGTGAGTACACCGACTCAGAGGAGGAGTTAATCTTGGATTAACTCATTGGCCTACAGACGCGAAATCGCGACAGTTGTGGGATCGCGAACTGCACTGTTCTTCTCTTGTTGACTAAGAGGAGCATAAGATGCAGCGTGAAAAAACAGATCAACAAAAACTAAAAAATGCAGTGCATGGAAGTTTTTGGATACGACTTCTTTGAGCCAAGTTGTTAGACAAAGCTTGGCTCAACCGAGGGGTAGGACAAAGCCTCATCCTACCCCTCATTTTTCCTTCTCCGCTTGTCCGCCTTGTCGTGGCGAGAAGGCTTGCGAGTGTCGATGACGGAGCCAGCTGAGCCGGCGGTAGCAATGAGCTACCAGCAGGGCCACCCTTGCCGGATAGGTGACTCCTCGAGACACCAGACTAAGTAGACAAGCAAGAGGCTCTACATGTAAAACACGAACGCACCCATTCCCTGACTGGGTTATGGACCTCGATAAGGGTACGGATCAAAAGGTGCCGGCTGGTTTACTATTCTGCGAGTCGGCGCCAATTTGCACCTCATTCGTCGCAGGTTCGTTCAGTCTCTCACTCGCAGACTTTCGGGATGTTCGTCGTGCGGTCAAATAACTGCGGTGTAACTCCGTAGTTGGAAAGTAAGAATTGCAGTTGGAATCGCTTGTCTTTCTTTATTTAAGCAATAGTGTGGCTTTTGCCACGTCCTTGAGACGAGTCTATGACGTCGTGGCGAGTTGTTTGTAATCAGAGACGAATTAGTTGTTAATTACATTCAAGGTAACGATACGCAAACACGATTCAACAACATGGCGTAAATCAAGGGGAATTAAATTTTTCGGAACTGTTCCGAGAATTTTTTGAATTATTCCGAGAATTTTTTGAACTATTCTGCGAATAATTTGGAATTATTCCGAGAATTCTTTGAATTATTCTGCGAATAATTTGGAATTATTCCGAGAATTCTTTGAATTATTCTGCGAATTTTTTCGCAGTTTTCCTCTCCGGAGGGTATATAAGGGCGTTCTGACATGTTTCGCGTTCTCGGTTTATCCGGCTATTTTAATTTGTGTATCACGTTTTTCCGGTGCATTCGTTTTAATGATGTTCGTCGTTGGTTTTGTCGCTTTCGTCGCTGCCTTGTGCTTCTGGGGGCTATGGCGAAGGGCCAATTCAGACGCTGTGTCTGTGACCGTCCCTAAGCCTCGCCGCCGCCGTCAATGGGAGAAGCCAGTGCCTCTCGCAGTCGTGCCAGGCATTGGTGCAAGTCCCTTCAAGGAGATCGAGCCTCCACTTGACCTTGATGCTTCGTATACCTATCAACGCATGGACACCCCGTTCTACTTCGGAGATGGTTACGTTAGTGGGCAAGGTACAGTGGAGGGCGAGAGTGCTATCGAGCCTTCCCTGGAGAGGACCATCGCTCAGTGCTCTGCCTTTTCGACCATGGACACTGTCTTGATCGGTAATGCAGAGGACTTCGATGGCCTTTCGAATAATCACCTAGATCACTCTCCCGTTCCTTGGACCAGAGAAGACGTGTTCAACAGCACGTTCATGGATGGAGTCGAGGAGAGTTTCCTTGATGATTATTTGCAGGAGGAGAGCACAGTCGACCTTGCTGAGTTTATGGTCGGATGTAGCACGACTCCTAACTGGGAAACTTCTTCTGAGTCGGATCATGGTTCCGGAGTTATCTGGGTAACGGAGAGTGCTCACACCGAGTCCGATTCCGGAAGTTGGGAGACAGAGAGCGAGCTCTCTGATCTCGACTCCGGAAACAGTTGGGAGACGGAGAGTGAGTACACCGACTCAGAGGAGGAGTTAATCTTGGATTAACTCATTGGCCTACAGACGCGAAATCGCGACAGTTGTGGGATCGCGAACTGCACTGTTCTTCTCTTGTTGACTAAGAGGAGCATAAGATGCAGCGTGAAAAAACAGATCAACAAAAACTAAAAAATGCAGTGCATGGAAGTTTTTGGATACGACTTCTTTGAGCCAAGTTGTTAGACAAAGCTTGGCTCAACCGAGGGGTAGGACAAAGCCTCATCCTACCCCTCATTTTTCCTTCTCCGCTTGTCCGCCTTGTCGTGGCGAGAAGGCTTGCGAGTGTCGATGACGGAGCCAGCTGAGCCGGCGGTAGCAATGAGCTACCAGCAGGGCCACCCTTGCCGGATAGGTGACTCCTCGAGACACCAGACTAAGTAGACAAGCAAGAGGCTCTACATGTAAAACACGAACGCACCCATTCCCTGACTGGGTTATGGACCTCGATAAGGGTACGGATCAAAAGGTGCCGGCTGGTTTACTATTCTGCGAGTCGGCGCCAATTTGCACCTCATTCGTCGCAGGTTCGTTCAGTCTCTCACTCGCAGACTTTCGGGATGTTCGTCGTGCGGTCAAATAACTGCGGTGTAACTCCGTAGTTGGAAAGTAAGAATTGCAGTTGGAATCGCTTGTCTTTCTTTATTTAAGCAATAGTGTGGCTTTTGCCACGTCCTTGAGACGAGTCTATGACGTCGTGGCGAGTTGTTTGTAATCAGAGACGAATTAGTTGTTAATTACATTCAAGGTAACGATACGCAAACACGATTCAACAACATGGCGTAAATCAAGGGGAATTAAATTTTTCGGAACTGTTCCGAGAATTTTTTGAATTATTCCGAGAATTTTTTGAACTATTCTGCGAATAATTTGGAATTATTCCGAGAATTCTTTGAATTATTCTGCGAATAATTTGGAATTATTCCGAGAATTCTTTGAATTATTCTGCGAATTTTTTCGCAGTTTTCCTCTCCGGAGGGTATATAAGGGCGTTCTGACATGTTTCGCGTTCTCGGTTTATCCGGCTATTTTAATTTGTGTATCACGTTTTTCCGGTGCATTCGTTTTAATGATGTTCGTCGTTGGTTTTGTCGCTTTCGTCGCTGCCTTGTGCTTCTGGGGGCTATGGCGAAGGGCCAATTCAGACGCTGTGTCTGTGACCGTCCCTAAGCCTCGCCGCCGCCGTCAATGGGAGAAGCCAGTGCCTCTCGCAGTCGTGCCAGGCATTGGTGCAAGTCCCTTCAAGGAGATCGAGCCTCCACTTGACCTTGATGCTTCGTATACCTATCAACGCATGGACACCCCGTTCTACTTCGGAGATGGTTACGTTAGTGGGCAAGGTACAGTGGAGGGCGAGAGTGCTATCGAGCCTTCCCTGGAGAGGACCATCGCTCAGTGCTCTGCCTTTTCGACCATGGACACTGTCTTGATCGGTAATGCAGAGGACTTCGATGGCCTTTCGAATAATCACCTAGATCACTCTCCCGTTCCTTGGACCAGAGAAGACGTGTTCAACAGCACGTTCATGGATGGAGTCGAGGAGAGTTTCCTTGATGATTATTTGCAGGAGGAGAGCACAGTCGACCTTGCTGAGTTTATGGTCGGATGTAGCACGACTCCTAACTGGGAAACTTCTTCTGAGTCGGATCATGGTTCCGGAGTTATCTGGGTAACGGAGAGTGCTCACACCGAGTCCGATTCCGGAAGTTGGGAGACAGAGAGCGAGCTCTCTGATCTCGACTCCGGAAACAGTTGGGAGACGGAGAGTGAGTACACCGACTCAGAGGAGGAGTTAATCTTGGATTAACTCATTGGCCTACAGACGCGAAATCGCGACAGTTGTGGGATCGCGAACTGCACTGTTCTTCTCTTGTTGACTAAGAGGAGCATAAGATGCAGCGTGAAAAAACAGATCAACAAAAACTAAAAAATGCAGTGCATGGAAGTTTTTGGATACGACTTCTTTGAGCCAAGTTGTTAGACAAAGCTTGGCTCAACCGAGGGGTAGGACAAAGCCTCATCCTACCCCTCATTTTTCCTTCTCCGCTTGTCCGCCTTGTCGTGGCGAGAAGGCTTGCGAGTGTCGATGACGGAGCCAGCTGAGCCGGCGGTAGCAATGAGCTACCAGCAGGGCCACCCTTGCCGGATAGGTGACTCCTCGAGACACCAGACTAAGTAGACAAGCAAGAGGCTCTACATGTAAAACACGAACGCACCCATTCCCTGACTGGGTTATGGACCTCGATAAGGGTACGGATCAAAAGGTGCCGGCTGGTTTACTATTCTGCGAGTCGGCGCCAATTTGCACCTCATTCGTCGCAGGTTCGTTCAGTCTCTCACTCGCAGACTTTCGGGATGTTCGTCGTGCGGTCAAATAACTGCGGTGTAACTCCGTAGTTGGAAAGTAAGAATTGCAGTTGGAATCGCTTGTCTTTCTTTATTTAAGCAATAGTGTGGCTTTTGCCACGTCCTTGAGACGAGTCTATGACGTCGTGGCGAGTTGTTTGTAATCAGAGACGAATTAGTTGTTAATTACATTCAAGGTAACGATACGCAAACACGATTCAACAACATGGCGTAAATCAAGGGGAATTAAATTTTTCGGAACTGTTCCGAGAATTTTTTGAATTATTCCGAGAATTTTTTGAACTATTCTGCGAATAATTTGGAATTATTCCGAGAATTCTTTGAATTATTCTGCGAATAATTTGGAATTATTCCGAGAATTCTTTGAATTATTCTGCGAATTTTTTCGCAGTTTTCCTCTCCGGAGTTTATATAAGGGCGTTCTGACATGTTTCGCGTTCTCGGTTTATCCGGCTATTTTAATTTGTGTATCACGTTTTTCCGGTGCATTCGTTTTAATGATGTTCGTCGTTGGTTTTGTCGCTTTCGTCGCTGCCTTGTGCTTCTGGGGGCTATGGCGAAGGGCCAATTCAGACGCTGTGTCTGTGACCGTCCCTAAGCCTCGCCGCCGCCGTCAATGGGAGAAGCCAGTGCCTCTCGCAGTCGTGCCAGGCATTGGTGCAAGTCCCTTCAAGGAGATCGAGCCTCCACTTGACCTTGATGCTTCGTATACCTATCAACGCATGGACACCCCGTTCTACTTCGGAGATGGTTACGTTAGTGGGCAAGGTACAGTGGAGGGCGAGAGTGCTATCGAGCCTTCCCTGGAGAGGACCATCGCTCAGTGCTCTGCCTTTTCGACCATGGACACTGTCTTGATCGGTAATGCAGAGGACTTCGATGGCCTTTCGAATAATCACCTAGATCACTCTCCCGTTCCTTGGACCAGAGAAGACGTGTTCAACAGCACGTTCATGGATGGAGTCGAGGAGAGTTTCCTTGATGATTATTTGCAGGAGGAGAGCACAGTCGACCTTGCTGAGTTTATGGTCGGATGTAGCACGACTCCTAACTGGGAAACTTCTTCTGAGTCGGATCATGGTTCCGGAGTTATCTGGGTAACGGAGAGTGCTCACACCGAGTCCGATTCCGGAAGTTGGGAGACAGAGAGCGAGCTCTCTGATCTCGACTCCGGAAACAGTTGGGAGACGGAGAGTGAGTACACCGACTCAGAGGAGGAGTTAATCTTGGATTAACTCATTGGCCTACAGACGCGAAATCGCGACAGTTGTGGGATCGCGAACTGCACTGTTCTTCTCTTGTTGACTAAGAGGAGCATAAGATGCAGCGTGAAAAAACAGATCAACAAAAACTAAAAAATGCAGTGCATGGAAGTTTTTGGATACGACTTCTTTGAGCCAAGTTGTTAGACAAAGCTTGGCTCAACCGAGGGGTAGGACAAAGCCTCATCCTACCCCTCATTTTTCCTTCTCCGCTTGTCCGCCTTGTCGTGGCGAGAAGGCTTGCGAGTGTCGATGACGGAGCCAGCTGAGCCGGCGGTAGCAATGAGCTACCAGCAGGGCCACCCTTGCCGGATAGGTGACTCCTCGAGACACCAGACTAAGTAGACAAGCAAGAGGCTCTACATGTAAAACACGAACGCACCCATTCCCTGACTGGGTTATGGACCTCGATAAGGGTACGGATCAAAAGGTGCCGGCTGGTTTACTATTCTGCGAGTCGGCGCCAATTTGCACCTCATTCGTCGCAGGTTCGTTCAGTCTCTCACTCGCAGACTTTCGGGATGTTCGTCGTGCGGTCAAATAACTGCGGTGTAACTCCGTAGTTGGAAAGTAAGAATTGCAGTTGGAATCGCTTGTCTTTCTTTATTTAAGCAATAGTGTGGCTTTTGCCACGTCCTTGAGACGAGTCTATGACGTCGTGGCGAGTTGTTTGTAATCAGAGACGAATTAGTTGTTAATTACATTCAAGGTAACGATACGCAAACACGATTCAACAACATGGCGTAAATCAAGGGGAATTAAATTTTTCGGAACTGTTCCGAGAATTTTTTGAATTATTCCGAGAATTTTTTGAACTATTCTGCGAATAATTTGGAATTATTCCGAGAATTCTTTGAATTATTCTGCGAATAATTTGGAATTATTCCGAGAATTCTTTGAATTATTCTGCGAATTTTTTCGCAGTTTTCCTCTCCGGAGTTTATATAAGGGCGTTCTGACATGTTTCGCGTTCTCGGTTTATCCGGCTATTTTAATTTGTGTATCACGTTTTTCCGGTGCATTCGTTTTAATGATGTTCGTCGTTGGTTTTGTCGCTTTCGTCGCTGCCTTGTGCTTCTGGGGGCTATGGCGAAGGGCCAATTCAGACGCTGTGTCTGTGACCGTCCCTAAGCCTCGCCGCCGCCGTCAATGGGAGAAGCCAGTGCCTCTCGCAGTCGTGCCAGGCATTGGTGCAAGTCCCTTCAAGGAGATCGAGCCTCCACTTGACCTTGATGCTTCGTATACCTATCAACGCATGGACACCCCGTTCTACTTCGGAGATGGTTACGTTAGTGGGCAAGGTACAGTGGAGGGCGAGAGTGCTATCGAGCCTTCCCTGGAGAGGACCATCGCTCAGTGCTCTGCCTTTTCGACCATGGACACTGTCTTGATCGGTAATGCAGAGGACTTCGATGGCCTTTCGAATAATCACCTAGATCACTCTCCCGTTCCTTGGACCAGAGAAGACGTGTTCAACAGCACGTTCATGGATGGAGTCGAGGAGAGTTTCCTTGATGATTATTTGCAGGAGGAGAGCACAGTCGACCTTGCTGAGTTTATGGTCGGATGTAGCACGACTCCTAACTGGGAAACTTCTTCTGAGTCGGATCATGGTTCCGGAGTTATCTGGGTAACGGAGAGTGCTCACACCGAGTCCGATTCCGGAAGTTGGGAGACAGAGAGCGAGCTCTCTGATCTCGACTCCGGAAACAGTTGGGAGACGGAGAGTGAGTACACCGACTCAGAGGAGGAGTTAATCTTGGATTAACTCATTGGCCTACAGACGCGAAATCGCGACAGTTGTGGGATCGCGAACTGCACTGTTCTTCTCTTGTTGACTAAGAGGAGCATAAGATGCAGCGTGAAAAAACAGATCAACAAAAACTAAAAAATGCAGTGCATGGAAGTTTTTGGATACGACTTCTTTGAGCCAAGTTGTTAGACAAAGCTTGGCTCAACCGAGGGGTAGGACAAAGCCTCATCCTACCCCTCATTTTTCCTTCTCCGCTTGTCCGCCTTGTCGTGGCGAGAAGGCTTGCGAGTGTCGATGACGGAGCCAGCTGAGCCGGCGGTAGCAATGAGCTACCAGCAGGGCCACCCTTGCCGGATAGGTGACTCCTCGAGACACCAGACTAAGTAGACAAGCAAGAGGCTCTACATGTAAAACACGAACGCACCCATTCCCTGACTGGGTTATGGACCTCGATAAGGGTACGGATCAAAAGGTGCCGGCTGGTTTACTATTCTGCGAGTCGGCGCCAATTTGCACCTCATTCGTCGCAGGTTCGTTCAGTCTCTCACTCGCAGACTTTCGGGATGTTCGTCGTGCGGTCAAATAACTGCGGTGTAACTCCGTAGTTGGAAAGTAAGAATTGCAGTTGGAATCGCTTGTCTTTCTTTATTTAAGCAATAGTGTGGCTTTTGCCACGTCCTTGAGACGAGTCTATGACGTCGTGGCGAGTTGTTTGTAATCAGAGACGAATTAGTTGTTAATTACATTCAAGGTAACGATACGCAAACACGATTCAACAACATGGCGTAAATCAAGGGGAATTAAATTTTTCGGAACTGTTCCGAGAATTTTTTGAATTATTCCGAGAATTTTTTGAACTATTCTGCGAATAATTTGGAATTATTCCGAGAATTCTTTGAATTATTCTGCGAATAATTTGGAATTATTCCGAGAATTCTTTGAATTATTCTGCGAATTTTTTCGCAGTTTTCCTCTCCGGAGGGTATATAAGGGCGTTCTGACATGTTTCGCGTTCTCGGTTTATCCGGCTATTTTAATTTGTGTATCACGTTTTTCCGGTGCATTCGTTTTAATGATGTTCGTCGTTGGTTTTGTCGCTTTCGTCGCTGCCTTGTGCTTCTGGGGGCTATGGCGAAGGGCCAATTCAGACGCTGTGTCTGTGACCGTCCCTAAGCCTCGCCGCCGCCGTCAATGGGAGAAGCCAGTGCCTCTCGCAGTCGTGCCAGGCATTGGTGCAAGTCCCTTCAAGGAGATCGAGCCTCCACTTGACCTTGATGCTTCGTATACCTATCAACGCATGGACACCCCGTTCTACTTCGGAGATGGTTACGTTAGTGGGCAAGGTACAGTGGAGGGCGAGAGTGCTATCGAGCCTTCCCTGGAGAGGACCATCGCTCAGTGCTCTGCCTTTTCGACCATGGACACTGTCTTGATCGGTAATGCAGAGGACTTCGATGGCCTTTCGAATAATCACCTAGATCACTCTCCCGTTCCTTGGACCAGAGAAGACGTGTTCAACAGCACGTTCATGGATGGAGTCGAGGAGAGTTTCCTTGATGATTATTTGCAGGAGGAGAGCACAGTCGACCTTGCTGAGTTTATGGTCGGATGTAGCACGACTCCTAACTGGGAAACTTCTTCTGAGTCGGATCATGGTTCCGGAGTTATCTGGGTAACGGAGAGTGCTCACACCGAGTCCGATTCCGGAAGTTGGGAGACAGAGAGCGAGCTCTCTGATCTCGACTCCGGAAACAGTTGGGAGACGGAGAGTGAGTACACCGACTCAGAGGAGGAGTTAATCTTGGATTAACTCATTGGCCTACAGACGCGAAATCGCGACAGTTGTGGGATCGCGAACTGCACTGTTCTTCTCTTGTTGACTAAGAGGAGCATAAGATGCAGCGTGAAAAAACAGATCAACAAAAACTAAAAAATGCAGTGCATGGAAGTTTTTGGATACGACTTCTTTGAGCCAAGTTGTTAGACAAAGCTTGGCTCAACCGAGGGGTAGGACAAAGCCTCATCCTACCCCTCATTTTTCCTTCTCCGCTTGTCCGCCTTGTCGTGGCGAGAAGGCTTGCGAGTGTCGATGACGGAGCCAGCTGAGCCGGCGGTAGCAATGAGCTACCAGCAGGACCACCCTTGCCGGATAGGTGACTCCTCGAGACACCAGACTAAGTAGACAAGCAAGAGGCTCTACATGTAAAACACGAACGCACCCATTCCCTGACTGGGTTATGGACCTCGATAAGGGTACGGATCAAAAGGTGCCGGCTGGTTTACTATTCTGCGAGTCGGCGCCAATTTGCACCTCATTCGTCGCAGGTTCGTTCAGTCTCTCACTCGCAGACTTTCGGGATGTTCGTCGTGCGGTCAAATAACTGCGGTGTAACTCCGTAGTTGGAAAGTAAGAATTGCAGTTGGAATCGCTTGTCTTTCTTTATTTAAGCAATAGTGTGGCTTTTGCCACGTCCTTGAGACGAGTCTATGACGTCGTGGCGAGTTGTTTGTAATCAGAGACGAATTAGTTGTTAATTACATTCAAGGTAACGATACGCAAACACGATTCAACAACATGGCGTAAATCAAGGGGAATTAAATTTTTCGGAACTGTTCCGAGAATTTTTTGAATTATTCCGAGAATTTTTTGAACTATTCTGCGAATAATTTGGAATTATTCCGAGAATTCTTTGAATTATTCTGCGAATAATTTGGAATTATTCCGAGAATTCTTTGAATTATTCTGCGAATTTTTTCGCAGTTTTCCTCTCCGGAGGGTATATAAGGGCGTTCTGACATGTTTCGCGTTCTCGGTTTATCCGGCTATTTTAATTTGTGTATCACGTTTTTCCGGTGCATTCGTTTTAATGATGTTCGTCGTTGGTTTTGTCGCTTTCGTCGCTGCCTTGTGCTTCTGGGGGCTATGGCGAAGGGCCAATTCAGACGCTGTGTCTGTGACCGTCCCTAAGCCTCGCCGCCGCCGTCAATGGGAGAAGCCAGTGCCTCTCGCAGTCGTGCCAGGCATTGGTGCAAGTCCCTTCAAGGAGATCGAGCCTCCACTTGACCTTGATGCTTCGTATACCTATCAACGCATGGACACCCCGTTCTACTTCGGAGATGGTTACGTTAGTGGGCAAGGTACAGTGGAGGGCGAGAGTGCTATCGAGCCTTCCCTGGAGAGGACCATCGCTCAGTGCTCTGCCTTTTCGACCATGGACACTGTCTTGATCGGTAATGCAGAGGACTTCGATGGCCTTTCGAATAATCACCTAGATCACTCTCCCGTTCCTTGGACCAGAGAAGACGTGTTCAACAGCACGTTCATGGATGGAGTCGAGGAGAGTTTCCTTGATGATTATTTGCAGGAGGAGAGCACAGTCGACCTTGCTGAGTTTATGGTCGGATGTAGCACGACTCCTAACTGGGAAACTTCTTCTGAGTCGGATCATGGTTCCGGAGTTATCTGGGTAACGGAGAGTGCTCACACCGAGTCCGATTCCGGAAGTTGGGAGACAGAGAGCGAGCTCTCTGATCTCGACTCCGGAAACAGTTGGGAGACGGAGAGTGAGTACACCGACTCAGAGGAGGAGTTAATCTTGGATTAACTCATTGGCCTACAGACGCGAAATCGCGACAGTTGTGGGATCGCGAACTGCACTGTTCTTCTCTTGTTGACTAAGAGGAGCATAAGATGCAGCGTGAAAAAACAGATCAACAAAAACTAAAAAATGCAGTGCATGGAAGTTTTTGGATACGACTTCTTTGAGCCAAGTTGTTAGACAAAGCTTGGCTCAACCGAGGGGTAGGACAAAGCCTCATCCTACCCCTCATTTTTCCTTCTCCGCTTGTCCGCCTTGTCGTGGCGAGAAGGCTTGCGAGTGTCGATGACGGAGCCAGCTGAGCCGGCGGTAGCAATGAGCTACCAGCAGGACCACCCTTGCCGGATAGGTGACTCCTCGAGACACCAGACTAAGTAGACAAGCAAGAGGCTCTACATGTAAAACACGAACGCACCCATTCCCTGACTGGGTTATGGACCTCGATAAGGGTACGGATCAAAAGGTGCCGGCTGGTTTACTATTCTGCGAGTCGGCGCCAATTTGCACCTCATTCGTCGCAGGTTCGTTCAGTCTCTCACTCGCAGACTTTCGGGATGTTCGTCGTGCGGTCAAATAACTGCGGTGTAACTCCGTAGTTGGAAAGTAAGAATTGCAGTTGGAATCGCTTGTCTTTCTTTATTTAAGCAATAGTGTGGCTTTTGCCACGTCCTTGAGACGAGTCTATGACGTCGTGGCGAGTTGTTTGTAATCAGAGACGAATTAGTTGTTAATTACATTCAAGGTAACGATACGCAAACACGATTCAACAACATGGCGTAAATCAAGGGGAATTAAATTTTTCGGAACTGTTCCGAGAATTTTTTGAATTATTCCGAGAATTTTTTGAACTATTCTGCGAATAATTTGGAATTATTCCGAGAATTCTTTGAATTATTCTGCGAATAATTTGGAATTATTCCGAGAATTCTTTGAATTATTCTGCGAATTTTTTCGCAGTTTTCCTCTCCGGAGGGTATATAAGGGCGTTCTGACATGTTTCGCGTTCTCGGTTTATCCGGCTATTTTAATTTGTGTATCACGTTTTTCCGGTGCATTCGTTTTAATGATGTTCGTCGTTGGTTTTGTCGCTTTCGTCGCTGCCTTGTGCTTCTGGGGGCTATGGCGAAGGGCCAATTCAGACGCTGTGTCTGTGACCGTCCCTAAGCCTCGCCGCCGCCGTCAATGGGAGAAGCCAGTGCCTCTCGCAGTCGTGCCAGGCATTGGTGCAAGTCCCTTCAAGGAGATCGAGCCTCCACTTGACCTTGATGCTTCGTATACCTATCAACGCATGGACACCCCGTTCTACTTCGGAGATGGTTACGTTAGTGGGCAAGGTACAGTGGAGGGCGAGAGTGCTATCGAGCCTTCCCTGGAGAGGACCATCGCTCAGTGCTCTGCCTTTTCGACCATGGACACTGTCTTGATCGGTAATGCAGAGGACTTCGATGGCCTTTCGAATAATCACCTAGATCACTCTCCCGTTCCTTGGACCAGAGAAGACGTGTTCAACAGCACGTTCATGGATGGAGTCGAGGAGAGTTTCCTTGATGATTATTTGCAGGAGGAGAGCACAGTCGACCTTGCTGAGTTTATGGTCGGATGTAGCACGACTCCTAACTGGGAAACTTCTTCTGAGTCGGATCATGGTTCCGGAGTTATCTGGGTAACGGAGAGTGCTCACACCGAGTCCGATTCCGGAAGTTGGGAGACAGAGAGCGAGCTCTCTGATCTCGACTCCGGAAACAGTTGGGAGACGGAGAGTGAGTACACCGACTCAGAGGAGGAGTTAATCTTGGATTAACTCATTGGCCTACAGACGCGAAATCGCGACAGTTGTGGGATCGCGAACTGCACTGTTCTTCTCTTGTTGACTAAGAGGAGCATAAGATGCAGCGTGAAAAAACAGATCAACAAAAACTAAAAAATGCAGTGCATGGAAGTTTTTGGATACGACTTCTTTGAGCCAAGTTGTTAGACAAAGCTTGGCTCAACCGAGGGGTAGGACAAAGCCTCATCCTACCCCTCATTTTTCCTTCTCCGCTTGTCCGCCTTGTCGTGGCGAGAAGGCTTGCGAGTGTCGATGACGGAGCCAGCTGAGCCGGCGGTAGCAATGAGCTACCAGCAGGGCCACCCTTGCCGGATAGGTGACTCCTCGAGACACCAGACTAAGTAGACAAGCAAGAGGCTCTACATGTAAAACACGAACGCACCCATTCCCTGACTGGGTTATGGACCTCGATAAGGGTACGGATCAAAAGGTGCCGGCTGGTTTACTATTCTGCGAGTCGGCGCCAATTTGCACCTCATTCGTCGCAGGTTCGTTCAGTCTCTCACTCGCAGACTTTCGGGATGTTCGTCGTGCGGT
This sequence comes from Pholcus phalangioides, assembly GCF_987345545.1. Taxonomy (NCBI): domain Eukaryota; kingdom Metazoa; phylum Arthropoda; class Arachnida; order Araneae; family Pholcidae; genus Pholcus; species Pholcus phalangioides. The sequence goes on from NW_028301637.1 coordinate 5,646,992, forward strand.
CAAATAACTGCGGTGTAACTCCGTAGTTGGAAAGTAAGAATTGCAGTTGGAATCGCTTGTCTTTCTTTATTTAAGCAATAGTGTGGCTTTTGCCACGTCCTTGAGACGAGTCTATGACGTCGTGGCGAGTTGTTTGTAATCAGAGACGAATTAGTTGTTAATTACATTCAAGGTAACGATACGCAAACACGATTCAACAACATGGCGTAAATCAAGGGGAATTAAATTTTTCGGAACTGTTCCGAGAATTTTTTGAATTATTCCGAGAATTTTTTGAACTATTCTGCGAATAATTTGGAATTATTCCGAGAATTCTTTGAATTATTCTGCGAATAATTTGGAATTATTCCGAGAATTCTTTGAATTATTCTGCGAATTTTTTCGCAGTTTTCCTCTCCGGAGGGTATATAAGGGCGTTCTGACATGTTTCGCGTTCTCGGTTTATCCGGCTATTTTAATTTGTGTATCACGTTTTTCCGGTGCATTCGTTTTAATGATGTTCGTCGTTGGTTTTGTCGCTTTCGTCGCTGCCTTGTGCTTCTGGGGGCTATGGCGAAGGGCCAATTCAGACGCTGTGTCTGTGACCGTCCCTAAGCCTCGCCGCCGCCGTCAATGGGAGAAGCCAGTGCCTCTCGCAGTCGTGCCAGGCATTGGTGCAAGTCCCTTCAAGGAGATCGAGCCTCCACTTGACCTTGATGCTTCGTATACCTATCAACGCATGGACACCCCGTTCTACTTCGGAGATGGTTACGTTAGTGGGCAAGGTACAGTGGAGGGCGAGAGTGCTATCGAGCCTTCCCTGGAGAGGACCATCGCTCAGTGCTCTGCCTTTTCGACCATGGACACTGTCTTGATCGGTAATGCAGAGGACTTCGATGGCCTTTCGAATAATCACCTAGATCACTCTCCCGTTCCTTGGACCAGAGAAGACGTGTTCAACAGCACGTTCATGGATGGAGTCGAGGAGAGTTTCCTTGATGATTATTTGCAGGAGGAGAGCACAGTCGACCTTGCTGAGTTTATGGTCGGATGTAGCACGACTCCTAACTGGGAAACTTCTTCTGAGTCGGATCATGGTTCCGGAGTTATCTGGGTAACGGAGAGTGCTCACACCGAGTCCGATTCCGGAAGTTGGGAGACAGAGAGCGAGCTCTCTGATCTCGACTCCGGAAACAGTTGGGAGACGGAGAGTGAGTACACCGACTCAGAGGAGGAGTTAATCTTGGATTAACTCATTGGCCTACAGACGCGAAATCGCGACAGTTGTGGGATCGCGAACTGCACTGTTCTTCTCTTGTTGACTAAGAGGAGCATAAGATGCAGCGTGAAAAAACAGATCAACAAAAACTAAAAAATGCAGTGCATGGAAGTTTTTGGATACGACTTCTTTGAGCCAAGTTGTTAGACAAAGCTTGGCTCAACCGAGGGGTAGGACAAAGCCTCATCCTACCCCTCATTTTTCCTTCTCCGCTTGTCCGCCTTGTCGTGGCGAGAAGGCTTGCGAGTGTCGATGACGGAGCCAGCTGAGCCGGCGGTAGCAATGAGCTACCAGCAGGGCCACCCTTGCCGGATAGGTGACTCCTCGAGACACCAGACTAAGTAGACAAGCAAGAGGCTCTACATGTAAAACACGAACGCACCCATTCCCTGACTGGGTTATGGACCTCGATAAGGGTACGGATCAAAAGGTGCCGGCTGGTTTACTATTCTGCGAGTCGGCGCCAATTTGCACCTCATTCGTCGCAGGTTCGTTCAGTCTCTCACTCGCAGACTTTCGGGATGTTCGTCGTGCGGTCAAATAACTGCGGTGTAACTCCGTAGTTGGAAAGTAAGAATTGCAGTTGGAATCGCTTGTCTTTCTTTATTTAAGCAATAGTGTGGCTTTTGCCACGTCCTTGAGACGAGTCTATGACGTCGTGGCGAGTTGTTTGTAATCAGAGACGAATTAGTTGTTAATTACATTCAAGGTAACGATACGCAAACACGATTCAACAACATGGCGTAAATCAAGGGGAATTAAATTTTTCGGAACTGTTCCGAGAATTTTTTGAATTATTCCGAGAATTTTTTGAACTATTCTGCGAATAATTTGGAATTATTCCGAGAATTCTTTGAATTATTCTGCGAATAATTTGGAATTATTCCGAGAATTCTTTGAATTATTCTGCGAATTTTTTCGCAGTTTTCCTCTCCGGAGGGTATATAAGGGCGTTCTGACATGTTTCGCGTTCTCGGTTTATCCGGCTATTTTAATTTGTGTATCACGTTTTTCCGGTGCATTCGTTTTAATGATGTTCGTCGTTGGTTTTGTCGCTTTCGTCGCTGCCTTGTGCTTCTGGGGGCTATGGCGAAGGGCCAATTCAGACGCTGTGTCTGTGACCGTCCCTAAGCCTCGCCGCCGCCGTCAATGGGAGAAGCCAGTGCCTCTCGCAGTCGTGCCAGGCATTGGTGCAAGTCCCTTCAAGGAGATCGAGCCTCCACTTGACCTTGATGCTTCGTATACCTATCAACGCATGGACACCCCGTTCTACTTCGGAGATGGTTACGTTAGTGGGCAAGGTACAGTGGAGGGCGAGAGTGCTATCGAGCCTTCCCTGGAGAGGACCATCGCTCAGTGCTCTGCCTTTTCGACCATGGACACTGTCTTGATCGGTAATGCAGAGGACTTCGATGGCCTTTCGAATAATCACCTAGATCACTCTCCCGTTCCTTGGACCAGAGAAGACGTGTTCAACAGCACGTTCATGGATGGAGTCGAGGAGAGTTTCCTTGATGATTATTTGCAGGAGGAGAGCACAGTCGACCTTGCTGAGTTTATGGTCGGATGTAGCACGACTCCTAACTGGGAAACTTCTTCTGAGTCGGATCATGGTTCCGGAGTTATCTGGGTAACGGAGAGTGCTCACACCGAGTCCGATTCCGGAAGTTGGGAGACAGAGAGCGAGCTCTCTGATCTCGACTCCGGAAACAGTTGGGAGACGGAGAGTGAGTACACCGACTCAGAGGAGGAGTTAATCTTGGATTAACTCATTGGCCTACAGACGCGAAATCGCGACAGTTGTGGGATCGCGAACTGCACTGTTCTTCTCTTGTTGACTAAGAGGAGCATAAGATGCAGCGTGAAAAAACAGATCAACAAAAACTAAAAAATGCAGTGCATGGAAGTTTTTGGATACGACTTCTTTGAGCCAAGTTGTTAGACAAAGCTTGGCTCAACCGAGGGGTAGGACAAAGCCTCATCCTACCCCTCATTTTTCCTTCTCCGCTTGTCCGCCTTGTCGTGGCGAGAAGGCTTGCGAGTGTCGATGACGGAGCCAGCTGAGCCGGCGGTAGCAATGAGCTACCAGCAGGGCCACCCTTGCCGGATAGGTGACTCCTCGAGACACCAGACTAAGTAGACAAGCAAGAGGCTCTACATGTAAAACACGAACGCACCCATTCCCTGACTGGGTTATGGACCTCGATAAGGGTACGGATCAAAAGGTGCCGGCTGGTTTACTATTCTGCGAGTCGGCGCCAATTTGCACCTCATTCGTCGCAGGTTCGTTCAGTCTCTCACTCGCAGACTTTCGGGATGTTCGTCGTGCGGTCAAATAACTGCGGTGTAACTCCGTAGTTGGAAAGTAAGAATTGCAGTTGGAATCGCTTGTCTTTCTTTATTTAAGCAATAGTGTGGCTTTTGCCACGTCCTTGAGACGAGTCTATGACGTCGTGGCGAGTTGTTTGTAATCAGAGACGAATTAGTTGTTAATTACATTCAACGTAACGATACGCAAACACGATTCAACAACATGGCGTAAATCAAGGGGAATTAAATTTTTCGGAACTGTTCCGAGAATTTTTTGAATTATTCCGAGAATTTTTTGAACTATTCTGCGAATAATTTGGAATTATTCCGAGAATTCTTTGAATTATTCTGCGAATAATTTGGAATTATTCCGAGAATTCTTTGAATTATTCTGCGAATTTTTTCGCAGTTTTCCTCTCCGGAGGGTATATAAGGGCGTTCTGACATGTTTCGCGTTCTCGGTTTATCCGGCTATTTTAATTTGTGTATCACGTTTTTCCGGTGCATTCGTTTTAATGATGTTCGTCGTTGGTTTTGTCGCTTTCGTCGCTGCCTTGTGCTTCTGGGGGCTATGGCGAAGGGCCAATTCAGACGCTGTGTCTGTGACCGTCCCTAAGCCTCGCCGCCGCCGTCAATGGGAGAAGCCAGTGCCTCTCGCAGTCGTGCCAGGCATTGGTGCAAGTCCCTTCAAGGAGATCGAGCCTCCACTTGACCTTGATGCTTCGTATACCTATCAACGCATGGACACCCCGTTCTACTTCGGAGATGGTTACGTTAGTGGGCAAGGTACAGTGGAGGGCGAGAGTGCTATCGAGCCTTCCCTGGAGAGGACCATCGCTCAGTGCTCTGCCTTTTCGACCATGGACACTGTCTTGATCGGTAATGCAGAGGACTTCGATGGCCTTTCGAATAATCACCTAGATCACTCTCCCGTTCCTTGGACCAGAGAAGACGTGTTCAACAGCACGTTCATGGATGGAGTCGAGGAGAGTTTCCTTGATGATTATTTGCAGGAGGAGAGCACAGTCGACCTTGCTGAGTTTATGGTCGGATGTAGCACGACTCCTAACTGGGAAACTTCTTCTGAGTCGGATCATGGTTCCGGAGTTATCTGGGTAACGGAGAGTGCTCACACCGAGTCCGATTCCGGAAGTTGGGAGACAGAGAGCGAGCTCTCTGATCTCGACTCCGGAAACAGTTGGGAGACGGAGAGTGAGTACACCGACTCAGAGGAGGAGTTAATCTTGGATTAACTCATTGGCCTACAGACGCGAAATCGCGACAGTTGTGGGATCGCGAACTGCACTGTTCTTCTCTTGTTGACTAAGAGGAGCATAAGATGCAGCGTGAAAAAACAGATCAACAAAAACTAAAAAATGCAGTGCATGGAAGTTTTTGGATACGACTTCTTTGAGCCAAGTTGTTAGACAAAGCTTGGCTCAACCGAGGGGTAGGACAAAGCCTCATCCTACCCCTCATTTTTCCTTCTCCGCTTGTCCGCCTTGTCGTGGCGAGAAGGCTTGCGAGTGTCGATGACGGAGCCAGCTGAGCCGGCGGTAGCAATGAGCTACCAGCAGGGCCACCCTTGCCGGATAGGTGACTCCTCGAGACACCAGACTAAGTAGACAAGCAAGAGGCTCTACATGTAAAACACGAACGCACCCATTCCCTGACTGGGTTATGGACCTCGATAAGGGTACGGATCAAAAGGTGCCGGCTGGTTTACTATTCTGCGAGTCGGCGCCAATTTGCACCTCATTCGTCGCAGGTTCGTTCAGTCTCTCACTCGCAGACTTTCGGGATGTTCGTCGTGCGGTCAAATAACTGCGGTGTAACTCCGTAGTTGGAAAGTAAGAATTGCAGTTGGAATCGCTTGTCTTTCTTTATTTAAGCAATAGTGTGGCTTTTGCCACGTCCTTGAGACGAGTCTATGACGTCGTGGCGAGTTGTTTGTAATCAGAGACGAATTAGTTGTTAATTACATTCAAGGTAACGATACGCAAACACGATTCAACAACATGGCGTAAATCAAGGGGAATTAAATTTTTCGGAACTGTTCCGAGAATTTTTTGAATTATTCCGAGAATTTTTTGAACTATTCTGCGAATAATTTGGAATTATTCCGAGAATTCTTTGAATTATTCTGCGAATAATTTGGAATTATTCCGAGAATTCTTTGAATTATTCTGCGAATTTTTTCGCAGTTTTCCTCTCCGGAGGGTATATAAGGGCGTTCTGACATGTTTCGCGTTCTCGGTTTATCCGGCTATTTTAATTTGTGTATCACGTTTTTCCGGTGCATTCGTTTTAATGATGTTCGTCGTTGGTTTTGTCGCTTTCGTCGCTGCCTTGTGCTTCTGGGGGCTATGGCGAAGGGCCAATTCAGACGCTGTGTCTGTGACCGTCCCTAAGCCTCGCCGCCGCCGTCAATGGGAGAAGCCAGTGCCTCTCGCAGTCGTGCCAGGCATTGGTGCAAGTCCCTTCAAGGAGATCGAGCCTCCACTTGACCTTGATGCTTCGTATACCTATCAACGCATGGACACCCCGTTCTACTTCGGAGATGGTTACGTTAGTGGGCAAGGTACAGTGGAGGGCGAGAGTGCTATCGAGCCTTCCCTGGAGAGGACCATCGCTCAGTGCTCTGCCTTTTCGACCATGGACACTGTCTTGATCGGTAATGCAGAGGACTTCGATGGCCTTTCGAATAATCACCTAGATCACTCTCCCGTTCCTTGGACCAGAGAAGACGTGTTCAACAGCACGTTCATGGATGGAGTCGAGGAGAGTTTCCTTGATGATTATTTGCAGGAGGAGAGCACAGTCGACCTTGCTGAGTTTATGGTCGGATGTAGCACGACTCCTAACTGGGAAACTTCTTCTGAGTCGGATCATGGTTCCGGAGTTATCTGGGTAACGGAGAGTGCTCACACCGAGTCCGATTCCGGAAGTTGGGAGACAGAGAGCGAGCTCTCTGATCTCGACTCCGGAAACAGTTGGGAGACGGAGAGTGAGTACACCGACTCAGAGGAGGAGTTAATCTTGGATTAACTCATTGGCCTACAGACGCGAAATCGCGACAGTTGTGGGATCGCGAACTGCACTGTTCTTCTCTTGTTGACTAAGAGGAGCATAAGATGCAGCGTGAAAAAACAGATCAACAAAAACTAAAAAATGCAGTGCATGGAAGTTTTTGGATACGACTTCTTTGAGCCAAGTTGTTAGACAAAGCTTGGCTCAACCGAGGGGTAGGACAAAGCCTCATCCTACCCCTCATTTTTCCTTCTCCGCTTGTCCGCCTTGTCGTGGCGAGAAGGCTTGCGAGTGTCGATGACGGAGCCAGCTGAGCCGGCGGTAGCAATGAGCTACCAGCAGGGCCACCCTTGCCGGATAGGTGACTCCTCGAGACACCAGACTAAGTAGACAAGCAAGAGGCTCTACATGTAAAACACGAACGCACCCATTCCCTGACTGGGTTATGGACCTCGATAAGGGTACGGATCAAAAGGTGCCGGCTGGTTTACTATTCTGCGAGTCGGCGCCAATTTGCACCTCATTCGTCGCAGGTTCGTTCAGTCTCTCACTCGCAGACTTTCGGGATGTTCGTCGTGCGGTCAAATAACTGCGGTGTAACTCCGTAGTTGGAAAGTAAGAATTGCAGTTGGAATCGCTTGTCTTTCTTTATTTAAGCAATAGTGTGGCTTTTGCCACGTCCTTGAGACGAGTCTATGACGTCGTGGCGAGTTGTTTGTAATCAGAGACGAATTAGTTGTTAATTACATTCAAGGTAACGATACGCAAACACGATTCAACAACATGGCGTAAATCAAGGGGAATTAAATTTTTCGGAACTGTTCCGAGAATTTTTTGAATTATTCCGAGAATTTTTTGAACTATTCTGCGAATAATTTGGAATTATTCCGAGAATTCTTTGAATTATTCTGCGAATAATTTGGAATTATTCCGAGAATTCTTTGAATTATTCTGCGAATTTTTTCGCAGTTTTCCTCTCCGGAGGGTATATAAGGGCGTTCTGACATGTTTCGCGTTCTCGGTTTATCCGGCTATTTTAATTTGTGTATCACGTTTTTCCGGTGCATTCGTTTTAATGATGTTCGTCGTTGGTTTTGTCGCTTTCGTCGCTGCCTTGTGCTTCTGGGGGCTATGGCGAAGGGCCAATTCAGACGCTGTGTCTGTGACCGTCCCTAAGCCTCGCCGCCGCCGTCAATGGGAGAAGCCAGTGCCTCTCGCAGTCGTGCCAGGCATTGGTGCAAGTCCCTTCAAGGAGATCGAGCCTCCACTTGACCTTGATGCTTCGTATACCTATCAACGCATGGACACCCCGTTCTACTTCGGAGATGGTTACGTTAGTGGGCAAGGTACAGTGGAGGGCGAGAGTGCTATCGAGCCTTCCCTGGAGAGGACCATCGCTCAGTGCTCTGCCTTTTCGACCATGGACACTGTCTTGATCGGTAATGCAGAGGACTTCGATGGCCTTTCGAATAATCACCTAGATCACTCTCCCGTTCCTTGGACCAGAGAAGACGTGTTCAACAGCACGTTCATGGATGGAGTCGAGGAGAGTTTCCTTGATGATTATTTGCAGGAGGAGAGCACAGTCGACCTTGCTGAGTTTATGGTCGGATGTAGCACGACTCCTAACTGGGAAACTTCTTCTGAGTCGGATCATGGTTCCGGAGTTATCTGGGTAACGGAGAGTGCTCACACCGAGTCCGATTCCGGAAGTTGGGAGACAGAGAGCGAGCTCTCTGATCTCGACTCCGGAAACAGTTGGGAGACGGAGAGTGAGTACACCGACTCAGAGGAGGAGTTAATCTTGGATTAACTCATTGGCCTACAGACGCGAAATCGCGACAGTTGTGGGATCGCGAACTGCACTGTTCTTCTCTTGTTGACTAAGAGGAGCATAAGATGCAGCGTGAAAAAACAGATCAACAAAAACTAAAAAATGCAGTGCATGGAAGTTTTTGGATACGACTTCTTTGAGCCAAGTTGTTAGACAAAGCTTGGCTCAACCGAGGGGTAGGACAAAGCCTCATCCTACCCCTCATTTTTCCTTCTCCGCTTGTCCGCCTTGTCGTGGCGAGAAGGCTTGCGAGTGTCGATGACGGAGCCAGCTGAGCCGGCGGTAGCAATGAGCTACCAGCAGGGCCACCCTTGCCGGATAGGTGACTCCTCGAGACACCAGACTAAGTAGACAAGCAAGAGGCTCTACATGTAAAACACGAACGCACCCATTCCCTGACTGGGTTATGGACCTCGATAAGGGTACGGATCAAAAGGTGCCGGCTGGTTTACTATTCTGCGAGTCGGCGCCAATTTGCACCTCATTCGTCGCAGGTTCGTTCAGTCTCTCACTCGCAGACTTTCGGGATGTTCGTCGTGCGGTCAAATAACTGCGGTGTAACTCCGTAGTTGGAAAGTAAGAATTGCAGTTGGAATCGCTTGTCTTTCTTTATTTAAGCAATAGTGTGGCTTTTGCCACGTCCTTGAGACGAGTCTATGACGTCGTGGCGAGTTGTTTGTAATCAGAGACGAATTAGTTGTTAATTACATTCAAGGTAACGATACGCAAACACGATTCAACAACATGGCGTAAATCAAGGGGAATTAAATTTTTCGGAACTGTTCCGAGAATTTTTTGAATTATTCTGCGAATAATTTGGAATTATTCCGAGAATTCTTTGAATTATTCTGCGAATTTTTTCGCAGTTTTCCTCTCCGGAGGGTATATAAGGGCGTTCTGACATGTTTCGCGTTCTCGGTTTATCCGGCTATTTTAATTTGTGTATCACGTTTTTCCGGTGCATTCGTTTTAATGATGTTCGTCGTTGGTTTTGTCGCTTTCGTCGCTGCCTTGTGCTTCTGGGGGCTATGGCGAAGGGCCAATTCAGACGCTGTGTCTGTGACCGTCCCTAAGCCTCGCCGCCGCCGTCAATGGGAGAAGCCAGTGCCTCTCGCAGTCGTGCCAGGCATTGGTGCAAGTCCCTTCAAGGAGATCGAGCCTCCACTTGACCTTGATGCTTCGTATACCTATCAACGCATGGACACCCCGTTCTACTTCGGAGATGGTTACGTTAGTGGGCAAGGTACAGTGGAGGGCGAGAGTGCTATCGAGCCTTCCCTGGAGAGGACCATCGCTCAGTGCTCTGCCTTTTCGACCATGGACACTGTCTTGATCGGTAATGCAGAGGACTTCGATGGCCTTTCGAATAATCACCTAGATCACTCTCCCGTTCCTTGGACCAGAGAAGACGTGTTCAACAGCACGTTCATGGATGGAGTCGAGGAGAGTTTCCTTGATGATTATTTGCAGGAGGAGAGCACAGTCGACCTTGCTGAGTTTATGGTCGGATGTAGCACGACTCCTAACTGGGAAACTTCTTCTGAGTCGGATCATGGTTCCGGAGTTATCTGGGTAACGGAGAGTGCTCACACCGAGTCCGATTCCGGAAGTTGGGAGACAGAGAGCGAGCTCTCTGATCTCGACTCCGGAAACAGTTGGGAGACGGAGAGTGAGTACACCGACTCAGAGGAGGAGTTAATCTTGGATTAACTCATTGGCCTACAGACGCGAAATCGCGACAGTTGTGGGATCGCGAACTGCACTGTTCTTCTCTTGTTGACTAAGAGGAGCATAAGATGCAGCGTGAAAAAACAGATCAACAAAAACTAAAAAATGCAGTGCATGGAAGTTTTTGGATACGACTTCTTTGAGCCAAGTTGTTAGACAAAGCTTGGCTCAACCGAGGGGTAGGACAAAGCCTCATCCTACCCCTCATTTTTCCTTCTCCGCTTGTCCGCCTTGTCGTGGCGAGAAGGCTTGCGAGTGTCGATGACGGAGCCAGCTGAGCCGGCGGTAGCAATGAGCTACCAGCAGGGCCACCCTTGCCGGATAGGTGACTCCTCGAGACACCAGACTAAGTAGACAAGCAAGAGGCTCTACATGTAAAACACGAACGCACCCATTCCCTGACTGGGTTATGGACCTCGATAAGGGTACGGATCAAAAGGTGCCGGCTGGTTTACTATTCTGCGAGTCGGCGCCAATTTGCACCTCATTCGTCGCAGGTTCGTTCAGTCTCTCACTCGCAGACTTTCGGGATGTTCGTCGTGCGGTCAAATAACTGCGGTGTAACTCCGTAGTTGGAAAGTAAGAATTGCAGTTGGAATCGCTTGTCTTTCTTTATTTAAGCAATAGTGTGGCTTTTGCCACGTCCTTGAGACGAGTCTATGACGTCGTGGCGAGTTGTTTGTAATCAGAGACGAATTAGTTGTTAATTACATTCAACGTAACGATACGCAAACACGATTCAACAACATGGCGTAAATCAAGGGGAATTAAATTTTTCGGAACTGTTCCGAGAATTTTTTGAATTATTCCGAGAATTTTTTGAACTATTCTGCGAATAATTTGGAATTATTCCGAGAATTCTTTGAATTATTCTGCGAATAATTTGGAATTATTCCGAGAATTCTTTGAATTATTCTGCGAATTTTTTCGCAGTTTTCCTCTCCGGAGGGTATATAAGGGCGTTCTGACATGTTTCGCGTTCTCGGTTTATCCGGCTATTTTAATTTGTGTATCACGTTTTTCCGGTGCATTCGTTTTAATGATGTTCGTCGTTGGTTTTGTCGCTTTCGTCGCTGCCTTGTGCTTCTGGGGGCTATGGCGAAGGGCCAATTCAGACGCTGTGTCTGTGACCGTCCCTAAGCCTCGCCGCCGCCGTCAATGGGAGAAGCCAGTGCCTCTCGCAGTCGTGCCAGGCATTGGTGCAAGTCCCTTCAAGGAGATCGAGCCTCCACTTGACCTTGATGCTTCGTATACCTATCAACGCATGGACACCCCGTTCTACTTCGGAGATGGTTACGTTAGTGGGCAAGGTACAGTGGAGGGCGAGAGTGCTATCGAGCCTTCCCTGGAGAGGACCATCGCTCAGTGCTCTGCCTTTTCGACCATGGACACTGTCTTGATCGGTAATGCAGAGGACTTCGATGGCCTTTCGAATAATCACCTAGATCACTCTCCCGTTCCTTGGACCAGAGAAGACGTGTTCAACAGCACGTTCATGGATGGAGTCGAGGAGAGTTTCCTTGATGATTATTTGCAGGAGGAGAGCACAGTCGACCTTGCTGAGTTTATGGTCGGATGTAGCACGACTCCTAACTGGGAAACTTCTTCTGAGTCGGATCATGGTTCCGGAGTTATCTGGGTAACGGAGAGTGCTCACACCGAGTCCGATTCCGGAAGTTGGGAGACAGAGAGCGAGCTCTCTGATCTCGACTCCGGAAACAGTTGGGAGACGGAGAGTGAGTACACCGACTCAGAGGAGGAGTTAATCTTGGATTAACTCATTGGCCTACAGACGCGAAATCGCGACAGTTGTGGGATCGCGAACTGCACTGTTCTTCTCTTGTTGACTAAGAGGAGCATAAGATGCAGCGTGAAAAAACAGATCAACAAAAACTAAAAAATGCAGTGCATGGAAGTTTTTGGATACGACTTCTTTGAGCCAAGTTGTTAGACAAAGCTTGGCTCAACCGAGGGGTAGGACAAAGCCTCATCCTACCCCTCATTTTTCCTTCTCCGCTTGTCCGCCTTGTCGTGGCGAGAAGGCTTGCGAGTGTCGATGACGGAGCCAGCTGAGCCGGCGGTAGCAATGAGCTACCAGCAGGGCCACCCTTGCCGGATAGGTGACTCCTCGAGACACCAGACTAAGTAGACAAGCAAGAGGCTCTACATGTAAAACACGAACGCACCCATTCCCTGACTGGGTTATGGACCTCGATAAGGGTACGGATCAAAAGGTGCCGGCTGGTTTACTATTCTGCGAGTCGGCGCCAATTTGCACCTCATTCGTCGCAGGTTCGTTCAGTCTCTCACTCGCAGACTTTCGGGATGTTCGTCGTGCGGTCAAATAACTGCGGTGTAACTCCGTAGTTGGAAAGTAAGAATTGCAGTTGGAATCGCTTGTCTTTCTTTATTTAAGCAATAGTGTGGCTTTTGCCACGTCCTTGAGACGAGTCTATGACGTCGTGGCGAGTTGTTTGTAATCAGAGACGAATTAGTTGTTAATTACATTCAACGTAACGATACGCAAACACGATTCAACAACATGGCGTAAATCAAGGGGAATTAAATTTTTCGGAACTGTTCCGAGAATTTTTTGAATTATTCCGAGAATTTTTTGAACTATTCTGCGAATAATTTGGAATTATTCCGAGAATTCTTTGAATTATTCTGCGAATAATTTGGAATTATTCCGAGAATTCTTTGAATTATTCTGCGAATTTTTTCGCAGTTTTCCTCTCCGGAGGGTATATAAGGGCGTTCTGACATGTTTCGCGTTCTCGGTTTATCCGGCTATTTTAATTTGTGTATCACGTTTTTCCGGTGCATTCGTTTTAATGATGTTCGTCGTTGGTTTTGTCGCTTTCGTCGCTGCCTTGTGCTTCTGGGGGCTATGGCGAAGGGCCAATTCAGACGCTGTGTCTGTGACCGTCCCTAAGCCTCGCCGCCGCCGTCAATGGGAGAAGCCAGTGCCTCTCGCAGTCGTGCCAGGCATTGGTGCAAGTCCCTTCAAGGAGATCGAGCCTCCACTTGACCTTGATGCTTCGTATACCTATCAACGCATGGACACCCCGTTCTACTTCGGAGATGGTTACGTTAGTGGGCAAGGTACAGTGGAGGGCGAGAGTGCTATCGAGCCTTCCCTGGAGAGGACCATCGCTCAGTGCTCTGCCTTTTCGACCATGGACACTGTCTTGATCGGTAATGCAGAGGACTTCGATGGCCTTTCGAATAATCACCTAGATCACTCTCCCGTTCCTTGGACCAGAGAAGACGTGTTCAACAGCACGTTCATGGATGGAGTCGAGGAGAGTTTCCTTGATGATTATTTGCAGGAGGAGAGCACAGTCGACCTTGCTGAGTTTATGGTCGGATGTAGCACGACTCCTAACTGGGAAACTTCTTCTGAGTCGGATCATGGTTCCGGAGTTATCTGGGTAACGGAGAGTGCTCACACCGAGTCCGATTCCGGAAGTTGGGAGACAGAGAGCGAGCTCTCTGATCTCGACTCCGGAAACAGTTGGGAGACGGAGAGTGAGTACACCGACTCAGAGGAGGAGTTAATCTTGGATTAACTCATTGGCCTACAGACGCGAAATCGCGACAGTTGTGGGATCGCGAACTGCACTGTTCTTCTCTTGTTGACTAAGAGGAGCATAAGATGCAGCGTGAAAAAACAGATCAACAAAAACTAAAAAATGCAGTGCATGGAAGTTTTTGGATACGACTTCTTTGAGCCAAGTTGTTAGACAAAGCTTGGCTCAACCGAGGGGTAGGACAAAGCCTCATCCTACCCCTCATTTTTCCTTCTCCGCTTGTCCGCCTTGTCGTGGCGAGAAGGCTTGCGAGTGTCGATGACGGAGCCAGCTGAGCCGGTGGTAGCAATGAGCTACCAGCAGGGCCACCCTTGCCGGATAGGTGACTCCTCGAGACACCAGACTAAGTAGACAAGCAAGAGGCTCTACATGTAAAACACGAACGCACCCATTCCCTGACTGGGTTATGGACCTCGATAAGGGTACGGATCAAAAGGTGCCGGCTGGTTTACTATTCTGCGAGTCGGCGCCAATTTGCACCTCATTCGTCGCAGGTTCGTTCAGTCTCTCACTCGCAGACTTTCGGGATGTTCGTCGTGCGGTCAAATAACTGCGGTGTAACTCCGTAGTTGGAAAGTAAGAATTGCAGTTGGAATCGCTTGTCTTTCTTTATTTAAGCAATAGTGTGGCTTTTGCCACGTCCTTGAGACGAGTCTATGACGTCGTGGCGAGTTGTTTGTAATCAGAGACGAATTAGTTGTTAATTACATTCAAGGTAACGATACGCAAACACGATTCAACAACATGGCGTAAATCAAGGGGAATTAAATTTTTCGGAACTGTTCCGAGAATTTTTTGAATTATTCCGAGAATTTTTTGAACTATTCTGCGAATAATTTGGAATTATTCCGAGAATTCTTTGAATTATTCTGCGAATAATTTGGAATTATTCCGAGAATTCTTTGAATTATTCTGCGAATTTTTTCGCAGTTTTCCTCTCCGGAGGGTATATAAGGGCGTTCTGACATGTTTCGCGTTCTCGGTTTATCCGGCTATTTTAATTTGTGTATCACGTTTTTCCGGTGCATTCGTTTTAATGATGTTCGTCGTTGGTTTTGTCGCTTTCGTCGCTGCCTTGTGCTTCTGGGGGCTATGGCGAAGGGCCAATTCAGACGCTGTGTCTGTGACCGTCCCTAAGCCTCGCCGCCGCCGTCAATGGGAGAAGCCAGTGCCTCTCGCAGTCGTGCCAGGCATTGGTGCAAGTCCCTTCAAGGAGATCGAGCCTCCACTTGACCTTGATGCTTCGTATACCTATCAACGCATGGACACCCCGTTCTACTTCGGAGATGGTTACGTTAGTGGGCAAGGTACAGTGGAGGGCGAGAGTGCTATCGAGCCTTCCCTGGAGAGGACCATCGCTCAGTGCTCTGCCTTTTCGACCATGGACACTGTCTTGATCGGTAATGCAGAGGACTTCGATGGCCTTTCGAATAATCACCTAGATCACTCTCCCGTTCCTTGGACCAGAGAAGACGTGTTCAACAGCACGTTCATGGATGGAGTCGAGGAGAGTTTCCTTGATGATTATTTGCAGGAGGAGAGCACAGTCGACCTTGCTGAGTTTATGGTCGGATGTAGCACGACTCCTAACTGGGAAACTTCTTCTGAGTCGGATCATGGTTCCGGAGTTATCTGGGTAACGGAGAGTGCTCACACCGAGTCCGATTCCGGAAGTTGGGAGACAGAGAGCGAGCTCTCTGATCTCGACTCCGGAAACAGTTGGGAGACGGAGAGTGAGTACACCGACTCAGAGGAGGAGTTAATCTTGGATTAACTCATTGGCCTACAGACGCGAAATCGCGACAGTTGTGGGATCGCGAACTGCACTGTTCTTCTCTTGTTGACTAAGAGGAGCATAAGATGCAGCGTGAAAAAACAGATCAACAAAAACTAAAAAATGCAGTGCATGGAAGTTTTTGGATACGACTTCTTTGAGCCAAGTTGTTAGACAAAGCTTGGCTCAACCGAGGTGTAGGACAAAGCCTCATCCTACCCCTCATTTTTCCTTCTCCGCTTGTCCGCCTTGTCGTGGCGAGAAGGCTTGCGAGTGTCGATGACGGAGCCAGCTGAGCCGGTGGTAGCAATGAGCTACCAGCAGGGCCACCCTTGCCGGATAGGTGACTCCTCGAGACACCAGACTAAGTAGACAAGCAAGAGGCTCTACATGTAAAACACGAACGCACCCATTCCCTGACTGGGTTATGGACCTCGATAAGGGTACGGATCAAAAGGTGCCGGCTGGTTTACTATTCTGCGAGTCGGCGCCAATTTGCACCTCATTCGTCGCAGGTTCGTTCAGTCTCTCACTCGCAGACTTTCGGGATGTTCGTCGTGCGGTCAAATAACTGCGGTGTAACTCCGTAGTTGGAAAGTAAGAATTGCAGTTGGAATCGCTTGTCTTTCTTTATTTAAGCAATAGTGTGGCTTTTGCCACGTCCTTGAGACGAGTCTATGACGTCGTGGCGAGTTGTTTGTAATCAGAGACGAATTAGTTGTTAATTACATTCAAGGTAACGATACGCAAACACGATTCAACAACATGGCGTAAATCAAGGGGAATTAAATTTTTCGGAACTGTTCCGAGAATTTTTTGAATTATTCCGAGAATTTTTTGAACTATTCTGCGAATAATTTGGAATTATTCCGAGAATTCTTTGAATTATTCTGCGAATAATTTGGAATTATTCCGAGAATTCTTTGAATTATTCTGCGAATTTTTTCGCAGTTTTCCTCTCCGGAGGGTATATAAGGGCGTTCTGACATGTTTCGCGTTCTCGGTTTATCCGGCTATTTTAATTTGTGTATCACGTTTTTCCGGTGCATTCGTTTTAATGATGTTCGTCGTTGGTTTTGTCGCTTTCGTCGCTGCCTTGTGCTTCTGGGGGCTATGGCGAAGGGCCAATTCAGACGCTGTGTCTGTGACCGTCCCTAAGCCTCGCCGCCGCCGTCAATGGGAGAAGCCAGTGCCTCTCGCAGTCGTGCCAGGCATTGGTGCAAGTCCCTTCAAGGAGATCGAGCCTCCACTTGACCTTGATGCTTCGTATACCTATCAACGCATGGACACCCCGTTCTACTTCGGAGATGGTTACGTTAGTGGGCAAGGTACAGTGGAGGGCGAGAGTGCTATCGAGCCTTCCCTGGAGAGGACCATCGCTCAGTGCTCTGCCTTTTCGACCATGGACACTGTCTTGATCGGTAATGCAGAGGACTTCGATGGCCTTTCGAATAATCACCTAGATCACTCTCCCGTTCCTTGGACCAGAGAAGACGTGTTCAACAGCACGTTCATGGATGGAGTCGAGGAGAGTTTCCTTGATGATTATTTGCAGGAGGAGAGCACAGTCGACCTTGCTGAGTTTATGGTCGGATGTAGCACGACTCCTAACTGGGAAACTTCTTCTGAGTCGGATCATGGTTCCGGAGTTATCTGGGTAACGGAGAGTGCTCACACCGAGTCCGATTCCGGAAGTTGGGAGACAGAGAGCGAGCTCTCTGATCTCGACTCC
This sequence comes from Pholcus phalangioides, assembly GCF_987345545.1. Lineage (NCBI taxonomy): Eukaryota > Metazoa > Arthropoda > Arachnida > Araneae > Pholcidae > Pholcus > Pholcus phalangioides. The sequence continues at coordinate 5,664,251 of NW_028301637.1, forward strand.
GGAAACAGTTGGGAGACGGAGAGTGAGTACACCGACTCAGAGGAGGAGTTAATCTTGGATTAACTCATTGGCCTACAGACGCGAAATCGCGACAGTTGTGGGATCGCGAACTGCACTGTCCTTCTCTTGTTGACTAAGAGGAGCATAAGATGCAGCGTGAAAAAACAGATCAACAAAAACTAAAAAATGCAGTGCATGGAAGTTTTTGGATACGACTTCTTTGAGCCAAGTTGTTAGACAAAGCTTGGCTCAACCGAGGGATAGGACAAAGCCTCATCCTACCCCTCATTTTTCCTTCTCCGCTTGTCCGCCTTGTCGTGGCGAGAAGGCTTGCGAGTGTCGATGACGGAGCCAGCTGAGCCGGCGGTAGCAATGAGCTACCAGCAGGGCCACCCTTGCCGGATAGGTGACTCCTCGAGACACCAGACTAAGTAGACAAGCAAGAGGCTCTACATGTAAAACACGAACGCACCCATTCCCTGACTGGGTTATGGACCTCGATAAGGGTACGGATCAAAAGGTGCCGGCTGGTTTACTATTCTGCGAGTCGGCGCCAATTTGCACCTCATTCGTCGCAGGTTCGTTCAGTCTCTCACTCGCAGACTTTCGGGATGTTCGTCGTGCGGTCAAATAACTGCGGTGTAACTCCGTAGTTGGAAAGTAAGAATTGCAGTTGGAATCGCTTGTCTTTCTTTATTTAAGCAATAGTGTGGCTTTTGCCACGTCCTTGAGACGAGTCTATGACGTCGTGGCGAGTTGTTTGTAATCAGAGACGAATTAGTTGTTAATTACATTCAAGGTAACGATACGCAAACACGATTCAACAACATGGCGTAAATCAAGGGGAATTAAATTTTTCGGAACTGTTCCGAGAATTTTTTGAATTATTCCGAGAATTTTTTGAACTATTCTGCGAATAATTTGGAATTATTCCGAGAATTCTTTGAATTATTCTGCGAATAATTTGGAATTATTCCGAGAATTCTTTGAATTATTCTGCGAATTTTTTCGCAGTTTTCCTCTCCGGAGGGTATATAAGGGCGTTCTGACATGTTTCGCGTTCTCGGTTTATCCGGCTATTTTAATTTGTGTATCACGTTTTTCCGGTGCATTCGTTTTAATGATGTTCGTCGTTGGTTTTGTCGCTTTCGTCGCTGCCTTGTGCTTCTGGGGGCTATGGCGAAGGGCCAATTCAGACGCTGTGTCTGTGACCGTCCCTAAGCCTCGCCGCCGCCGTCAATGGGAGAAGCCAGTGCCTCTCGCAGTCGTGCCAGGCATTGGTGCAAGTCCCTTCAAGGAGATCGAGCCTCCACTTGACCTTGATGCTTCGTATACCTATCAACGCATGGACACCCCGTTCTACTTCGGAGATGGTTACGTTAGTGGGCAAGGTACAGTGGAGGGCGAGAGTGCTATCGAGCCTTCCCTGGAGAGGACCATCGCTCAGTGCTCTGCCTTTTCGACCATGGACACTGTCTTGATCGGTAATGCAGAGGACTTCGATGGCCTTTCGAATAATCACCTAGATCACTCTCCCGTTCCTTGGACCAGAGAAGACGTGTTCAACAGCACGTTCATGGATGGAGTCGAGGAGAGTTTCCTTGATGATTATTTGCAGGAGGAGAGCACAGTCGACCTTGCTGAGTTTATGGTCGGATGTAGCACGACTCCTAACTGGGAAACTTCTTCTGAGTCGGATCATGGTTCCGGAGTTATCTGGGTAACGGAGAGTGCTCACACCGAGTCCGATTCCGGAAGTTGGGAGACAGAGAGCGAGCTCTCTGATCTCGACTCCGGAAACAGTTGGGAGACGGAGAGTGAGTACACCGACTCAGAGGAGGAGTTAATCTTGGATTAACTCATTGGCCTACAGACGCGAAATCGCGACAGTTGTGGGATCGCGAACTGCACTGTTCTTCTCTTGTTGACTAAGAGGAGCATAAGATGCAGCGTGAAAAAACAGATCAACAAAAACTAAAAAATGCAGTGCATGGAAGTTTTTGGATACGACTTCTTTGAGCCAAGTTGTTAGACAAAGCTTGGCTCAACCGAGGGGTAGGACAAAGCCTCATCCTACCCCTCATTTTTCCTTCTCCGCTTGTCCGCCTTGTCGTGGCGAGAAGGCTTGCGAGTGTCGATGACGGAGCCAGCTGAGCCGGCGGTAGCAATGAGCTACCAGCAGGGCCACCCTTGCCGGATAGGTGACTCCTCGAGACACCAGACTAAGTAGACAAGCAAGAGGCTCTACATGTAAAACACGAACGCACCCATTCCCTGACTGGGTTATGGACCTCGATAAGGGTACGGATCAAAAGGTGCCGGCTGGTTTACTATTCTGCGAGTCGGCGCCAATTTGCACCTCATTCGTCGCAGGTTCGTTCAGTCTCTCACTCGCAGACTTTCGGGATGTTCGTCGTGCGGTCAAATAACTGCGGTGTAACTCCGTAGTTGGAAAGTAAGAATTGCAGTTGGAATCGCTTGTCTTTCTTTATTTAAGCAATAGTGTGGCTTTTGCCACGTCCTTGAGACGAGTCTATGACGTCGTGGCGAGTTGTTTGTAATCAGAGACGAATTAGTTGTTAATTACATTCAAGGTAACGATACGCAAACACGATTCAACAACATGGCGTAAATCAAGGGGAATTAAATTTTTCGGAACTGTTCCGAGAATTTTTTGAATTATTCCGAGAATTTTTTGAACTATTCTGCGAATAATTTGGAATTATTCCGAGAATTCTTTGAATTATTCTGCGAATAATTTGGAATTATTCCGAGAATTCTTTGAATTATTCTGCGAATTTTTTCGCAGTTTTCCTCTCCGGAGGGTATATAAGGGCGTTCTGACATGTTTCGCGTTCTCGGTTTATCCGGCTATTTTAATTTGTGTATCACGTTTTTCCGGTGCATTCGTTTTAATGATGTTCGTCGTTGGTTTTGTCGCTTTCGTCGCTGCCTTGTGCTTCTGGGGGCTATGGCGAAGGGCCAATTCAGACGCTGTGTCTGTGACCGTCCCTAAGCCTCGCCGCCGCCGTCAATGGGAGAAGCCAGTGCCTCTCGCAGTCGTGCCAGGCATTGGTGCAAGTCCCTTCAAGGAGATCGAGCCTCCACTTGACCTTGATGCTTCGTATACCTATCAACGCATGGACACCCCGTTCTACTTCGGAGATGGTTACGTTAGTGGGCAAGGTACAGTGGAGGGCGAGAGTGCTATCGAGCCTTCCCTGGAGAGGACCATCGCTCAGTGCTCTGCCTTTTCGACCATGGACACTGTCTTGATCGGTAATGCAGAGGACTTCGATGGCCTTTCGAATAATCACCTAGATCACTCTCCCGTTCCTTGGACCAGAGAAGACGTGTTCAACAGCACGTTCATGGATGGAGTCGAGGAGAGTTTCCTTGATGATTATTTGCAGGAGGAGAGCACAGTCGACCTTGCTGAGTTTATGGTCGGATGTAGCACGACTCCTAACTGGGAAACTTCTTCTGAGTCGGATCATGGTTCCGGAGTTATCTGGGTAACGGAGAGTGCTCACACCGAGTCCGATTCCGGAAGTTGGGAGACAGAGAGCGAGCTCTCTGATCTCGACTCCGGAAACAGTTGGGAGACGGAGAGTGAGTACACCGACTCAGAGGAGGAGTTAATCTTGGATTAACTCATTGGCCTACAGACGCGAAATCGCGACAGTTGTGGGATCGCGAACTGCACTGTTCTTCTCTTGTTGACTAAGAGGAGCATAAGATGCAGCGTGAAAAAACAGATCAACAAAAACTAAAAAATGCAGTGCATGGAAGTTTTTGGATACGACTTCTTTGAGCCAAGTTGTTAGACAAAGCTTGGCTCAACCGAGGGGTAGGACAAAGCCTCATCCTACCCCTCATTTTTCCTTCTCCGCTTGTCCGCCTTGTCGTGGCGAGAAGGCTTGCGAGTGTCGATGACGGAGCCAGCTGAGCCGGCGGTAGCAATGAGCTACCAGCAGGGCCACCCTTGCCGGATAGGTGACTCCTCGAGACACCAGACTAAGTAGACAAGCAAGAGGCTCTACATGTAAAACACGAACGCACCCATTCCCTGACTGGGTTATGGACCTCGATAAGGGTACGGATCAAAAGGTGCCGGCTGGTTTACTATTCTGCGAGTCGGCGCCAATTTGCACCTCATTCGTCGCAGGTTCGTTCAGTCTCTCACTCGCAGACTTTCGGGATGTTCGTCGTGCGGTCAAATAACTGCGGTGTAACTCCGTAGTTGGAAAGTAAGAATTGCAGTTGGAATCGCTTGTCTTTCTTTATTTAAGCAATAGTGTGGCTTTTGCCACGTCCTTGAGACGAGTCTATGACGTCGTGGCGAGTTGTTTGTAATCAGAGACGAATTAGTTGTTAATTACATTCAAGGTAACGATACGCAAACACGATTCAACAACATGGCGTAAATCAAGGGGAATTAAATTTTTCGGAACTGTTCCGAGAATTTTTTGAATTATTCCGAGAATTTTTTGAACTATTCTGCGAATAATTTGGAATTATTCCGAGAATTCTTTGAATTATTCTGCGAATAATTTGGAATTATTCCGAGAATTCTTTGAATTATTCTGCGAATTTTTTCGCAGTTTTCCTCTCCGGAGGGTATATAAGGGCGTTCTGACATGTTTCGCGTTCTCGGTTTATCCGGCTATTTTAATTTGTGTATCACGTTTTTCCGGTGCATTCGTTTTAATGATGTTCGTCGTTGGTTTTGTCGCTTTCGTCGCTGCCTTGTGCTTCTGGGGGCTATGGCGAAGGGCCAATTCAGACGCTGTGTCTGTGACCGTCCCTAAGCCTCGCCGCCGCCGTCAATGGGAGAAGCCAGTGCCTCTCGCAGTCGTGCCAGGCATTGGTGCAAGTCCCTTCAAGGAGATCGAGCCTCCACTTGACCTTGATGCTTCGTATACCTATCAACGCATGGACACCCCGTTCTACTTCGGAGATGGTTACGTTAGTGGGCAAGGTACAGTGGAGGGCGAGAGTGCTATCGAGCCTTCCCTGGAGAGGACCATCGCTCAGTGCTCTGCCTTTTCGACCATGGACACTGTCTTGATCGGTAATGCAGAGGACTTCGATGGCCTTTCGAATAATCACCTAGATCACTCTCCCGTTCCTTGGACCAGAGAAGACGTGTTCAACAGCACGTTCATGGATGGAGTCGAGGAGAGTTTCCTTGATGATTATTTGCAGGAGGAGAGCACAGTCGACCTTGCTGAGTTTATGGTCGGATGTAGCACGACTCCTAACTGGGAAACTTCTTCTGAGTCGGATCATGGTTCCGGAGTTATCTGGGTAACGGAGAGTGCTCACACCGAGTCCGATTCCGGAAGTTGGGAGACAGAGAGCGAGCTCTCTGATCTCGACTCCGGAAACAGTTGGGAGACGGAGAGTGAGTACACCGACTCAGAGGAGGAGTTAATCTTGGATTAACTCATTGGCCTACAGACGCGAAATCGCGACAGTTGTGGGATCGCGAACTGCACTGTTCTTCTCTTGTTGACTAAGAGGAGCATAAGATGCAGCGTGAAAAAACAGATCAACAAAAACTAAAAAATGCAGTGCATGGAAGTTTTTGGATACGACTTCTTTGAGCCAAGTTGTTAGACAAAGCTTGGCTCAACCGAGGGGTAGGACAAAGCCTCATCCTACCCCTCATTTTTCCTTCTCCGCTTGTCCGCCTTGTCGTGGCGAGAAGGCTTGCGAGTGTCGATGACGGAGCCAGCTGAGCCGGCGGTAGCAATGAGCTACCAGCAGGGCCACCCTTGCCGGATAGGTGACTCCTCGAGACACCAGACTAAGTAGACAAGCAAGAGGCTCTACATGTAAAACACGAACGCACCCATTCCCTGACTGGGTTATGGACCTCGATAAGGGTACGGATCAAAAGGTGCCGGCTGGTTTACTATTCTGCGAGTCGGCGCCAATTTGCACCTCATTCGTCGCAGGTTCGTTCAGTCTCTCACTCGCAGACTTTCGGGATGTTCGTCGTGCGGTCAAATAACTGCGGTGTAACTCCGTAGTTGGAAAGTAAGAATTGCAGTTGGAATCGCTTGTCTTTCTTTATTTAAGCAATAGTGTGGCTTTTGCCACGTCCTTGAGACGAGTCTATGACGTCGTGGCGAGTTGTTTGTAATCAGAGACGAATTAGTTGTTAATTACATTCAACGTAACGATACGCAAACACGATTCAACAACATGGCGTAAATCAAGGGGAATTAAATTTTTCGGAACTGTTCCGAGAATTTTTTGAATTATTCCGAGAATTTTTTGAACTATTCTGCGAATAATTTGGAATTATTCCGAGAATTCTTTGAATTATTCTGCGAATAATTTGGAATTATTCCGAGAATTCTTTGAATTATTCTGCGAATTTTTTCGCAGTTTTCCTCTCCGGAGGGTATATAAGGGCGTTCTGACATGTTTCGCGTTCTCGGTTTATCCGGCTATTTTAATTTGTGTATCACGTTTTTCCGGTGCATTCGTTTTAATGATGTTCGTCGTTGGTTTTGTCGCTTTCGTCGCTGCCTTGTGCTTCTGGGGGCTATGGCGAAGGGCCAATTCAGACGCTGTGTCTGTGACCGTCCCTAAGCCTCGCCGCCGCCGTCAATGGGAGAAGCCAGTGCCTCTCGCAGTCGTGCCAGGCATTGGTGCAAGTCCCTTCAAGGAGATCGAGCCTCCACTTGACCTTGATGCTTCGTATACCTATCAACGCATGGACACCCCGTTCTACTTCGGAGATGGTTACGTTAGTGGGCAAGGTACAGTGGAGGGCGAGAGTGCTATCGAGCCTTCCCTGGAGAGGACCATCGCTCAGTGCTCTGCCTTTTCGACCATGGACACTGTCTTGATCGGTAATGCAGAGGACTTCGATGGCCTTTCGAATAATCACCTAGATCACTCTCCCGTTCCTTGGACCAGAGAAGACGTGTTCAACAGCACGTTCATGGATGGAGTCGAGGAGAGTTTCCTTGATGATTATTTGCAGGAGGAGAGCACAGTCGACCTTGCTGAGTTTATGGTCGGATGTAGCACGACTCCTAACTGGGAAACTTCTTCTGAGTCGGATCATGGTTCCGGAGTTATCTGGGTAACGGAGAGTGCTCACACCGAGTCCGATTCCGGAAGTTGGGAGACAGAGAGCGAGCTCTCTGATCTCGACTCCGGAAACAGTTGGGAGACGGAGAGTGAGTACACCGACTCAGAGGAGGAGTTAATCTTGGATTAACTCATTGGCCTACAGACGCGAAATCGCGACAGTTGTGGGATCGCGAACTGCACTGTTCTTCTCTTGTTGACTAAGAGGAGCATAAGATGCAGCGTGAAAAAACAGATCAACAAAAACTAAAAAATGCAGTGCATGGAAGTTTTTGGATACGACTTCTTTGAGCCAAGTTGTTAGACAAAGCTTGGCTCAACCGAGGGGTAGGACAAAGCCTCATCCTACCCCTCATTTTTCCTTCTCCGCTTGTCCGCCTTGTCGTGGCGAGAAGGCTTGCGAGTGTCGATGACGGAGCCAGCTGAGCCGGTGGTAGCAATGAGCTACCAGCAGGGCCACCCTTGCCGGATAGGTGACTCCTCGAGACACCAGACTAAGTAGACAAGCAAGAGGCTCTACATGTAAAACACGAACGCACCCATTCCCTGACTGGGTTATGGACCTCGATAAGGGTACGGATCAAAAGGTGCCGGCTGGTTTACTATTCTGCGAGTCGGCGCCAATTTGCACCTCATTCGTCGCAGGTTCGTTCAGTCTCTCACTCGCAGACTTTCGGGATGTTCGTCGTGCGGTCAAATAACTGCGGTGTAACTCCGTAGTTGGAAAGTAAGAATTGCAGTTGGAATCGCTTGTCTTTCTTTATTTAAGCAATAGTGTGGCTTTTGCCACGTCCTTGAGACGAGTCTATGACGTCGTGGCGAGTTGTTTGTAATCAGAGACGAATTAGTTGTTAATTACATTCAAGGTAACGATACGCAAACACGATTCAACAACATGGCGTAAATCAAGGGGAATTAAATTTTTCGGAACTGTTCCGAGAATTTTTTGAATTATTCCGAGAATTTTTTGAACTATTCTGCGAATAATTTGGAATTATTCCGAGAATTCTTTGAATTATTCTGCGAATAATTTGGAATTATTCCGAGAATTCTTTGAATTATTCTGCGAATTTTTTCGCAGTTTTCCTCTCCGGAGGGTATATAAGGGCGTTCTGACATGTTTCGCGTTCTCGGTTTATCCGGCTATTTTAATTTGTGTATCACGTTTTTCCGGTGCATTCGTTTTAATGATGTTCGTCGTTGGTTTTGTCGCTTTCGTCGCTGCCTTGTGCTTCTGGGGGCTATGGCGAAGGGCCAATTCAGACGCTGTGTCTGTGACCGTCCCTAAGCCTCGCCGCCGCCGTCAATGGGAGAAGCCAGTGCCTCTCGCAGTCGTGCCAGGCATTGGTGCAAGTCCCTTCAAGGAGATCGAGCCTCCACTTGACCTTGATGCTTCGTATACCTATCAACGCATGGACACCCCGTTCTACTTCGGAGATGGTTACGTTAGTGGGCAAGGTACAGTGGAGGGCGAGAGTGCTATCGAGCCTTCCCTGGAGAGGACCATCGCTCAGTGCTCTGCCTTTTCGACCATGGACACTGTCTTGATCGGTAATGCAGAGGACTTCGATGGCCTTTCGAATAATCACCTAGATCACTCTCCCGTTCCTTGGACCAGAGAAGACGTGTTCAACAGCACGTTCATGGATGGAGTCGAGGAGAGTTTCCTTGATGATTATTTGCAGGAGGAGAGCACAGTCGACCTTGCTGAGTTTATGGTCGGATGTAGCACGACTCCTAACTGGGAAACTTCTTCTGAGTCGGATCATGGTTCCGGAGTTATCTGGGTAACGGAGAGTGCTCACACCGAGTCCGATTCCGGAAGTTGGGAGACAGAGAGCGAGCTCTCTGATCTCGACTCCGGAAACAGTTGGGAGACGGAGAGTGAGTACACCGACTCAGAGGAGGAGTTAATCTTGGATTAACTCATTGGCCTACAGACGCGAAATCGCGACAGTTGTGGGATCGCGAACTGCACTGTTCTTCTCTTGTTGACTAAGAGGAGCATAAGATGCAGCGTGAAAAAACAGATCAACAAAAACTAAAAAATGCAGTGCATGGAAGTTTTTGGATACGACTTCTTTGAGCCAAGTTGTTAGACAAAGCTTGGCTCAACCGAGGTGTAGGACAAAGCCTCATCCTACCCCTCATTTTTCCTTCTCCGCTTGTCCGCCTTGTCGTGGCGAGAAGGCTTGCGAGTGTCGATGACGGAGCCAGCTGAGCCGGTGGTAGCAATGAGCTACCAGCAGGGCCACCCTTGCCGGATAGGTGACTCCTCGAGACACCAGACTAAGTAGACAAGCAAGAGGCTCTACATGTAAAACACGAACGCACCCATTCCCTGACTGGGTTATGGACCTCGATAAGGGTACGGATCAAAAGGTGCCGGCTGGTTTACTATTCTGCGAGTCGGCGCCAATTTGCACCTCATTCGTCGCAGGTTCGTTCAGTCTCTCACTCGCAGACTTTCGGGATGTTCGTCGTGCGGTCAAATAACTGCGGTGTAACTCCGTAGTTGGAAAGTAAGAATTGCAGTTGGAATCGCTTGTCTTTCTTTATTTAAGCAATAGTGTGGCTTTTGCCACGTCCTTGAGACGAGTCTATGACGTCGTGGCGAGTTGTTTGTAATCAGAGACGAATTAGTTGTTAATTACATTCAAGGTAACGATACGCAAACACGATTCAACAACATGGCGTAAATCAAGGGGAATTAAATTTTTCGGAACTGTTCCGAGAATTTTTTGAATTATTCCGAGAATTTTTTGAACTATTCTGCGAATAATTTGGAATTATTCCGAGAATTCTTTGAATTATTCTGCGAATAATTTGGAATTATTCCGAGAATTCTTTGAATTATTCTGCGAATTTTTTCGCAGTTTTCCTCTCCGGAGGGTATATAAGGGCGTTCTGACATGTTTCGCGTTCTCGGTTTATCCGGCTATTTTAATTTGTGTATCACGTTTTTCCGGTGCATTCGTTTTAATGATGTTCGTCGTTGGTTTTGTCGCTTTCGTCGCTGCCTTGTGCTTCTGGGGGCTATGGCGAAGGGCCAATTCAGACGCTGTGTCTGTGACCGTCCCTAAGCCTCGCCGCCGCCGTCAATGGGAGAAGCCAGTGCCTCTCGCAGTCGTGCCAGGCATTGGTGCAAGTCCCTTCAAGGAGATCGAGCCTCCACTTGACCTTGATGCTTCGTATACCTATCAACGCATGGACACCCCGTTCTACTTCGGAGATGGTTACGTTAGTGGGCAAGGTACAGTGGAGGGCGAGAGTGCTATCGAGCCTTCCCTGGAGAGGACCATCGCTCAGTGCTCTGCCTTTTCGACCATGGACACTGTCTTGATCGGTAATGCAGAGGACTTCGATGGCCTTTCGAATAATCACCTAGATCACTCTCCCGTTCCTTGGACCAGAGAAGACGTGTTCAACAGCACGTTCATGGATGGAGTCGAGGAGAGTTTCCTTGATGATTATTTGCAGGAGGAGAGCACAGTCGACCTTGCTGAGTTTATGGTCGGATGTAGCACGACTCCTAACTGGGAAACTTCTTCTGAGTCGGATCATGGTTCCGGAGTTATCTGGGTAACGGAGAGTGCTCACACCGAGTCCGATTCCGGAAGTTGGGAGACAGAGAGCGAGCTCTCTGATCTCGACTCCGGAAACAGTTGGGAGACGGAGAGTGAGTACACCGACTCAGAGGAGGAGTTAATCTTGGATTAACTCATTGGCCTACAGACGCGAAATCGCGACAGTTGTGGGATCGCGAACTGCACTGTCCTTCTCTTGTTGACTAAGAGGAGCATAAGATGCAGCGTGAAAAAACAGATCAACAAAAACTAAAAAATGCAGTGCATGGAAGTTTTTGGATACGACTTCTTTGAGCCAAGTTGTTAGACAAAGCTTGGCTCAACCGAGGGGTAGGACAAAGCCTCATCCTACCCCTCATTTTTCCTTCTCCGCTTGTCCGCCTTGTCGTGGCGAGAAGGCTTGCGAGTGTCGATGACGGAGCCAGCTGAGCCGGCGGTAGCAATGAGCTACCAGCAGGGCCACCCTTGCCGGATAGGTGACTCCTCGAGACACCAGACTAAGTAGACAAGCAAGAGGCTCTACATGTAAAACACGAACGCACCCATTCCCTGACTGGGTTATGGACCTCGATAAGGGTACGGATCAAAAGGTGCCGGCTGGTTTACTATTCTGCGAGTCGGCGCCAATTTGCACCTCATTCGTCGCAGGTTCGTTCAGTCTCTCACTCGCAGACTTTCGGGATGTTCGTCGTGCGGTCAAATAACTGCGGTGTAACTCCGTAGTTGGAAAGTAAGAATTGCAGTTGGAATCGCTTGTCTTTCTTTATTTAAGCAATAGTGTGGCTTTTGCCACGTCCTTGAGACGAGTCTATGACGTCGTGGCGAGTTGTTTGTAATCAGAGACGAATTAGTTGTTAATTACATTCAAGGTAACGATACGCAAACACGATTCAACAACATGGCGTAAATCAAGGGGAATTAAATTTTTCGGAACTGTTCCGAGAATTTTTTGAATTATTCCGAGAATTTTTTGAACTATTCTGCGAATAATTTGGAATTATTCCGAGAATTCTTTGAATTATTCTGCGAATAATTTGGAATTATTCCGAGAATTCTTTGAATTATTCTGCGAATTTTTTCGCAGTTTTCCTCTCCGGAGGGTATATAAGGGCGTTCTGACATGTTTCGCGTTCTCGGTTTATCCGGCTATTTTAATTTGTGTATCACGTTTTTCCGGTGCATTCGTTTTAATGATGTTCGTCGTTGGTTTTGTCGCTTTCGTCGCTGCCTTGTGCTTCTGGGGGCTATGGCGAAGGGCCAATTCAGACGCTGTGTCTGTGACCGTCCCTAAGCCTCGCCGCCGCCGTCAATGGGAGAAGCCAGTGCCTCTCGCAGTCGTGCCAGGCATTGGTGCAAGTCCCTTCAAGGAGATCGAGCCTCCACTTGACCTTGATGCTTCGTATACCTATCAACGCATGGACACCCCGTTCTACTTCGGAGATGGTTACGTTAGTGGGCAAGGTACAGTGGAGGGCGAGAGTGCTATCGAGCCTTCCCTGGAGAGGACCATCGCTCAGTGCTCTGCCTTTTCGACCATGGACACTGTCTTGATCGGTAATGCAGAGGACTTCGATGGCCTTTCGAATAATCACCTAGATCACTCTCCCGTTCCTTGGACCAGAGAAGACGTGTTCAACAGCACGTTCATGGATGGAGTCGAGGAGAGTTTCCTTGATGATTATTTGCAGGAGGAGAGCACAGTCGACCTTGCTGAGTTTATGGTCGGATGTAGCACGACTCCTAACTGGGAAACTTCTTCTGAGTCGGATCATGGTTCCGGAGTTATCTGGGTAACGGAGAGTGCTCACACCGAGTCCGATTCCGGAAGTTGGGAGACAGAGAGCGAGCTCTCTGATCTCGACTCCGGAAACAGTTGGGAGACGGAGAGTGAGTACACCGACTCAGAGGAGGAGTTAATCTTGGATTAACTCATTGGCCTACAGACGCGAAATCGCGACAGTTGTGGGATCGCGAACTGCACTGTCCTTCTCTTGTTGACTAAGAGGAGCATAAGATGCAGCGTGAAAAAACAGATCAACAAAAACTAAAAAATGCAGTGCATGGAAGTTTTTGGATACGACTTCTTTGAGCCAAGTTGTTAGACAAAGCTTGGCTCAACCGAGGGGTAGGACAAAGCCTCATCCTACCCCTCATTTTTCCTTCTCCGCTTGTCCGCCTTGTCGTGGCGAGAAGGCTTGCGAGTGTCGATGACGGAGCCAGCTGAGCCGGCGGTAGCAATGAGCTACCAGCAGGGCCACCCTTGCCGGATAGGTGACTCCTCGAGACACCAGACTAAGTAGACAAGCAAGAGGCTCTACATGTAAAACACGAACGCACCCATTCCCTGACTGGGTTATGGACCTCGATAAGGGTACGGATCAAAAGGTGCCGGCTGGTTTACTATTCTGCGAGTCGGCGCCAATTTGCACCTCATTCGTCGCAGGTTCGTTCAGTCTCTCACTCGCAGACTTTCGGGATGTTCGTCGTGCGGTCAAATAACTGCGGTGTAACTCCGTAGTTGGAAAGTAAGAATTGCAGTTGGAATCGCTTGTCTTTCTTTATTTAAGCAATAGTGTGGCTTTTGCCACGTCCTTGAGACGAGTCTATGACGTCGTGGCGAGTTGTTTGTAATCAGAGACGAATTAGTTGTTAATTACATTCAAGGTAACGATACGCAAACACGATTCAACAACATGGCGTAAATCAAGGGGAATTAAATTTTTCGGAACTGTTCCGAGAATTTTTTGAATTATTCCGAGAATTTTTTGAACTATTCTGCGAATAATTTGGAATTATTCCGAGAATTCTTTGAATTATTCTGCGAATAATTTGGAATTATTCCGAGAATTCTTTGAATTATTCTGCGAATTTTTTCGCAGTTTTCCTCTCCGGAGGGTATATAAGGGCGTTCTGACATGTTTCGCGTTCTCGGTTTATCCGGCTATTTTAATTTGTGTATCACGTTTTTCCGGTGCATTCGTTTTAATGATGTTCGTCGTTGGTTTTGTCGCTTTCGTCGCTGCCTTGTGCTTCTGGGGGCTATGGCGAAGGGCCAATTCAGACGCTGTGTCTGTGACCGTCCCTAAGCCTCGCCGCCGCCGTCAATGGGAGAAGCCAGTGCCTCTCGCAGTCGTGCCAGGCATTGGTGCAAGTCCCTTCAAGGAGATCGAGCCTCCACTTGACCTTGATGCTTCGTATACCTATCAACGCATGGACACCCCGTTCTACTTCGGAGATGGTTACGTTAGTGGGCAAGGTACAGTGGAGGGCGAGAGTGCTATCGAGCCTTCCCTGGAGAGGACCATCGCTCAGTGCTCTGCCTTTTCGACCATGGACACTGTCTTGATCGGTAATGCAGAGGACTTCGATGGCCTTTCGAATAATCACCTAGATCACTCTCCCGTTCCTTGGACCAGAGAAGACGTGTTCAACAGCACGTTCATGGATGGAGTCGAGGAGAGTTTCCTTGATGATTATTTGCAGGAGGAGAGCACAGTCGACCTTGCTGAGTTTATGGTCGGATGTAGCACGACTCCTAACTGGGAAACTTCTTCTGAGTCGGATCATGGTTCCGGAGTTATCTGGGTAACGGAGAGTGCTCACACCGAGTCCGATTCCGGAAGTTGGGAGACAGAGAGCGAGCTCTCTGATCTCGACTCCGGAAACAGTTGGGAGACGGAGAGTGAGTACACCGACTCAGAGGAGGAGTTAATCTTGGATTAACTCATTGGCCTACAGACGCGAAATCGCGACAGTTGTGGGATCGCGAACTGCACTGTCCTTCTCTTGTTGACTAAGAGGAGCATAAGATGCAGCGTGAAAAAACAGATCAACAAAAACTAAAAAATGCAGTGCATGGAAGTTTTTGGATACGACTTCTTTGAGCCAAGTTGTTAGACAAAGCTTGGCTCAACCGAGGGGTAGGACAAAGCCTCATCCTACCCCTCATTTTTCCTTCTCCGCTTGTCCGCCTTGTCGTGGCGAGAAGGCTTGCGAGTGTCGATGACGGAGCCAGCTGAGCCGGCGGTAGCAATGAGCTACCAGCAGGGCCACCCTTGCCGGATAGGTGACTCCTCGAGACACCAGACTAAGTAGACAAGCAAGAGGCTCTACATGTAAAACACGAACGCACCCATTCCCTGACTGGGTTATGGACCTCGATAAGGGTACGGATCAAAAGGTGCCGGCTGGTTTACTATTCTGCGAGTCGGCGCCAATTTGCACCTCATTCGTCGCAGGTTCGTTCAGTCTCTCACTCGCAGACTTTCGGGATGTTCGTCGTGCGGTCAAATAACTGCGGTGTAACTCCGTAGTTGGAAAGTAAGAATTGCAGTTGGAATCGCTTGTCTTTCTTTATTTAAGCAATAGTGTGGCTTTTGCCACGTCCTTGAGACGAGTCTATGACGTCGTGGCGAGTTGTTTGTAATCAGAGACGAATTAGTTGTTAATTACATTCAAGGTAACGATACGCAAACACGATTCAACAACATGGCGTAAATCAAGGGGAATTAAATTTTTCGGAACTGTTCCGAGAATTTTTTGAATTATTCCGAGAATTTTTTGAACTATTCTGCGAATAATTTGGAATTATTCCGAGAATTCTTTGAATTATTCTGCGAATAATTTGGAATTATTCCGAGAATTCTTTGAATTATTCTGCGAATTTTTTCGCAGTTTTCCTCTCCGGAGGGTATATAAGGGCGTTCTGACATGTTTCGCGTTCTCGGTTTATCCGGCTATTTTAATTTGTGTATCACGTTTTTCCGGTGCATTCGTTTTAATGATGTTCGTCGTTGGTTTTGTCGCTTTCGTCGCTGCCTTGTGCTTCTGGGGGCTATGGCGAAGGGCCAATTCAGACGCTGTGTCTGTGACCGTCCCTAAGCCTCGCCGCCGCCGTCAATGGGAGAAGCCAGTGCCTCTCGCAGTCGTGCCAGGCATTGGTGCAAGTCCCTTCAAGGAGATCGAGCCTCCACTTGACCTTGATGCTTCGTATACCTATCAACGCATGGACACCCCGTTCTACTTCGGAGATGGTTACGTTAGTGGGCAAGGTACAGTGGAGGGCGAGAGTGCTATCGAGCCTTCCCTGGAGAGGACCATCGCTCAGTGCTCTGCCTTTTCGACCATGGACACTGTCTTGATCGGTAATGCAGAGGACTTCGATGGCCTTTCGAATAATCACCTAGATCACTCTCCCGTTCCTTGGACCAGAGAAGACGTGTTCAACAGCACGTTCATGGATGGAGTCGAGGAGAGTTTCCTTGATGATTATTTGCAGGAGGAGAGCACAGTCGACCTTGCTGAGTTTATGGTCGGATGTAGCACGACTCCTAACTGGGAAACTTCTTCTGAGTCGGATCATGGTTCCGGAGTTATCTGGGTAACGGAGAGTGCTCACACCGAGTCCGATTCCGGAAGTTGGGAGACAGAGAGCGAGCTCTCTGATCTCGACTCCGGAAACAGTTGGGAGACGGAGAGTGAGTACACCGACTCAGAGGAGGAGTTAATCTTGGATTAACTCATTGGCCTACAGACGCGAAATCGCGACAGTTGTGGGATCGCGAACTGCACTGTTCTTCTCTTGTTGACTAAGAGGAGCATAAGATGCAGCGTGAAAAAACAGATCAACAAAAACTAAAAAATGCAGTGCATGGAAGTTTTTGGATACGACTTCTTTGAGCCAAGTTGTTAGACAAAGCTTGGCTCAACCGAGGGGTAGGACAAAGCCTCATCCTACCCCTCATTTTTCCTTCTCCGCTTGTCCGCCTTGTCGTGGCGAGAAGGCTTGCGAGTGTCGATGACGGAGCCAGCTGAGCCGGCGGTAGCAATGAGCTACCAGCAGGGCCACCCTTGCCGGATAGGTGACTCCTCGAGACACCAGACTAAGTAGACAAGCAAGAGGCTCTACATGTAAAACACGAACGCACCCATTCCCTGACTGGGTTATGGACCTCGATAAGGGTACGGATCAAAAGGTGCCGGCTGGTTTACTATTCTGCGAGTCGGCGCCAATTTGCACCTCATTCGTCGCAGGTTCGTTCAGTCTCTCACTCGCAGACTTTCGGGATGTTCGTCGTGCGGTCAAATAACTGCGGTGTAACTCCGTAGTTGGAAAGTAAGAATTGCAGTTGGAATCGCTTGTCTTTCTTTATTTAAGCAATAGTGTGGCTTTTGCCACGTCCTTGAGACGAGTCTATGACGTCGTGGCGAGTTGTTTGTAATCAGAGACGAATTAGTTGTTAATTACATTCAAGGTAACGATACGCAAACACGATTCAACAACATGGCGTAAATCAAGGGGAATTAAATTTTTCGGAACTGTTCCGAGAATTTTTTGAATTATTCCGAGAATTTTTTGAACTATTCTGCGAATAATTTGGAATTATTCCGAGAATTCTTTGAATTATTCTGCGAATAATTTGGAATTATTCCGAGAATTCTTTGAATTATTCTGCGAATTTTTTCGCAGTTTTCCTCTCCGGAGGGTATATAAGGGCGTTCTGACATGTTTCGCGTTCTCGGTTTATCCGGCTATTTTAATTTGTGTATCACGTTTTTCCGGTGCATTCGTTTTAATGATGTTCGTCGTTGGTTTTGTCGCTTTCGTCGCTGCCTTGTGCTTCTGGGGGCTATGGCGAAGGGCCAATTCAGACGCTGTGTCTGTGACCGTCCCTAAGCCTCGCCGCCGCCGTCAATGGGAGAAGCCAGTGCCTCTCGCAGTCGTGCCAGGCATTGGTGCAAGTCCCTTCAAGGAGATCGAGCCTCCACTTGACCTTGATGCTTCGTATACCTATCAACGCATGGACACCCCGTTCTACTTCGGAGATGGTTACGTTAGTGGGCAAGGTACAGTGGAGGGCGAGAGTGCTATCGAGCCTTCCCTGGAGAGGACCATCGCTCAGTGCTCTGCCTTTTCGACCATGGACACTGTCTTGATCGGTAATGCAGAGGACTTCGATGGCCTTTCGAATAATCACCTAGATCACTCTCCCGTTCCTTGGACCAGAGAAGACGTGTTCAACAGCACGTTCATGGATGGAGTCGAGGAGAGTTTCCTTGATGATTATTTGCAGGAGGAGAGCACAGTCGACCTTGCTGAGTTTATGGTCGGATGTAGCACGACTCCTAACTGGGAAACTTCTTCTGAGTCGGATCATGGTTCCGGAGTTATCTGGGTAACGGAGAGTGCTCACACCGAGTCCGATTCCGGAAGTTGGGAGACAGAGAGCGAGCTCTCTGATCTCGACTCCGGAAACAGTTGGGAGACGGAGAGTGAGTACACCGACTCAGAGGAGGAGTTAATCTTGGATTAACTCATTGGCCTACAGACGCGAAATCGCGACAGTTGTGGGATCGCGAACTGCACTGTTCTTCTCTTGTTGACTAAGAGGAGCATAAGATGCAGCGTGAAAAAACAGATCAACAAAAACTAAAAAATGCAGTGCATGGAAGTTTTTGGATACGACTTCTTTGAGCCAAGTTGTTAGACAAAGCTTGGCTCAACCGAGGGGTAGGACAAAGCCTCATCCTACCCCTCATTTTTCCTTCTCCGCTTGTCCGCCTTGTCGTGGCGAGAAGGCTTGCGAGTGTCGATGACGGAGCCAGCTGAGCCGGCGGTAGCAATGAGCTACCAGCAGGGCCACCCTTGCCGGATAGGTGACTCCTCGAGACACCAGACTAAGTAGACAAGCAAGAGGCTCTACATGTAAAACACGAACGCACCCATTCCCTGACTGGGTTATGGACCTCGATAAGGGTACGGATCAAAAGGTGCCGGCTGGTTTACTATTCTGCGAGTCGGCGCCAATTTGCACCTCATTCGTCGCAGGTTCGTTCAGTCTCTCACTCGCAGACTTTCGGGATGTTCGTCGTGCGGTCAAATAACTGCGGTGTAACTCCGTAGTTGGAAAGTAAGAATTGCAGTTGGAATCGCTTGTCTTTCTTTATTTAAGCAATAGTGTGGCTTTTGCCACGTCCTTGAGACGAGTCTATGACGTCGTGGCGAGTTGTTTGTAATCAGAGACGAATTAGTTGTTAATTACATTCAAGGTAACGATACGCAAACACGATTCAACAACATGGCGTAAATCAAGGGGAATTAAATTTTTCGGAACTGTTCCGAGAATTTTTTGAATTATTCCGAGAATTTTTTGAACTATTCTGCGAATAATTTGGAATTATTCCGAGAATTCTTTGAATTATTCTGCGAATAATTTGGAATTATTCCGAGAATTCTTTGAATTATTCTGCGAATTTTTTCGCAGTTTTCCTCTCCGGAGGGTATATAAGGGCGTTCTGACATGTTTCGCGTTCTCGGTTTATCCGGCTATTTTAATTTGTGTATCACGTTTTTCCGGTGCATTCGTTTTAATGATGTTCGTCGTTGGTTTTGTCGCTTTCGTCGCTGCCTTGTGCTTCTGGGGGCTATGGCGAAGGGCCAATTCAGACGCTGTGTCTGTGACCGTCCCTAAGCCTCGCCGCCGCCGTCAATGGGAGAAGCCAGTGCCTCTCGCAGTCGTGCCAGGCATTGGTGCAAGTCCCTTCAAGGAGATCGAGCCTCCACTTGACCTTGATGCTTCGTATACCTATCAACGCATGGACACCCCGTTCTACTTCGGAGATGGTTACGTTAGTGGGCAAGGTACAGTGGAGGGCGAGAGTGCTATCGAGCCTTCCCTGGAGAGGACCATCGCTCAGTGCTCTGCCTTTTCGACCATGGACACTGTCTTGATCGGTAATGCAGAGGACTTCGATGGCCTTTCGAATAATCACCTAGATCACTCTCCCGTTCCTTGGACCAGAGAAGACGTGTTCAACAGCACGTTCATGGATGGAGTCGAGGAGAGTTTCCTTGATGATTATTTGCAGGAGGAGAGCACAGTCGACCTTGCTGAGTTTATGGTCGGATGTAGCACGACTCCTAACTGGGAAACTTCTTCTGAGTCGGATCATGGTTCCGGAGTTATCTGGGTAACGGAGAGTGCTCACACCGAGTCCGATTCCGGAAGTTGGGAGACAGAGAGCGAGCTCTCTGATCTCGACTCCGGAAACAGTTGGGAGACGGAGAGTGAGTACACCGACTCAGAGGAGGAGTTAATCTTGGATTAACTCATTGGCCTACAGACGCGAAATCGCGACAGTTGTGGGATCGCGAACTGCACTGTTCTTCTCTTGTTGACTAAGAGGAGCATAAGATGCAGCGTGAAAAAACAGATCAACAAAAACTAAAAAATGCAGTGCATGGAAGTTTTTGGATACGACTTCTTTGAGCCAAGTTGTTAGACAAAGCTTGGCTCAACCGAGGGGTAGGACAAAGCCTCATCCTACCCCTCATTTTTCCTTCTCCGCTTGTCCGCCTTGTCGTGGCGAGAAGGCTTGCGAGTGTCGATGACGGAGCCAGCTGAGCCGGCGGTAGCAATGAGCTACCAGCAGGGCCACCCTTGCCGGATAGGTGACTCCTCGAGACACCAGACTAAGTAGACAAGCAAGAGGCTCTACATGTAAAACACGAACGCACCCATTCCCTGACTGGGTTATGGACCTCGATAAGGGTACGGATCAAAAGGTGCCGGCTGGTTTACTATTCTGCGAGTCGGCGCCAATTTGCACCTCATTCGTCGCAGGTTCGTTCAGTCTCTCACTCGCAGACTTTCGGGATGTTCGTCGTGCGGTCAAATAACTGCGGTGTAACTCCGTAGTTGGAAAGTAAGAATTGCAGTTGGAATCGCTTGTCTTTCTTTATTTAAGCAATAGTGTGGCTTTTGCCACGTCCTTGAGACGAGTCTATGACGTCGTGGCGAGTTGTTTGTAATCAGAGACGAATTAGTTGTTAATTACATTCAAGGTAACGATACGCAAACACGATTCAACAACATGGCGTAAATCAAGGGGAATTAAATTTTTCGGAACTGTTCCGAGAATTTTTTGAATTATTCCGAGAATTTTTTGAACTATTCTGCGAATAATTTGGAATTATTCCGAGAATTCTTTGAATTATTCTGCGAATAATTTGGAATTATTCCGAGAATTCTTTGAATTATTCTGCGAATTTTTTCGCAGTTTTCCTCTCCGGAGGGTATATAAGGGCGTTCTGACATGTTTCGCGTTCTCGGTTTATCCGGCTATTTTAATTTGTGTATCACGTTTTTCCGGTGCATTCGTTTTAATGATGTTCGTCGTTGGTTTTGTCGCTTTCGTCGCTGCCTTGTGCTTCTGGGGGCTATGGCGAAGGGCCAATTCAGACGCTGTGTCTGTGACCGTCCCTAAGCCTCGCCGCCGCCGTCAATGGGAGAAGCCAGTGCCTCTCGCAGTCGTGCCAGGCATTGGTGCAAGTCCCTTCAAGGAGATCGAGCCTCCACTTGACCTTGATGCTTCGTATACCTATCAACGCATGGACACCCCGTTCTACTTCGGAGATGGTTACGTTAGTGGGCAAGGTACAGTGGAGGGCGAGAGTGCTATCGAGCCTTCCCTGGAGAGGACCATCGCTCAGTGCTCTGCCTTTTCGACCATGGACACTGTCTTGATCGGTAATGCAGAGGACTTCGATGGCCTTTCGAATAATCACCTAGATCACTCTCCCGTTCCTTGGACCAGAGAAGACGTGTTCAACAGCACGTTCATGGATGGAGTCGAGGAGAGTTTCCTTGATGATTATTTGCAGGAGGAGAGCACAGTCGACCTTGCTGAGTTTATGGTCGGATGTAGCACGACTCCTAACTGGGAAACTTCTTCTGAGTCGGATCATGGTTCCGGAGTTATCTGGGTAACGGAGAGTGCTCACACCGAGTCCGATTCCGGAAGTTGGGAGACAGAGAGCGAGCTCTCTGATCTCGACTCCGGAAACAGTTGGGAGACGGAGAGTGAGTACACCGACTCAGAGGAGGAGTTAATCTTGGATTAACTCATTGGCCTACAGACGCGAAATCGCGACAGTTGTGGGATCGCGAACTGCACTGTTCTTCTCTTGTTGACTAAGAGGAGCATAAGATGCAGCGTGAAAAAACAGATCAACAAAAACTAAAAAATGCAGTGCATGGAAGTTTTTGGATACGACTTCTTTGAGCCAAGTTGTTAGACAAAGCTTGGCTCAACCGAGGGGTAGGACAAAGCCTCATCCTACCCCTCATTTTTCCTTCTCCGCTTGTCCGCCTTGTCGTGGCGAGAAGGCTTGCGAGTGTCGATGACGGAGCCAGCTGAGCCGGCGGTAGCAATGAGCTACCAGCAGGGCCACCCTTGCCGGATAGGTGACTCCTCGAGACACCAGACTAAGTAGACAAGCAAGAGGCTCTACATGTAAAACACGAACGCACCCATTCCCTGACTGGGTTATGGACCTCGATAAGGGTACGGATCAAAAGGTGCCGGCTGGTTTACTATTCTGCGAGTCGGCGCCAATTTGCACCTCATTCGTCGCAGGTTCGTTCAGTCTCTCACTCGCAGACTTTCGGGATGTTCGTCGTGCGGTCAAATAACTGCGGTGTAACTCCGTAGTTGGAAAGTAAGAATTGCAGTTGGAATCGCTTGTCTTTCTTTATTTAAGCAATAGTGTGGCTTTTGCCACGTCCTTGAGACGAGTCTATGACGTCGTGGCGAGTTGTTTGTAATCAGAGACGAATTAGTTGTTAATTACATTCAAGGTAACGATACGCAAACACGATTCAACAACATGGCGTAAATCAAGGGGAATTAAATTTTTCGGAACTGTTCCGAGAATTTTTTGAATTATTCCGAGAATTTTTTGAACTATTCTGCGAATAATTTGGAATTATTCCGAGAATTCTTTGAATTATTCTGCGAATAATTTGGAATTATTCCGAGAATTCTTTGAATTATTCTGCGAATTTTTTCGCAGTTTTCCTCTCCGGAGGGTATATAAGGGCGTTCTGACATGTTTCGCGTTCTCGGTTTATCCGGCTATTTTAATTTGTGTATCACGTTTTTCCGGTGCATTCGTTTTAATGATGTTCGTCGTTGGTTTTGTCGCTTTCGTCGCTGCCTTGTGCTTCTGGGGGCTATGGCGAAGGGCCAATTCAGACGCTGTGTCTGTGACCGTCCCTAAGCCTCGCCGCCGCCGTCAATGGGAGAAGCCAGTGCCTCTCGCAGTCGTGCCAGGCATTGGTGCAAGTCCCTTCAAGGAGATCGAGCCTCCACTTGACCTTGATGCTTCGTATACCTATCAACGCATGGACACCCCGTTCTACTTCGGAGATGGTTACGTTAGTGGGCAAGGTACAGTGGAGGGCGAGAGTGCTATCGAGCCTTCCCTGGAGAGGACCATCGCTCAGTGCTCTGCCTTTTCGACCATGGACACTGTCTTGATCGGTAATGCAGAGGACTTCGATGGCCTTTCGAATAATCACCTAGATCACTCTCCCGTTCCTTGGACCAGAGAAGACGTGTTCAACAGCACGTTCATGGATGGAGTCGAGGAGAGTTTCCTTGATGATTATTTGCAGGAGGAGAGCACAGTCGACCTTGCTGAGTTTATGGTCGGATGTAGCACGACTCCTAACTGGGAAACTTCTTCTGAGTCGGATCATGGTTCCGGAGTTATCTGGGTAACGGAGAGTGCTCACACCGAGTCCGATTCCGGAAGTTGGGAGACAGAGAGCGAGCTCTCTGATCTCGACTCCGGAAACAGTTGGGAGACGGAGAGTGAGTACACCGACTCAGAGGAGGAGTTAATCTTGGATTAACTCATTGGCCTACAGACGCGAAATCGCGACAGTTGTGGGATCGCGAACTGCACTGTTCTTCTCTTGTTGACTAAGAGGAGCATAAGATGCAGCGTGAAAAAACAGATCAACAAAAACTAAAAAATGCAGTGCATGGAAGTTTTTGGATACGACTTCTTTGAGCCAAGTTGTTAGACAAAGCTTGGCTCAACCGAGGGGTAGGACAAAGCCTCATCCTACCCCTCATTTTTCCTTCTCCGCTTGTCCGCCTTGTCGTGGCGAGAAGGCTTGCGAGTGTCGATGACGGAGCCAGCTGAGCCGGCGGTAGCAATGAGCTACCAGCAGGGCCACCCTTGCCGGATAGGTGACTCCTCGAGACACCAGACTAAGTAGACAAGCAAGAGGCTCTACATGTAAAACACGAACGCACCCATTCCCTGACTGGGTTATGGACCTCGATAAGGGTACGGATCAAAAGGTGCCGGCTGGTTTACTATTCTGCGAGTCGGCGCCAATTTGCACCTCATTCGTCGCAGGTTCGTTCAGTCTCTCACTCGCAGACTTTCGGGATGTTCGTCGTGCGGTCAAATAACTGCGGTGTAACTCCGTAGTTGGAAAGTAAGAATTGCAGTTGGAATCGCTTGTCTTTCTTTATTTAAGCAATAGTGTGGCTTTTGCCACGTCCTTGAGACGAGTCTATGACGTCGTGGCGAGTTGTTTGTAATCAGAGACGAATTAGTTGTTAATTACATTCAAGGTAACGATACGCAAACACGATTCAACAACATGGCGTAAATCAAGGGGAATTAAATTTTTCGGAACTGTTCCGAGAATTTTTTGAATTATTCCGAGAATTTTTTGAACTATTCTGCGAATAATTTGGAATTATTCCGAGAATTCTTTGAATTATTCTGCGAATAATTTGGAATTATTCCGAGAATTCTTTGAATTATTCTGCGAATTTTTTCGCAGTTTTCCTCTCCGGAGTTTATATAAGGGCGTTCTGACATGTTTCGCGTTCTCGGTTTATCCGGCTATTTTAATTTGTGTATCACGTTTTTCCGGTGCATTCGTTTTAATGATGTTCGTCGTTGGTTTTGTCGCTTTCGTCGCTGCCTTGTGCTTCTGGGGGCTATGGCGAAGGGCCAATTCAGACGCTGTGTCTGTGACCGTCCCTAAGCCTCGCCGCCGCCGTCAATGGGAGAAGCCAGTGCCTCTCGCAGTCGTGCCAGGCATTGGTGCAAGTCCCTTCAAGGAGATCGAGCCTCCACTTGACCTTGATGCTTCGTATACCTATCAACGCATGGACACCCCGTTCTACTTCGGAGATGGTTACGTTAGTGGGCAAGGTACAGTGGAGGGCGAGAGTGCTATCGAGCCTTCCCTGGAGAGGACCATCGCTCAGTGCTCTGCCTTTTCGACCATGGACACTGTCTTGATCGGTAATGCAGAGGACTTCGATGGCCTTTCGAATAATCACCTAGATCACTCTCCCGTTCCTTGGACCAGAGAAGACGTGTTCAACAGCACGTTCATGGATGGAGTCGAGGAGAGTTTCCTTGATGATTATTTGCAGGAGGAGAGCACAGTCGACCTTGCTGAGTTTATGGTCGGATGTAGCACGACTCCTAACTGGGAAACTTCTTCTGAGTCGGATCATGGTTCCGGAGTTATCTGGGTAACGGAGAGTGCTCACACCGAGTCCGATTCCGGAAGTTGGGAGACAGAGAGCGAGCTCTCTGATCTCGACTCCGGAAACAGTTGGGAGACGGAGAGTGAGTACACCGACTCAGAGGAGGAGTTAATCTTGGATTAACTCATTGGCCTACAGACGCGAAATCGCGACAGTTGTGGGATCGCGAACTGCACTGTTCTTCTCTTGTTGACTAAGAGGAGCATAAGATGCAGCGTGAAAAAACAGATCAACAAAAACTAAAAAATGCAGTGCATGGAAGTTTTTGGATACGACTTCTTTGAGCCAAGTTGTTAGACAAAGCTTGGCTCAACCGAGGGGTAGGACAAAGCCTCATCCTACCCCTCATTTTTCCTTCTCCGCTTGTCCGCCTTGTCGTGGCGAGAAGGCTTGCGAGTGTCGATGACGGAGCCAGCTGAGCCGGCGGTAGCAATGAGCTACCAGCAGGGCCACCCTTGCCGGATAGGTGACTCCTCGAGACACCAGACTAAGTAGACAAGCAAGAGGCTCTACATGTAAAACACGAACGCACCCATTCCCTGACTGGGTTATGGACCTCGATAAGGGTACGGATCAAAAGGTGCCGGCTGGTTTACTATTCTGCGAGTCGGCGCCAATTTGCACCTCATTCGTCGCAGGTTCGTTCAGTCTCTCACTCGCAGACTTTCGGGATGTTCGTCGTGCGGTCAAATAACTGCGGTGTAACTCCGTAGTTGGAAAGTAAGAATTGCAGTTGGAATCGCTTGTCTTTCTTTATTTAAGCAATAGTGTGGCTTTTGCCACGTCCTTGAGACGAGTCTATGACGTCGTGGCGAGTTGTTTGTAATCAGAGACGAATTAGTTGTTAATTACATTCAAGG
This sequence comes from Pholcus phalangioides, assembly GCF_987345545.1. Classification (NCBI taxonomy): domain Eukaryota; kingdom Metazoa; phylum Arthropoda; class Arachnida; order Araneae; family Pholcidae; genus Pholcus; species Pholcus phalangioides. The sequence goes on from NW_028301637.1 coordinate 5,690,181, forward strand.
TAACGATACGCAAACACGATTCAACAACATGGCGTAAATCAAGGGGAATTAAATTTTTCGGAACTGTTCCGAGAATTTTTTGAATTATTCCGAGAATTTTTTGAACTATTCTGCGAATAATTTGGAATTATTCCGAGAATTCTTTGAATTATTCTGCGAATAATTTGGAATTATTCCGAGAATTCTTTGAATTATTCTGCGAATTTTTTCGCAGTTTTCCTCTCCGGAGTTTATATAAGGGCGTTCTGACATGTTTCGCGTTCTCGGTTTATCCGGCTATTTTAATTTGTGTATCACGTTTTTCCGGTGCATTCGTTTTAATGATGTTCGTCGTTGGTTTTGTCGCTTTCGTCGCTGCCTTGTGCTTCTGGGGGCTATGGCGAAGGGCCAATTCAGACGCTGTGTCTGTGACCGTCCCTAAGCCTCGCCGCCGCCGTCAATGGGAGAAGCCAGTGCCTCTCGCAGTCGTGCCAGGCATTGGTGCAAGTCCCTTCAAGGAGATCGAGCCTCCACTTGACCTTGATGCTTCGTATACCTATCAACGCATGGACACCCCGTTCTACTTCGGAGATGGTTACGTTAGTGGGCAAGGTACAGTGGAGGGCGAGAGTGCTATCGAGCCTTCCCTGGAGAGGACCATCGCTCAGTGCTCTGCCTTTTCGACCATGGACACTGTCTTGATCGGTAATGCAGAGGACTTCGATGGCCTTTCGAATAATCACCTAGATCACTCTCCCGTTCCTTGGACCAGAGAAGACGTGTTCAACAGCACGTTCATGGATGGAGTCGAGGAGAGTTTCCTTGATGATTATTTGCAGGAGGAGAGCACAGTCGACCTTGCTGAGTTTATGGTCGGATGTAGCACGACTCCTAACTGGGAAACTTCTTCTGAGTCGGATCATGGTTCCGGAGTTATCTGGGTAACGGAGAGTGCTCACACCGAGTCCGATTCCGGAAGTTGGGAGACAGAGAGCGAGCTCTCTGATCTCGACTCCGGAAACAGTTGGGAGACGGAGAGTGAGTACACCGACTCAGAGGAGGAGTTAATCTTGGATTAACTCATTGGCCTACAGACGCGAAATCGCGACAGTTGTGGGATCGCGAACTGCACTGTTCTTCTCTTGTTGACTAAGAGGAGCATAAGATGCAGCGTGAAAAAACAGATCAACAAAAACTAAAAAATGCAGTGCATGGAAGTTTTTGGATACGACTTCTTTGAGCCAAGTTGTTAGACAAAGCTTGGCTCAACCGAGGGGTAGGACAAAGCCTCATCCTACCCCTCATTTTTCCTTCTCCGCTTGTCCGCCTTGTCGTGGCGAGAAGGCTTGCGAGTGTCGATGACGGAGCCAGCTGAGCCGGCGGTAGCAATGAGCTACCAGCAGGGCCACCCTTGCCGGATAGGTGACTCCTCGAGACACCAGACTAAGTAGACAAGCAAGAGGCTCTACATGTAAAACACGAACGCACCCATTCCCTGACTGGGTTATGGACCTCGATAAGGGTACGGATCAAAAGGTGCCGGCTGGTTTACTATTCTGCGAGTCGGCGCCAATTTGCACCTCATTCGTCGCAGGTTCGTTCAGTCTCTCACTCGCAGACTTTCGGGATGTTCGTCGTGCGGTCAAATAACTGCGGTGTAACTCCGTAGTTGGAAAGTAAGAATTGCAGTTGGAATCGCTTGTCTTTCTTTATTTAAGCAATAGTGTGGCTTTTGCCACGTCCTTGAGACGAGTCTATGACGTCGTGGCGAGTTGTTTGTAATCAGAGACGAATTAGTTGTTAATTACATTCAAGGTAACGATACGCAAACACGATTCAACAACATGGCGTAAATCAAGGGGAATTAAATTTTTCGGAACTGTTCCGAGAATTTTTTGAATTATTCCGAGAATTTTTTGAACTATTCTGCGAATAATTTGGAATTATTCCGAGAATTCTTTGAATTATTCTGCGAATAATTTGGAATTATTCCGAGAATTCTTTGAATTATTCTGCGAATTTTTTCGCAGTTTTCCTCTCCGGAGGGTATATAAGGGCGTTCTGACATGTTTCGCGTTCTCGGTTTATCCGGCTATTTTAATTTGTGTATCACGTTTTTCCGGTGCATTCGTTTTAATGATGTTCGTCGTTGGTTTTGTCGCTTTCGTCGCTGCCTTGTGCTTCTGGGGGCTATGGCGAAGGGCCAATTCAGACGCTGTGTCTGTGACCGTCCCTAAGCCTCGCCGCCGCCGTCAATGGGAGAAGCCAGTGCCTCTCGCAGTCGTGCCAGGCATTGGTGCAAGTCCCTTCAAGGAGATCGAGCCTCCACTTGACCTTGATGCTTCGTATACCTATCAACGCATGGACACCCCGTTCTACTTCGGAGATGGTTACGTTAGTGGGCAAGGTACAGTGGAGGGCGAGAGTGCTATCGAGCCTTCCCTGGAGAGGACCATCGCTCAGTGCTCTGCCTTTTCGACCATGGACACTGTCTTGATCGGTAATGCAGAGGACTTCGATGGCCTTTCGAATAATCACCTAGATCACTCTCCCGTTCCTTGGACCAGAGAAGACGTGTTCAACAGCACGTTCATGGATGGAGTCGAGGAGAGTTTCCTTGATGATTATTTGCAGGAGGAGAGCACAGTCGACCTTGCTGAGTTTATGGTCGGATGTAGCACGACTCCTAACTGGGAAACTTCTTCTGAGTCGGATCATGGTTCCGGAGTTATCTGGGTAACGGAGAGTGCTCACACCGAGTCCGATTCCGGAAGTTGGGAGACAGAGAGCGAGCTCTCTGATCTCGACTCCGGAAACAGTTGGGAGACGGAGAGTGAGTACACCGACTCAGAGGAGGAGTTAATCTTGGATTAACTCATTGGCCTACAGACGCGAAATCGCGACAGTTGTGGGATCGCGAACTGCACTGTTCTTCTCTTGTTGACTAAGAGGAGCATAAGATGCAGCGTGAAAAAACAGATCAACAAAAACTAAAAAATGCAGTGCATGGAAGTTTTTGGATACGACTTCTTTGAGCCAAGTTGTTAGACAAAGCTTGGCTCAACCGAGGGGTAGGACAAAGCCTCATCCTACCCCTCATTTTTCCTTCTCCGCTTGTCCGCCTTGTCGTGGCGAGAAGGCTTGCGAGTGTCGATGACGGAGCCAGCTGAGCCGGCGGTAGCAATGAGCTACCAGCAGGACCACCCTTGCCGGATAGGTGACTCCTCGAGACACCAGACTAAGTAGACAAGCAAGAGGCTCTACATGTAAAACACGAACGCACCCATTCCCTGACTGGGTTATGGACCTCGATAAGGGTACGGATCAAAAGGTGCCGGCTGGTTTACTATTCTGCGAGTCGGCGCCAATTTGCACCTCATTCGTCGCAGGTTCGTTCAGTCTCTCACTCGCAGACTTTCGGGATGTTCGTCGTGCGGTCAAATAACTGCGGTGTAACTCCGTAGTTGGAAAGTAAGAATTGCAGTTGGAATCGCTTGTCTTTCTTTATTTAAGCAATAGTGTGGCTTTTGCCACGTCCTTGAGACGAGTCTATGACGTCGTGGCGAGTTGTTTGTAATCAGAGACGAATTAGTTGTTAATTACATTCAAGGTAACGATACGCAAACACGATTCAACAACATGGCGTAAATCAAGGGGAATTAAATTTTTCGGAACTGTTCCGAGAATTTTTTGAATTATTCCGAGAATTTTTTGAACTATTCTGCGAATAATTTGGAATTATTCCGAGAATTCTTTGAATTATTCTGCGAATAATTTGGAATTATTCCGAGAATTCTTTGAATTATTCTGCGAATTTTTTCGCAGTTTTCCTCTCCGGAGGGTATATAAGGGCGTTCTGACATGTTTCGCGTTCTCGGTTTATCCGGCTATTTTAATTTGTGTATCACGTTTTTCCGGTGCATTCGTTTTAATGATGTTCGTCGTTGGTTTTGTCGCTTTCGTCGCTGCCTTGTGCTTCTGGGGGCTATGGCGAAGGGCCAATTCAGACGCTGTGTCTGTGACCGTCCCTAAGCCTCGCCGCCGCCGTCAATGGGAGAAGCCAGTGCCTCTCGCAGTCGTGCCAGGCATTGGTGCAAGTCCCTTCAAGGAGATCGAGCCTCCACTTGACCTTGATGCTTCGTATACCTATCAACGCATGGACACCCCGTTCTACTTCGGAGATGGTTACGTTAGTGGGCAAGGTACAGTGGAGGGCGAGAGTGCTATCGAGCCTTCCCTGGAGAGGACCATCGCTCAGTGCTCTGCCTTTTCGACCATGGACACTGTCTTGATCGGTAATGCAGAGGACTTCGATGGCCTTTCGAATAATCACCTAGATCACTCTCCCGTTCCTTGGACCAGAGAAGACGTGTTCAACAGCACGTTCATGGATGGAGTCGAGGAGAGTTTCCTTGATGATTATTTGCAGGAGGAGAGCACAGTCGACCTTGCTGAGTTTATGGTCGGATGTAGCACGACTCCTAACTGGGAAACTTCTTCTGAGTCGGATCATGGTTCCGGAGTTATCTGGGTAACGGAGAGTGCTCACACCGAGTCCGATTCCGGAAGTTGGGAGACAGAGAGCGAGCTCTCTGATCTCGACTCCGGAAACAGTTGGGAGACGGAGAGTGAGTACACCGACTCAGAGGAGGAGTTAATCTTGGATTAACTCATTGGCCTACAGACGCGAAATCGCGACAGTTGTGGGATCGCGAACTGCACTGTTCTTCTCTTGTTGACTAAGAGGAGCATAAGATGCAGCGTGAAAAAACAGATCAACAAAAACTAAAAAATGCAGTGCATGGAAGTTTTTGGATACGACTTCTTTGAGCCAAGTTGTTAGACAAAGCTTGGCTCAACCGAGGGGTAGGACAAAGCCTCATCCTACCCCTCATTTTTCCTTCTCCGCTTGTCCGCCTTGTCGTGGCGAGAAGGCTTGCGAGTGTCGATGACGGAGCCAGCTGAGCCGGCGGTAGCAATGAGCTACCAGCAGGACCACCCTTGCCGGATAGGTGACTCCTCGAGACACCAGACTAAGTAGACAAGCAAGAGGCTCTACATGTAAAACACGAACGCACCCATTCCCTGACTGGGTTATGGACCTCGATAAGGGTACGGATCAAAAGGTGCCGGCTGGTTTACTATTCTGCGAGTCGGCGCCAATTTGCACCTCATTCGTCGCAGGTTCGTTCAGTCTCTCACTCGCAGACTTTCGGGATGTTCGTCGTGCGGTCAAATAACTGCGGTGTAACTCCGTAGTTGGAAAGTAAGAATTGCAGTTGGAATCGCTTGTCTTTCTTTATTTAAGCAATAGTGTGGCTTTTGCCACGTCCTTGAGACGAGTCTATGACGTCGTGGCGAGTTGTTTGTAATCAGAGACGAATTAGTTGTTAATTACATTCAAGGTAACGATACGCAAACACGATTCAACAACATGGCGTAAATCAAGGGGAATTAAATTTTTCGGAACTGTTCCGAGAATTTTTTGAATTATTCCGAGAATTTTTTGAACTATTCTGCGAATAATTTGGAATTATTCCGAGAATTCTTTGAATTATTCTGCGAATAATTTGGAATTATTCCGAGAATTCTTTGAATTATTCTGCGAATTTTTTCGCAGTTTTCCTCTCCGGAGGGTATATAAGGGCGTTCTGACATGTTTCGCGTTCTCGGTTTATCCGGCTATTTTAATTTGTGTATCACGTTTTTCCGGTGCATTCGTTTTAATGATGTTCGTCGTTGGTTTTGTCGCTTTCGTCGCTGCCTTGTGCTTCTGGGGGCTATGGCGAAGGGCCAATTCAGACGCTGTGTCTGTGACCGTCCCTAAGCCTCGCCGCCGCCGTCAATGGGAGAAGCCAGTGCCTCTCGCAGTCGTGCCAGGCATTGGTGCAAGTCCCTTCAAGGAGATCGAGCCTCCACTTGACCTTGATGCTTCGTATACCTATCAACGCATGGACACCCCGTTCTACTTCGGAGATGGTTACGTTAGTGGGCAAGGTACAGTGGAGGGCGAGAGTGCTATCGAGCCTTCCCTGGAGAGGACCATCGCTCAGTGCTCTGCCTTTTCGACCATGGACACTGTCTTGATCGGTAATGCAGAGGACTTCGATGGCCTTTCGAATAATCACCTAGATCACTCTCCCGTTCCTTGGACCAGAGAAGACGTGTTCAACAGCACGTTCATGGATGGAGTCGAGGAGAGTTTCCTTGATGATTATTTGCAGGAGGAGAGCACAGTCGACCTTGCTGAGTTTATGGTCGGATGTAGCACGACTCCTAACTGGGAAACTTCTTCTGAGTCGGATCATGGTTCCGGAGTTATCTGGGTAACGGAGAGTGCTCACACCGAGTCCGATTCCGGAAGTTGGGAGACAGAGAGCGAGCTCTCTGATCTCGACTCCGGAAACAGTTGGGAGACGGAGAGTGAGTACACCGACTCAGAGGAGGAGTTAATCTTGGATTAACTCATTGGCCTACAGACGCGAAATCGCGACAGTTGTGGGATCGCGAACTGCACTGTTCTTCTCTTGTTGACTAAGAGGAGCATAAGATGCAGCGTGAAAAAACAGATCAACAAAAACTAAAAAATGCAGTGCATGGAAGTTTTTGGATACGACTTCTTTGAGCCAAGTTGTTAGACAAAGCTTGGCTCAACCGAGGGGTAGGACAAAGCCTCATCCTACCCCTCATTTTTCCTTCTCCGCTTGTCCGCCTTGTCGTGGCGAGAAGGCTTGCGAGTGTCGATGACGGAGCCAGCTGAGCCGGCGGTAGCAATGAGCTACCAGCAGGGCCACCCTTGCCGGATAGGTGACTCCTCGAGACACCAGACTAAGTAGACAAGCAAGAGGCTCTACATGTAAAACACGAACGCACCCATTCCCTGACTGGGTTATGGACCTCGATAAGGGTACGGATCAAAAGGTGCCGGCTGGTTTACTATTCTGCGAGTCGGCGCCAATTTGCACCTCATTCGTCGCAGGTTCGTTCAGTCTCTCACTCGCAGACTTTCGGGATGTTCGTCGTGCGGTCAAATAACTGCGGTGTAACTCCGTAGTTGGAAAGTAAGAATTGCAGTTGGAATCGCTTGTCTTTCTTTATTTAAGCAATAGTGTGGCTTTTGCCACGTCCTTGAGACGAGTCTATGACGTCGTGGCGAGTTGTTTGTAATCAGAGACGAATTAGTTGTTAATTACATTCAAGGTAACGATACGCAAACACGATTCAACAACATGGCGTAAATCAAGGGGAATTAAATTTTTCGGAACTGTTCCGAGAATTTTTTGAATTATTCCGAGAATTTTTTGAACTATTCTGCGAATAATTTGGAATTATTCCGAGAATTCTTTGAATTATTCTGCGAATAATTTGGAATTATTCCGAGAATTCTTTGAATTATTCTGCGAATTTTTTCGCAGTTTTCCTCTCCGGAGGGTATATAAGGGCGTTCTGACATGTTTCGCGTTCTCGGTTTATCCGGCTATTTTAATTTGTGTATCACGTTTTTCCGGTGCATTCGTTTTAATGATGTTCGTCGTTGGTTTTGTCGCTTTCGTCGCTGCCTTGTGCTTCTGGGGGCTATGGCGAAGGGCCAATTCAGACGCTGTGTCTGTGACCGTCCCTAAGCCTCGCCGCCGCCGTCAATGGGAGAAGCCAGTGCCTCTCGCAGTCGTGCCAGGCATTGGTGCAAGTCCCTTCAAGGAGATCGAGCCTCCACTTGACCTTGATGCTTCGTATACCTATCAACGCATGGACACCCCGTTCTACTTCGGAGATGGTTACGTTAGTGGGCAAGGTACAGTGGAGGGCGAGAGTGCTATCGAGCCTTCCCTGGAGAGGACCATCGCTCAGTGCTCTGCCTTTTCGACCATGGACACTGTCTTGATCGGTAATGCAGAGGACTTCGATGGCCTTTCGAATAATCACCTAGATCACTCTCCCGTTCCTTGGACCAGAGAAGACGTGTTCAACAGCACGTTCATGGATGGAGTCGAGGAGAGTTTCCTTGATGATTATTTGCAGGAGGAGAGCACAGTCGACCTTGCTGAGTTTATGGTCGGATGTAGCACGACTCCTAACTGGGAAACTTCTTCTGAGTCGGATCATGGTTCCGGAGTTATCTGGGTAACGGAGAGTGCTCACACCGAGTCCGATTCCGGAAGTTGGGAGACAGAGAGCGAGCTCTCTGATCTCGACTCCGGAAACAGTTGGGAGACGGAGAGTGAGTACACCGACTCAGAGGAGGAGTTAATCTTGGATTAACTCATTGGCCTACAGACGCGAAATCGCGACAGTTGTGGGATCGCGAACTGCACTGTTCTTCTCTTGTTGACTAAGAGGAGCATAAGATGCAGCGTGAAAAAACAGATCAACAAAAACTAAAAAATGCAGTGCATGGAAGTTTTTGGATACGACTTCTTTGAGCCAAGTTGTTAGACAAAGCTTGGCTCAACCGAGGGGTAGGACAAAGCCTCATCCTACCCCTCATTTTTCCTTCTCCGCTTGTCCGCCTTGTCGTGGCGAGAAGGCTTGCGAGTGTCGATGACGGAGCCAGCTGAGCCGGCGGTAGCAATGAGCTACCAGCAGGGCCACCCTTGCCGGATAGGTGACTCCTCGAGACACCAGACTAAGTAGACAAGCAAGAGGCTCTACATGTAAAACACGAACGCACCCATTCCCTGACTGGGTTATGGACCTCGATAAGGGTACGGATCAAAAGGTGCCGGCTGGTTTACTATTCTGCGAGTCGGCGCCAATTTGCACCTCATTCGTCGCAGGTTCGTTCAGTCTCTCACTCGCAGACTTTCGGGATGTTCGTCGTGCGGTCAAATAACTGCGGTGTAACTCCGTAGTTGGAAAGTAAGAATTGCAGTTGGAATCGCTTGTCTTTCTTTATTTAAGCAATAGTGTGGCTTTTGCCACGTCCTTGAGACGAGTCTATGACGTCGTGGCGAGTTGTTTGTAATCAGAGACGAATTAGTTGTTAATTACATTCAAGGTAACGATACGCAAACACGATTCAACAACATGGCGTAAATCAAGGGGAATTAAATTTTTCGGAACTGTTCCGAGAATTTTTTGAATTATTCCGAGAATTTTTTGAACTATTCTGCGAATAATTTGGAATTATTCCGAGAATTCTTTGAATTATTCTGCGAATAATTTGGAATTATTCCGAGAATTCTTTGAATTATTCTGCGAATTTTTTCGCAGTTTTCCTCTCCGGAGGGTATATAAGGGCGTTCTGACATGTTTCGCGTTCTCGGTTTATCCGGCTATTTTAATTTGTGTATCACGTTTTTCCGGTGCATTCGTTTTAATGATGTTCGTCGTTGGTTTTGTCGCTTTCGTCGCTGCCTTGTGCTTCTGGGGGCTATGGCGAAGGGCCAATTCAGACGCTGTGTCTGTGACCGTCCCTAAGCCTCGCCGCCGCCGTCAATGGGAGAAGCCAGTGCCTCTCGCAGTCGTGCCAGGCATTGGTGCAAGTCCCTTCAAGGAGATCGAGCCTCCACTTGACCTTGATGCTTCGTATACCTATCAACGCATGGACACCCCGTTCTACTTCGGAGATGGTTACGTTAGTGGGCAAGGTACAGTGGAGGGCGAGAGTGCTATCGAGCCTTCCCTGGAGAGGACCATCGCTCAGTGCTCTGCCTTTTCGACCATGGACACTGTCTTGATCGGTAATGCAGAGGACTTCGATGGCCTTTCGAATAATCACCTAGATCACTCTCCCGTTCCTTGGACCAGAGAAGACGTGTTCAACAGCACGTTCATGGATGGAGTCGAGGAGAGTTTCCTTGATGATTATTTGCAGGAGGAGAGCACAGTCGACCTTGCTGAGTTTATGGTCGGATGTAGCACGACTCCTAACTGGGAAACTTCTTCTGAGTCGGATCATGGTTCCGGAGTTATCTGGGTAACGGAGAGTGCTCACACCGAGTCCGATTCCGGAAGTTGGGAGACAGAGAGCGAGCTCTCTGATCTCGACTCCGGAAACAGTTGGGAGACGGAGAGTGAGTACACCGACTCAGAGGAGGAGTTAATCTTGGATTAACTCATTGGCCTACAGACGCGAAATCGCGACAGTTGTGGGATCGCGAACTGCACTGTTCTTCTCTTGTTGACTAAGAGGAGCATAAGATGCAGCGTGAAAAAACAGATCAACAAAAACTAAAAAATGCAGTGCATGGAAGTTTTTGGATACGACTTCTTTGAGCCAAGTTGTTAGACAAAGCTTGGCTCAACCGAGGGGTAGGACAAAGCCTCATCCTACCCCTCATTTTTCCTTCTCCGCTTGTCCGCCTTGTCGTGGCGAGAAGGCTTGCGAGTGTCGATGACGGAGCCAGCTGAGCCGGCGGTAGCAATGAGCTACCAGCAGGGCCACCCTTGCCGGATAGGTGACTCCTCGAGACACCAGACTAAGTAGACAAGCAAGAGGCTCTACATGTAAAACACGAACGCACCCATTCCCTGACTGGGTTATGGACCTCGATAAGGGTACGGATCAAAAGGTGCCGGCTGGTTTACTATTCTGCGAGTCGGCGCCAATTTGCACCTCATTCGTCGCAGGTTCGTTCAGTCTCTCACTCGCAGACTTTCGGGATGTTCGTCGTGCGGTCAAATAACTGCGGTGTAACTCCGTAGTTGGAAAGTAAGAATTGCAGTTGGAATCGCTTGTCTTTCTTTATTTAAGCAATAGTGTGGCTTTTGCCACGTCCTTGAGACGAGTCTATGACGTCGTGGCGAGTTGTTTGTAATCAGAGACGAATTAGTTGTTAATTACATTCAACGTAACGATACGCAAACACGATTCAACAACATGGCGTAAATCAAGGGGAATTAAATTTTTCGGAACTGTTCCGAGAATTTTTTGAATTATTCCGAGAATTTTTTGAACTATTCTGCGAATAATTTGGAATTATTCCGAGAATTCTTTGAATTATTCTGCGAATAATTTGGAATTATTCCGAGAATTCTTTGAATTATTCTGCGAATTTTTTCGCAGTTTTCCTCTCCGGAGGGTATATAAGGGCGTTCTGACATGTTTCGCGTTCTCGGTTTATCCGGCTATTTTAATTTGTGTATCACGTTTTTCCGGTGCATTCGTTTTAATGATGTTCGTCGTTGGTTTTGTCGCTTTCGTCGCTGCCTTGTGCTTCTGGGGGCTATGGCGAAGGGCCAATTCAGACGCTGTGTCTGTGACCGTCCCTAAGCCTCGCCGCCGCCGTCAATGGGAGAAGCCAGTGCCTCTCGCAGTCGTGCCAGGCATTGGTGCAAGTCCCTTCAAGGAGATCGAGCCTCCACTTGACCTTGATGCTTCGTATACCTATCAACGCATGGACACCCCGTTCTACTTCGGAGATGGTTACGTTAGTGGGCAAGGTACAGTGGAGGGCGAGAGTGCTATCGAGCCTTCCCTGGAGAGGACCATCGCTCAGTGCTCTGCCTTTTCGACCATGGACACTGTCTTGATCGGTAATGCAGAGGACTTCGATGGCCTTTCGAATAATCACCTAGATCACTCTCCCGTTCCTTGGACCAGAGAAGACGTGTTCAACAGCACGTTCATGGATGGAGTCGAGGAGAGTTTCCTTGATGATTATTTGCAGGAGGAGAGCACAGTCGACCTTGCTGAGTTTATGGTCGGATGTAGCACGACTCCTAACTGGGAAACTTCTTCTGAGTCGGATCATGGTTCCGGAGTTATCTGGGTAACGGAGAGTGCTCACACCGAGTCCGATTCCGGAAGTTGGGAGACAGAGAGCGAGCTCTCTGATCTCGACTCCGGAAACAGTTGGGAGACGGAGAGTGAGTACACCGACTCAGAGGAGGAGTTAATCTTGGATTAACTCATTGGCCTACAGACGCGAAATCGCGACAGTTGTGGGATCGCGAACTGCACTGTTCTTCTCTTGTTGACTAAGAGGAGCATAAGATGCAGCGTGAAAAAACAGATCAACAAAAACTAAAAAATGCAGTGCATGGAAGTTTTTGGATACGACTTCTTTGAGCCAAGTTGTTAGACAAAGCTTGGCTCAACCGAGGGGTAGGACAAAGCCTCATCCTACCCCTCATTTTTCCTTCTCCGCTTGTCCGCCTTGTCGTGGCGAGAAGGCTTGCGAGTGTCGATGACGGAGCCAGCTGAGCCGGCGGTAGCAATGAGCTACCAGCAGGGCCACCCTTGCCGGATAGGTGACTCCTCGAGACACCAGACTAAGTAGACAAGCAAGAGGCTCTACATGTAAAACACGAACGCACCCATTCCCTGACTGGGTTATGGACCTCGATAAGGGTACGGATCAAAAGGTGCCGGCTGGTTTACTATTCTGCGAGTCGGCGCCAATTTGCACCTCATTCGTCGCAGGTTCGTTCAGTCTCTCACTCGCAGACTTTCGGGATGTTCGTCGTGCGGTCAAATAACTGCGGTGTAACTCCGTAGTTGGAAAGTAAGAATTGCAGTTGGAATCGCTTGTCTTTCTTTATTTAAGCAATAGTGTGGCTTTTGCCACGTCCTTGAGACGAGTCTATGACGTCGTGGCGAGTTGTTTGTAATCAGAGACGAATTAGTTGTTAATTACATTCAAGGTAACGATACGCAAACACGATTCAACAACATGGCGTAAATCAAGGGGAATTAAATTTTTCGGAACTGTTCCGAGAATTTTTTGAATTATTCCGAGAATTTTTTGAACTATTCTGCGAATAATTTGGAATTATTCCGAGAATTCTTTGAATTATTCTGCGAATAATTTGGAATTATTCCGAGAATTCTTTGAATTATTCTGCGAATTTTTTCGCAGTTTTCCTCTCCGGAGGGTATATAAGGGCGTTCTGACATGTTTCGCGTTCTCGGTTTATCCGGCTATTTTAATTTGTGTATCACGTTTTTCCGGTGCATTCGTTTTAATGATGTTCGTCGTTGGTTTTGTCGCTTTCGTCGCTGCCTTGTGCTTCTGGGGGCTATGGCGAAGGGCCAATTCAGACGCTGTGTCTGTGACCGTCCCTAAGCCTCGCCGCCGCCGTCAATGGGAGAAGCCAGTGCCTCTCGCAGTCGTGCCAGGCATTGGTGCAAGTCCCTTCAAGGAGATCGAGCCTCCACTTGACCTTGATGCTTCGTATACCTATCAACGCATGGACACCCCGTTCTACTTCGGAGATGGTTACGTTAGTGGGCAAGGTACAGTGGAGGGCGAGAGTGCTATCGAGCCTTCCCTGGAGAGGACCATCGCTCAGTGCTCTGCCTTTTCGACCATGGACACTGTCTTGATCGGTAATGCAGAGGACTTCGATGGCCTTTCGAATAATCACCTAGATCACTCTCCCGTTCCTTGGACCAGAGAAGACGTGTTCAACAGCACGTTCATGGATGGAGTCGAGGAGAGTTTCCTTGATGATTATTTGCAGGAGGAGAGCACAGTCGACCTTGCTGAGTTTATGGTCGGATGTAGCACGACTCCTAACTGGGAAACTTCTTCTGAGTCGGATCATGGTTCCGGAGTTATCTGGGTAACGGAGAGTGCTCACACCGAGTCCGATTCCGGAAGTTGGGAGACAGAGAGCGAGCTCTCTGATCTCGACTCCGGAAACAGTTGGGAGACGGAGAGTGAGTACACCGACTCAGAGGAGGAGTTAATCTTGGATTAACTCATTGGCCTACAGACGCGAAATCGCGACAGTTGTGGGATCGCGAACTGCACTGTTCTTCTCTTGTTGACTAAGAGGAGCATAAGATGCAGCGTGAAAAAACAGATCAACAAAAACTAAAAAATGCAGTGCATGGAAGTTTTTGGATACGACTTCTTTGAGCCAAGTTGTTAGACAAAGCTTGGCTCAACCGAGGGGTAGGACAAAGCCTCATCCTACCCCTCATTTTTCCTTCTCCGCTTGTCCGCCTTGTCGTGGCGAGAAGGCTTGCGAGTGTCGATGACGGAGCCAGCTGAGCCGGCGGTAGCAATGAGCTACCAGCAGGGCCACCCTTGCCGGATAGGTGACTCCTCGAGACACCAGACTAAGTAGACAAGCAAGAGGCTCTACATGTAAAACACGAACGCACCCATTCCCTGACTGGGTTATGGACCTCGATAAGGGTACGGATCAAAAGGTGCCGGCTGGTTTACTATTCTGCGAGTCGGCGCCAATTTGCACCTCATTCGTCGCAGGTTCGTTCAGTCTCTCACTCGCAGACTTTCGGGATGTTCGTCGTGCGGTCAAATAACTGCGGTGTAACTCCGTAGTTGGAAAGTAAGAATTGCAGTTGGAATCGCTTGTCTTTCTTTATTTAAGCAATAGTGTGGCTTTTGCCACGTCCTTGAGACGAGTCTATGACGTCGTGGCGAGTTGTTTGTAATCAGAGACGAATTAGTTGTTAATTACATTCAAGGTAACGATACGCAAACACGATTCAACAACATGGCGTAAATCAAGGGGAATTAAATTTTTCGGAACTGTTCCGAGAATTTTTTGAATTATTCCGAGAATTTTTTGAACTATTCTGCGAATAATTTGGAATTATTCCGAGAATTCTTTGAATTATTCTGCGAATAATTTGGAATTATTCCGAGAATTCTTTGAATTATTCTGCGAATTTTTTCGCAGTTTTCCTCTCCGGAGGGTATATAAGGGCGTTCTGACATGTTTCGCGTTCTCGGTTTATCCGGCTATTTTAATTTGTGTATCACGTTTTTCCGGTGCATTCGTTTTAATGATGTTCGTCGTTGGTTTTGTCGCTTTCGTCGCTGCCTTGTGCTTCTGGGGGCTATGGCGAAGGGCCAATTCAGACGCTGTGTCTGTGACCGTCCCTAAGCCTCGCCGCCGCCGTCAATGGGAGAAGCCAGTGCCTCTCGCAGTCGTGCCAGGCATTGGTGCAAGTCCCTTCAAGGAGATCGAGCCTCCACTTGACCTTGATGCTTCGTATACCTATCAACGCATGGACACCCCGTTCTACTTCGGAGATGGTTACGTTAGTGGGCAAGGTACAGTGGAGGGCGAGAGTGCTATCGAGCCTTCCCTGGAGAGGACCATCGCTCAGTGCTCTGCCTTTTCGACCATGGACACTGTCTTGATCGGTAATGCAGAGGACTTCGATGGCCTTTCGAATAATCACCTAGATCACTCTCCCGTTCCTTGGACCAGAGAAGACGTGTTCAACAGCACGTTCATGGATGGAGTCGAGGAGAGTTTCCTTGATGATTATTTGCAGGAGGAGAGCACAGTCGACCTTGCTGAGTTTATGGTCGGATGTAGCACGACTCCTAACTGGGAAACTTCTTCTGAGTCGGATCATGGTTCCGGAGTTATCTGGGTAACGGAGAGTGCTCACACCGAGTCCGATTCCGGAAGTTGGGAGACAGAGAGCGAGCTCTCTGATCTCGACTCCGGAAACAGTTGGGAGACGGAGAGTGAGTACACCGACTCAGAGGAGGAGTTAATCTTGGATTAACTCATTGGCCTACAGACGCGAAATCGCGACAGTTGTGGGATCGCGAACTGCACTGTTCTTCTCTTGTTGACTAAGAGGAGCATAAGATGCAGCGTGAAAAAACAGATCAACAAAAACTAAAAAATGCAGTGCATGGAAGTTTTTGGATACGACTTCTTTGAGCCAAGTTGTTAGACAAAGCTTGGCTCAACCGAGGGGTAGGACAAAGCCTCATCCTACCCCTCATTTTTCCTTCTCCGCTTGTCCGCCTTGTCGTGGCGAGAAGGCTTGCGAGTGTCGATGACGGAGCCAGCTGAGCCGGCGGTAGCAATGAGCTACCAGCAGGGCCACCCTTGCCGGATAGGTGACTCCTCGAGACACCAGACTAAGTAGACAAGCAAGAGGCTCTACATGTAAAACACGAACGCACCCATTCCCTGACTGGGTTATGGACCTCGATAAGGGTACGGATCAAAAGGTGCCGGCTGGTTTACTATTCTGCGAGTCGGCGCCAATTTGCACCTCATTCGTCGCAGGTTCGTTCAGTCTCTCACTCGCAGACTTTCGGGATGTTCGTCGTGCGGTCAAATAACTGCGGTGTAACTCCGTAGTTGGAAAGTAAGAATTGCAGTTGGAATCGCTTGTCTTTCTTTATTTAAGCAATAGTGTGGCTTTTGCCACGTCCTTGAGACGAGTCTATGACGTCGTGGCGAGTTGTTTGTAATCAGAGACGAATTAGTTGTTAATTACATTCAAGGTAACGATACGCAAACACGATTCAACAACATGGCGTAAATCAAGGGGAATTAAATTTTTCGGAACTGTTCCGAGAATTTTTTGAATTATTCCGAGAATTTTTTGAACTATTCTGCGAATAATTTGGAATTATTCCGAGAATTCTTTGAATTATTCTGCGAATAATTTGGAATTATTCCGAGAATTCTTTGAATTATTCTGCGAATTTTTTCGCAGTTTTCCTCTCCGGAGGGTATATAAGGGCGTTCTGACATGTTTCGCGTTCTCGGTTTATCCGGCTATTTTAATTTGTGTATCACGTTTTTCCGGTGCATTCGTTTTAATGATGTTCGTCGTTGGTTTTGTCGCTTTCGTCGCTGCCTTGTGCTTCTGGGGGCTATGGCGAAGGGCCAATTCAGACGCTGTGTCTGTGACCGTCCCTAAGCCTCGCCGCCGCCGTCAATGGGAGAAGCCAGTGCCTCTCGCAGTCGTGCCAGGCATTGGTGCAAGTCCCTTCAAGGAGATCGAGCCTCCACTTGACCTTGATGCTTCGTATACCTATCAACGCATGGACACCCCGTTCTACTTCGGAGATGGTTACGTTAGTGGGCAAGGTACAGTGGAGGGCGAGAGTGCTATCGAGCCTTCCCTGGAGAGGACCATCGCTCAGTGCTCTGCCTTTTCGACCATGGACACTGTCTTGATCGGTAATGCAGAGGACTTCGATGGCCTTTCGAATAATCACCTAGATCACTCTCCCGTTCCTTGGACCAGAGAAGACGTGTTCAACAGCACGTTCATGGATGGAGTCGAGGAGAGTTTCCTTGATGATTATTTGCAGGAGGAGAGCACAGTCGACCTTGCTGAGTTTATGGTCGGATGTAGCACGACTCCTAACTGGGAAACTTCTTCTGAGTCGGATCATGGTTCCGGAGTTATCTGGGTAACGGAGAGTGCTCACACCGAGTCCGATTCCGGAAGTTGGGAGACAGAGAGCGAGCTCTCTGATCTCGACTCCGGAAACAGTTGGGAGACGGAGAGTGAGTACACCGACTCAGAGGAGGAGTTAATCTTGGATTAACTCATTGGCCTACAGACGCGAAATCGCGACAGTTGTGGGATCGCGAACTGCACTGTTCTTCTCTTGTTGACTAAGAGGAGCATAAGATGCAGCGTGAAAAAACAGATCAACAAAAACTAAAAAATGCAGTGCATGGAAGTTTTTGGATACGACTTCTTTGAGCCAAGTTGTTAGACAAAGCTTGGCTCAACCGAGGGGTAGGACAAAGCCTCATCCTACCCCTCATTTTTCCTTCTCCGCTTGTCCGCCTTGTCGTGGCGAGAAGGCTTGCGAGTGTCGATGACGGAGCCAGCTGAGCCGGCGGTAGCAATGAGCTACCAGCAGGGCCACCCTTGCCGGATAGGTGACTCCTCGAGACACCAGACTAAGTAGACAAGCAAGAGGCTCTACATGTAAAACACGAACGCACCCATTCCCTGACTGGGTTATGGACCTCGATAAGGGTACGGATCAAAAGGTGCCGGCTGGTTTACTATTCTGCGAGTCGGCGCCAATTTGCACCTCATTCGTCGCAGGTTCGTTCAGTCTCTCACTCGCAGACTTTCGGGATGTTCGTCGTGCGGTCAAATAACTGCGGTGTAACTCCGTAGTTGGAAAGTAAGAATTGCAGTTGGAATCGCTTGTCTTTCTTTATTTAAGCAATAGTGTGGCTTTTGCCACGTCCTTGAGACGAGTCTATGACGTCGTGGCGAGTTGTTTGTAATCAGAGACGAATTAGTTGTTAATTACATTCAAGGTAACGATACGCAAACACGATTCAACAACATGGCGTAAATCAAGGGGAATTAAATTTTTCGGAACTGTTCCGAGAATTTTTTGAATTATTCCGAGAATTTTTTGAACTATTCTGCGAATAATTTGGAATTATTCCGAGAATTCTTTGAATTATTCTGCGAATAATTTGGAATTATTCCGAGAATTCTTTGAATTATTCTGCGAATTTTTTCGCAGTTTTCCTCTCCGGAGGGTATATAAGGGCGTTCTGACATGTTTCGCGTTCTCGGTTTATCCGGCTATTTTAATTTGTGTATCACGTTTTTCCGGTGCATTCGTTTTAATGATGTTCGTCGTTGGTTTTGTCGCTTTCGTCGCTGCCTTGTGCTTCTGGGGGCTATGGCGAAGGGCCAATTCAGACGCTGTGTCTGTGACCGTCCCTAAGCCTCGCCGCCGCCGTCAATGGGAGAAGCCAGTGCCTCTCGCAGTCGTGCCAGGCATTGGTGCAAGTCCCTTCAAGGAGATCGAGCCTCCACTTGACCTTGATGCTTCGTATACCTATCAACGCATGGACACCCCGTTCTACTTCGGAGATGGTTACGTTAGTGGGCAAGGTACAGTGGAGGGCGAGAGTGCTATCGAGCCTTCCCTGGAGAGGACCATCGCTCAGTGCTCTGCCTTTTCGACCATGGACACTGTCTTGATCGGTAATGCAGAGGACTTCGATGGCCTTTCGAATAATCACCTAGATCACTCTCCCGTTCCTTGGACCAGAGAAGACGTGTTCAACAGCACGTTCATGGATGGAGTCGAGGAGAGTTTCCTTGATGATTATTTGCAGGAGGAGAGCACAGTCGACCTTGCTGAGTTTATGGTCGGATGTAGCACGACTCCTAACTGGGAAACTTCTTCTGAGTCGGATCATGGTTCCGGAGTTATCTGGGTAACGGAGAGTGCTCACACCGAGTCCGATTCCGGAAGTTGGGAGACAGAGAGCGAGCTCTCTGATCTCGACTCCGGAAACAGTTGGGAGACGGAGAGTGAGTACACCGACTCAGAGGAGGAGTTAATCTTGGATTAACTCATTGGCCTACAGACGCGAAATCGCGACAGTTGTGGGATCGCGAACTGCACTGTTCTTCTCTTGTTGACTAAGAGGAGCATAAGATGCAGCGTGAAAAAACAGATCAACAAAAACTAAAAAATGCAGTGCATGGAAGTTTTTGGATACGACTTCTTTGAGCCAAGTTGTTAGACAAAGCTTGGCTCAACCGAGGGGTAGGACAAAGCCTCATCCTACCCCTCATTTTTCCTTCTCCGCTTGTCCGCCTTGTCGTGGCGAGAAGGCTTGCGAGTGTCGATGACGGAGCCAGCTGAGCCGGCGGTAGCAATGAGCTACCAGCAGGGCCACCCTTGCCGGATAGGTGACTCCTCGAGACACCAGACTAAGTAGACAAGCAAGAGGCTCTACATGTAAAACACGAACGCACCCATTCCCTGACTGGGTTATGGACCTCGATAAGGGTACGGATCAAAAGGTGCCGGCTGGTTTACTATTCTGCGAGTCGGCGCCAATTTGCACCTCATTCGTCGCAGGTTCGTTCAGTCTCTCACTCGCAGACTTTCGGGATGTTCGTCGTGCGGTCAAATAACTGCGGTGTAACTCCGTAGTTGGAAAGTAAGAATTGCAGTTGGAATCGCTTGTCTTTCTTTATTTAAGCAATAGTGTGGCTTTTGCCACGTCCTTGAGACGAGTCTATGACGTCGTGGCGAGTTGTTTGTAATCAGAGACGAATTAGTTGTTAATTACATTCAAGGTAACGATACGCAAACACGATTCAACAACATGGCGTAAATCAAGGGGAATTAAATTTTTCGGAACTGTTCCGAGAATTTTTTGAATTATTCCGAGAATTTTTTGAACTATTCTGCGAATAATTTGGAATTATTCCGAGAATTCTTTGAATTATTCTGCGAATAATTTGGAATTATTCCGAGAATTCTTTGAATTATTCTGCGAATTTTTTCGCAGTTTTCCTCTCCGGAGGGTATATAAGGGCGTTCTGACATGTTTCGCGTTCTCGGTTTATCCGGCTATTTTAATTTGTGTATCACGTTTTTCCGGTGCATTCGTTTTAATGATGTTCGTCGTTGGTTTTGTCGCTTTCGTCGCTGCCTTGTGCTTCTGGGGGCTATGGCGAAGGGCCAATTCAGACGCTGTGTCTGTGACCGTCCCTAAGCCTCGCCGCCGCCGTCAATGGGAGAAGCCAGTGCCTCTCGCAGTCGTGCCAGGCATTGGTGCAAGTCCCTTCAAGGAGATCGAGCCTCCACTTGACCTTGATGCTTCGTATACCTATCAACGCATGGACACCCCGTTCTACTTCGGAGATGGTTACGTTAGTGGGCAAGGTACAGTGGAGGGCGAGAGTGCTATCGAGCCTTCCCTGGAGAGGACCATCGCTCAGTGCTCTGCCTTTTCGACCATGGACACTGTCTTGATCGGTAATGCAGAGGACTTCGATGGCCTTTCGAATAATCACCTAGATCACTCTCCCGTTCCTTGGACCAGAGAAGACGTGTTCAACAGCACGTTCATGGATGGAGTCGAGGAGAGTTTCCTTGATGATTATTTGCAGGAGGAGAGCACAGTCGACCTTGCTGAGTTTATGGTCGGATGTAGCACGACTCCTAACTGGGAAACTTCTTCTGAGTCGGATCATGGTTCCGGAGTTATCTGGGTAACGGAGAGTGCTCACACCGAGTCCGATTCCGGAAGTTGGGAGACAGAGAGCGAGCTCTCTGATCTCGACTCCGGAAACAGTTGGGAGACGGAGAGTGAGTACACCGACTCAGAGGAGGAGTTAATCTTGGATTAACTCATTGGCCTACAGACGCGAAATCGCGACAGTTGTGGGATCGCGAACTGCACTGTTCTTCTCTTGTTGACTAAGAGGAGCATAAGATGCAGCGTGAAAAAACAGATCAACAAAAACTAAAAAATGCAGTGCATGGAAGTTTTTGGATACGACTTCTTTGAGCCAAGTTGTTAGACAAAGCTTGGCTCAACCGAGGGGTAGGACAAAGCCTCATCCTACCCCTCATTTTTCCTTCTCCGCTTGTCCGCCTTGTCGTGGCGAGAAGGCTTGCGAGTGTCGATGACGGAGCCAGCTGAGCCGGCGGTAGCAATGAGCTACCAGCAGGGCCACCCTTGCCGGATAGGTGACTCCTCGAGACACCAGACTAAGTAGACAAGCAAGAGGCTCTACATGTAAAACACGAACGCACCCATTCCCTGACTGGGTTATGGACCTCGATAAGGGTACGGATCAAAAGGTGCCGGCTGGTTTACTATTCTGCGAGTCGGCGCCAATTTGCACCTCATTCGTCGCAGGTTCGTTCAGTCTCTCACTCGCAGACTTTCGGGATGTTCGTCGTGCGGTCAAATAACTGCGGTGTAACTCCGTAGTTGGAAAGTAAGAATTGCAGTTGGAATCGCTTGTCTTTCTTTATTTAAGCAATAGTGTGGCTTTTGCCACGTCCTTGAGACGAGTCTATGACGTCGTGGCGAGTTGTTTGTAATCAGAGACGAATTAGTTGTTAATTACATTCAAGGTAACGATACGCAAACACGATTCAACAACATGGCGTAAATCAAGGGGAATTAAATTTTTCGGAACTGTTCCGAGAATTTTTTGAATTATTCCGAGAATTTTTTGAACTATTCTGCGAATAATTTGGAATTATTCCGAGAATTCTTTGAATTATTCTGCGAATAATTTGGAATTATTCCGAGAATTCTTTGAATTATTCTGCGAATTTTTTCGCAGTTTTCCTCTCCGGAGGGTATATAAGGGCGTTCTGACATGTTTCGCGTTCTCGGTTTATCCGGCTATTTTAATTTGTGTATCACGTTTTTCCGGTGCATTCGTTTTAATGATGTTCGTCGTTGGTTTTGTCGCTTTCGTCGCTGCCTTGTGCTTCTGGGGGCTATGGCGAAGGGCCAATTCAGACGCTGTGTCTGTGACCGTCCCTAAGCCTCGCCGCCGCCGTCAATGGGAGAAGCCAGTGCCTCTCGCAGTCGTGCCAGGCATTGGTGCAAGTCCCTTCAAGGAGATCGAGCCTCCACTTGACCTTGATGCTTCGTATACCTATCAACGCATGGACACCCCGTTCTACTTCGGAGATGGTTACGTTAGTGGGCAAGGTACAGTGGAGGGCGAGAGTGCTATCGAGCCTTCCCTGGAGAGGACCATCGCTCAGTGCTCTGCCTTTTCGACCATGGACACTGTCTTGATCGGTAATGCAGAGGACTTCGATGGCCTTTCGAATAATCACCTAGATCACTCTCCCGTTCCTTGGACCAGAGAAGACGTGTTCAACAGCACGTTCATGGATGGAGTCGAGGAGAGTTTCCTTGATGATTATTTGCAGGAGGAGAGCACAGTCGACCTTGCTGAGTTTATGGTCGGATGTAGCACGACTCCTAACTGGGAAACTTCTTCTGAGTCGGATCATGGTTCCGGAGTTATCTGGGTAACGGAGAGTGCTCACACCGAGTCCGATTCCGGAAGTTGGGAGACAGAGAGCGAGCTCTCTGATCTCGACTCCGGAAACAGTTGGGAGACGGAGAGTGAGTACACCGACTCAGAGGAGGAGTTAATCTTGGATTAACTCATTGGCCTACAGACGCGAAATCGCGACAGTTGTGGGATCGCGAACTGCACTGTTCTTCTCTTGTTGACTAAGAGGAGCATAAGATGCAGCGTGAAAAAACAGATCAACAAAAACTAAAAAATGCAGTGCATGGAAGTTTTTGGATACGACTTCTTTGAGCCAAGTTGTTAGACAAAGCTTGGCTCAACCGAGGGGTAGGACAAAGCCTCATCCTACCCCTCATTTTTCCTTCTCCGCTTGTCCGCCTTGTCGTGGCGAGAAGGCTTGCGAGTGTCGATGACGGAGCCAGCTGAGCCGGCGGTAGCAATGAGCTACCAGCAGGGCCACCCTTGCCGGATAGGTGACTCCTCGAGACACCAGACTAAGTAGACAAGCAAGAGGCTCTACATGTAAAACACGAACGCACCCATTCCCTGACTGGGTTATGGACCTCGATAAGGGTACGGATCAAAAGGTGCCGGCTGGTTTACTATTCTGCGAGTCGGCGCCAATTTGCACCTCATTCGTCGCAGGTTCGTTCAGTCTCTCACTCGCAGACTTTCGGGATGTTCGTCGTGCGGTCAAATAACTGCGGTGTAACTCCGTAGTTGGAAAGTAAGAATTGCAGTTGGAATCGCTTGTCTTTCTTTATTTAAGCAATAGTGTGGCTTTTGCCACGTCCTTGAGACGAGTCTATGACGTCGTGGCGAGTTGTTTGTAATCAGAGACGAATTAGTTGTTAATTACATTCAAGGTAACGATACGCAAACACGATTCAACAACATGGCGTAAATCAAGGGGAATTAAATTTTTCGGAACTGTTCCGAGAATTTTTTGAATTATTCCGAGAATTTTTTGAACTATTCTGCGAATAATTTGGAATTATTCCGAGAATTCTTTGAATTATTCTGCGAATAATTTGGAATTATTCCGAGAATTCTTTGAATTATTCTGCGAATAATTTGGAATTATTCCGAGAATTCTTTGAATTATTCTGCGAATTTTTTCGCAGTTTTCCTCTCCGGAGGGTATATAAGGGCGTTCTGACATGTTTCGCGTTCTCGGTTTATCCGGCTATTTTAATTTGTGTATCACGTTTTTCCGGTGCATTCGTTTTAATGATGTTCGTCGTTGGTTTTGTCGCTTTCGTCGCTGCCTTGTGCTTCTGGGGGCTATGGCGAAGGGCCAATTCAGACGCTGTGTCTGTGACCGTCCCTAAGCCTCGCCGCCGCCGTCAATGGGAGAAGCCAGTGCCTCTCGCAGTCGTGCCAGGCATTGGTGCAAGTCCCTTCAAGGAGATCGAGCCTCCACTTGACCTTGATGCTTCGTATACCTATCAACGCATGGACACCCCGTTCTACTTCGGAGATGGTTACGTTAGTGGGCAAGGTACAGTGGAGGGCGAGAGTGCTATCGAGCCTTCCCTGGAGAGGACCATCGCTCAGTGCTCTGCCTTTTCGACCATGGACACTGTCTTGATCGGTAATGCAGAGGACTTCGATGGCCTTTCGAATAATCACCTAGATCACTCTCCCGTTCCTTGGACCAGAGAAGACGTGTTCAACAGCACGTTCATGGATGGAGTCGAGGAGAGTTTCCTTGATGATTATTTGCAGGAGGAGAGCACAGTCGACCTTGCTGAGTTTATGGTCGGATGTAGCACGACTCCTAACTGGGAAACTTCTTCTGAGTCGGATCATGGTTCCGGAGTTATCTGGGTAACGGAGAGTGCTCACACCGAGTCCGATTCCGGAAGTTGGGAGACAGAGAGCGAGCTCTCTGATCTCGACTCCGGAAACAGTTGGGAGACGGAGAGTGAGTACACCGACTCAGAGGAGGAGTTAATCTTGGATTAACTCATTGGCCTACAGACGCGAAATCGCGACAGTTGTGGGATCGCGAACTGCACTGTTCTTCTCTTGTTGACTAAGAGGAGCATAAGATGCAGCGTGAAAAAACAGATCAACAAAAACTAAAAAATGCAGTGCATGGAAGTTTTTGGATACGACTTCTTTGAGCCAAGTTGTTAGACAAAGCTTGGCTCAACCGAGGGGTAGGACAAAGCCTCATCCTACCCCTCATTTTTCCTTCTCCGCTTGTCCGCCTTGTCGTGGCGAGAAGGCTTGCGAGTGTCGATGACGGAGCCAGCTGAGCCGGTGGTAGCAATGAGCTACCAGCAGGGCCACCCTTGCCGGATAGGTGACTCCTCGAGACACCAGACTAAGTAGACAAGCAAGAGGCTCTACATGTAAAACACGAACGCACCCATTCCCTGACTGGGTTATGGACCTCGATAAGGGTACGGATCAAAAGGTGCCGGCTGGTTTACTATTCTGCGAGTCGGCGCCAATTTGCACCTCATTCGTCGCAGGTTCGTTCAGTCTCTCACTCGCAGACTTTCGGGATGTTCGTCGTGCGGTCAAATAACTGCGGTGTAACTCCGTAGTTGGAAAGTAAGAATTGCAGTTGGAATCGCTTGTCTTTCTTTATTTAAGCAATAGTGTGGCTTTTGCCACGTCCTTGAGACGAGTCTATGACGTCGTGGCGAGTTGTTTGTAATCAGAGACGAATTAGTTGTTAATTACATTCAAGGTAACGATACGCAAACACGATTCAACAACATGGCGTAAATCAAGGGGAATTAAATTTTTCGGAACTGTTCCGAGAATTTTTTGAATTATTCCGAGAATTTTTTGAACTATTCTGCGAATAATTTGGAATTATTCCGAGAATTCTTTGAATTATTCTGCGAATAATTTGGAATTATTCCGAGAATTCTTTGAATTATTCTGCGAATTTTTTCGCAGTTTTCCTCTCCGGAGGGTATATAAGGGCGTTCTGACATGTTTCGCGTTCTCGGTTTATCCGGCTATTTTAATTTGTGTATCACGTTTTTCCGGTGCATTCGTTTTAATGATGTTCGTCGTTGGTTTTGTCGCTTTCGTCGCTGCCTTGTGCTTCTGGGGGCTATGGCGAAGGGCCAATTCAGACGCTGTGTCTGTGACCGTCCCTAAGCCTCGCCGCCGCCGTCAATGGGAGAAGCCAGTGCCTCTCGCAGTCGTGCCAGGCATTGGTGCAAGTCCCTTCAAGGAGATCGAGCCTCCACTTGACCTTGATGCTTCGTATACCTATCAACGCATGGACACCCCGTTCTACTTCGGAGATGGTTACGTTAGTGGGCAAGGTACAGTGGAGGGCGAGAGTGCTATCGAGCCTTCCCTGGAGAGGACCATCGCTCAGTGCTCTGCCTTTTCGACCATGGACACTGTCTTGATCGGTAATGCAGAGGACTTCGATGGCCTTTCGAATAATCACCTAGATCACTCTCCCGTTCCTTGGACCAGAGAAGACGTGTTCAACAGCACGTTCATGGATGGAGTCGAGGAGAGTTTCCTTGATGATTATTTGCAGGAGGAGAGCACAGTCGACCTTGCTGAGTTTATGGTCGGATGTAGCACGACTCCTAACTGGGAAACTTCTTCTGAGTCGGATCATGGTTCCGGAGTTATCTGGGTAACGGAGAGTGCTCACACCGAGTCCGATTCCGGAAGTTGGGAGACAGAGAGCGAGCTCTCTGATCTCGACTCCGGAAACAGTTGGGAGACGGAGAGTGAGTACACCGACTCAGAGGAGGAGTTAATCTTGGATTAACTCATTGGCCTACAGACGCGAAATCGCGACAGTTGTGGGATCGCGAACTGCACTGTTCTTCTCTTGTTGACTAAGAGGAGCATAAGATGCAGCGTGAAAAAACAGATCAACAAAAACTAAAAAATGCAGTGCATGGAAGTTTTTGGATACGACTTCTTTGAGCCAAGTTGTTAGACAAAGCTTGGCTCAACCGAGGGGTAGGACAAAGCCTCATCCTACCCCTCATTTTTCCTTCTCCGCTTGTCCGCCTTGTCGTGGCGAGAAGGCTTGCGAGTGTCGATGACGGAGCCAGCTGAGCCGGTGGTAGCAATGAGCTACCAGCAGGGCCACCCTTGCCGGATAGGTGACTCCTCGAGACACCAGACTAAGTAGACAAGCAAGAGGCTCTACATGTAAAACACGAACGCACCCATTCCCTGACTGGGTTATGGACCTCGATAAGGGTACGGATCAAAAGGTGCCGGCTGGTTTACTATTCTGCGAGTCGGCGCCAATTTGCACCTCATTCGTCGCAGGTTCGTTCAGTCTCTCACTCGCAGACTTTCGGGATGTTCGTCGTGCGGTCAAATAACTGCGGTGTAACTCCGTAGTTGGAAAGTAAGAATTGCAGTTGGAATCGCTTGTCTTTCTTTATTTAAGCAATAGTGTGGCTTTTGCCACGTCCTTGAGACGAGTCTATGACGTCGTGGCGAGTTGTTTGTAATCAGAGACGAATTAGTTGTTAATTACATTCAAGGTAACGATACGCAAACACGATTCAACAACATGGCGTAAATCAAGGGGAATTAAATTTTTCGGAACTGTTCCGAGAATTTTTTGAATTATTCCGAGAATTTTTTGAACTATTCTGCGAATAATTTGGAATTATTCCGAGAATTCTTTGAATTATTCTGCGAATAATTTGGAATTATTCCGAGAATTCTTTGAATTATTCTGCGAATTTTTTCGCAGTTTTCCTCTCCGGAGGGTATATAAGGGCGTTCTGACATGTTTCGCGTTCTCGGTTTATCCGGCTATTTTAATTTGTGTATCACGTTTTTCCGGTGCATTCGTTTTAATGATGTTCGTCGTTGGTTTTGTCGCTTTCGTCGCTGCCTTGTGCTTCTGGGGGCTATGGCGAAGGGCCAATTCAGACGCTGTGTCTGTGACCGTCCCTAAGCCTCGCCGCCGCCGTCAATGGGAGAAGCCAGTGCCTCTCGCAGTCGTGCCAGGCATTGGTGCAAGTCCCTTCAAGGAGATCGAGCCTCCACTTGACCTTGATGCTTCGTATACCTATCAACGCATGGACACCCCGTTCTACTTCGGAGATGGTTACGTTAGTGGGCAAGGTACAGTGGAGGGCGAGAGTGCTATCGAGCCTTCCCTGGAGAGGACCATCGCTCAGTGCTCTGCCTTTTCGACCATGGACACTGTCTTGATCGGTAATGCAGAGGACTTCGATGGCCTTTCGAATAATCACCTAGATCACTCTCCCGTTCCTTGGACCAGAGAAGACGTGTTCAACAGCACGTTCATGGATGGAGTCGAGGAGAGTTTCCTTGATGATTATTTGCAGGAGGAGAGCACAGTCGACCTTGCTGAGTTTATGGTCGGATGTAGCACGACTCCTAACTGGGAAACTTCTTCTGAGTCGGATCATGGTTCCGGAGTTATCTGGGTAACGGAGAGTGCTCACACCGAGTCCGATTCCGGAAGTTGGGAGACAGAGAGCGAGCTCTCTGATCTCGACTCCGGAAACAGTTGGGAGACGGAGAGTGAGTACACCGACTCAGAGGAGGAGTTAATCTTGGATTAACTCATTGGCCTACAG
The DNA here is from genome assembly GCF_987345545.1 of Pholcus phalangioides. Classification (NCBI taxonomy): domain Eukaryota; kingdom Metazoa; phylum Arthropoda; class Arachnida; order Araneae; family Pholcidae; genus Pholcus; species Pholcus phalangioides. The sequence goes on from NW_028301637.1 coordinate 5,718,222, forward strand.
ACGCGAAATCGCGACAGTTGTGGGATCGCGAACTGCACTGTTCTTCTCTTGTTGACTAAGAGGAGCATAAGATGCAGCGTGAAAAAACAGATCAACAAAAACTAAAAAATGCAGTGCATGGAAGTTTTTGGATACGACTTCTTTGAGCCAAGTTGTTAGACAAAGCTTGGCTCAACCGAGGGGTAGGACAAAGCCTCATCCTACCCCTCATTTTTCCTTCTCCGCTTGTCCGCCTTGTCGTGGCGAGAAGGCTTGCGAGTGTCGATGACGGAGCCAGCTGAGCCGGTGGTAGCAATGAGCTACCAGCAGGGCCACCCTTGCCGGATAGGTGACTCCTCGAGACACCAGACTAAGTAGACAAGCAAGAGGCTCTACATGTAAAACACGAACGCACCCATTCCCTGACTGGGTTATGGACCTCGATAAGGGTACGGATCAAAAGGTGCCGGCTGGTTTACTATTCTGCGAGTCGGTGCCAATTTGCACCTCATTCGTCGCAGGTTCGTTCAGTCTCTCACTCGCAGACTTTCGGGATGTTCGTCGTGCGGTCAAATAACTGCGGTGTAACTCCGTAGTTGGAAAGTAAGAATTGCAGTTGGAATCGCTTGTCTTTCTTTATTTAAGCAATAGTGTGGCTTTTGCCACGTCCTTGAGACGAGTCTATGACGTCGTGGCGAGTTGTTTGTAATCAGAGACGAATTAGTTGTTAATTACATTCAAGGTAACGATACGCAAACACGATTCAACAACATGGCGTAAATCAAGGGGAATTAAATTTTTCGGAACTGTTCCGAGAATTTTTTGAATTATTCCGAGAATTTTTTGAACTATTCTGCGAATAATTTGGAATTATTCCGAGAATTCTTTGAATTATTCTGCGAATAATTTGGAATTATTCCGAGAATTCTTTGAATTATTCTGCGAATAATTTGGAATTATTCCGAGAATTCTTTGAATTATTCTGCGAATTTTTTCGCAGTTTTCCTCTCCGGAGGGTATATAAGGTTCGTTCTGACATGTTTCGCGTTCTCGGTTTATCCGGCTATTTTAATTTGTGTATCACGTTTTTCCGGTGCATTCGTTTTAATGATGTTCGTCGTTGGTTTTGTCGCTTTCGTCGCTGCCTTGTGCTTCTGGGGGCTATGGCGAAGGGCCAATTCAGACGCTGTGTCTGTGACCGTCCCTAAGCCTCGCCGCCGCCGTCAATGGGAGAAGCCAGTGCCTCTCGCAGTCGTGCCAGGCATTGGTGCAAGTCCCTTCAAGGAGATCGAGCCTCCACTTGACCTTGATGCTTCGTATACCTATCAACGCATGGACACCCCGTTCTACTTCGGAGATGGTTACGTTAGTGGGCAAGGTACAGTGGAGGGCGAGAGTGCTATCGAGCCTTCCCTGGAGAGGACCATCGCTCAGTGCTCTGCCTTTTCGACCATGGACACTGTCTTGATCGGTAATGCAGAGGACTTCGATGGCCTTTCGAATAATCACCTAGATCACTCTCCCGTTCCTTGGACCAGAGAAGACGTGTTCAACAGCACGTTCATGGATGGAGTCGAGGAGAGTTTCCTTGATGATTATTTGCAGGAGGAGAGCACAGTCGACCTTGCTGAGTTTATGGTCGGATGTAGCACGACTCCTAACTGGGAAACTTCTTCTGAGTCGGATCATGGTTCCGGAGTTATCTGGGTAACGGAGAGTGCTCACACCGAGTCCGATTCCGGAAGTTGGGAGACAGAGAGCGAGCTCTCTGATCTCGACTCCGGAAACAGTTGGGAGACGGAGAGTGAGTACACCGACTCAGAGGAGGAGTTAATCTTGGATTAACTCATTGGCCTACAGACGCGAAATCGCGACAGTTGTGGGATCGCGAACTGCACTGTTCTTCTCTTGTTGACTAAGAGGAGCATAAGATGCAGCGTGAAAAAACAGATCAACAAAAACTAAAAAATGCAGTGCATGGAAGTTTTTGGATACGACTTCTTTGAGCCAAGTTGTTAGACAAAGCTTGGCTCAACCGAGGGGTAGGACAAAGCCTCATCCTACCCCTCATTTTTCCTTCTCCGCTTGTCCGCCTTGTCGTGGCGAGAAGGCTTGCGAGTGTCGATGACGGAGCCAGCTGAGCCGGTGGTAGCAATGAGCTACCAGCAGGGCCACCCTTGCCGGATAGGTGACTCCTCGAGACACCAGACTAAGTAGACAAGCAAGAGGCTCTACATGTAAAACACGAACGCACCCATTCCCTGACTGGGTTATGGACCTCGATAAGGGTACGGATCAAAAGGTGCCGGCTGGTTTACTATTCTGCGAGTCGGCGCCAATTTGCACCTCATTCGTCGCAGGTTCGTTCAGTCTCTCACTCGCAGACTTTCGGGATGTTCGTCGTGCGGTCAAATAACTGCGGTGTAACTCCGTAGTTGGAAAGTAAGAATTGCAGTTGGAATCGCTTGTCTTTCTTTATTTAAGCAATAGTGTGGCTTTTGCCACGTCCTTGAGACGAGTCTATGACGTCGTGGCGAGTTGTTTGTAATCAGAGACGAATTAGTTGTTAATTACATTCAAGGTAACGATACGCAAACACGATTCAACAACATGGCGTAAATCAAGGGGAATTAAATTTTTCGGAACTGTTCCGAGAATTTTTTGAATTATTCCGAGAATTTTTTGAACTATTCTGCGAATAATTTGGAATTATTCCGAGAATTCTTTGAATTATTCTGCGAATAATTTGGAATTATTCCGAGAATTCTTTGAATTATTCTGCGAATTTTTTCGCAGTTTTCCTCTCCGGAGGGTATATAAGGGCGTTCTGACATGTTTCGCGTTCTCGGTTTATCCGGCTATTTTAATTTGTGTATCACGTTTTTCCGGTGCATTCGTTTTAATGATGTTCGTCGTTGGTTTTGTCGCTTTCGTCGCTGCCTTGTGCTTCTGGGGGCTATGGCGAAGGGCCAATTCAGACGCTGTGTCTGTGACCGTCCCTAAGCCTCGCCGCCGCCGTCAATGGGAGAAGCCAGTGCCTCTCGCAGTCGTGCCAGGCATTGGTGCAAGTCCCTTCAAGGAGATCGAGCCTCCACTTGACCTTGATGCTTCGTATACCTATCAACGCATGGACACCCCGTTCTACTTCGGAGATGGTTACGTTAGTGGGCAAGGTACAGTGGAGGGCGAGAGTGCTATCGAGCCTTCCCTGGAGAGGACCATCGCTCAGTGCTCTGCCTTTTCGACCATGGACACTGTCTTGATCGGTAATGCAGAGGACTTCGATGGCCTTTCGAATAATCACCTAGATCACTCTCCCGTTCCTTGGACCAGAGAAGACGTGTTCAACAGCACGTTCATGGATGGAGTCGAGGAGAGTTTCCTTGATGATTATTTGCAGGAGGAGAGCACAGTCGACCTTGCTGAGTTTATGGTCGGATGTAGCACGACTCCTAACTGGGAAACTTCTTCTGAGTCGGATCATGGTTCCGGAGTTATCTGGGTAACGGAGAGTGCTCACACCGAGTCCGATTCCGGAAGTTGGGAGACAGAGAGCGAGCTCTCTGATCTCGACTCCGGAAACAGTTGGGAGACGGAGAGTGAGTACACCGACTCAGAGGAGGAGTTAATCTTGGATTAACTCATTGGCCTACAGACGCGAAATCGCGACAGTTGTGGGATCGCGAACTGCACTGTTCTTCTCTTGTTGACTAAGAGGAGCATAAGATGCAGCGTGAAAAAACAGATCAACAAAAACTAAAAAATGCAGTGCATGGAAGTTTTTGGATACGACTTCTTTGAGCCAAGTTGTTAGACAAAGCTTGGCTCAACCGAGGGGTAGGACAAAGCCTCATCCTACCCCTCATTTTTCCTTCTCCGCTTGTCCGCCTTGTCGTGGCGAGAAGGCTTGCGAGTGTCGATGACGGAGCCAGCTGAGCCGGTGGTAGCAATGAGCTACCAGCAGGGCCACCCTTGCCGGATAGGTGACTCCTCGAGACACCAGACTAAGTAGACAAGCAAGAGGCTCTACATGTAAAACACGAACGCACCCATTCCCTGACTGGGTTATGGACCTCGATAAGGGTACGGATCAAAAGGTGCCGGCTGGTTTACTATTCTGCGAGTCGGCGCCAATTTGCACCTCATTCGTCGCAGGTTCGTTCAGTCTCTCACTCGCAGACTTTCGGGATGTTCGTCGTGCGGTCAAATAACTGCGGTGTAACTCCGTAGTTGGAAAGTAAGAATTGCAGTTGGAATCGCTTGTCTTTCTTTATTTAAGCAATAGTGTGGCTTTTGCCACGTCCTTGAGACGAGTCTATGACGTCGTGGCGAGTTGTTTGTAATCAGAGACGAATTAGTTGTTAATTACATTCAAGGTAACGATACGCAAACACGATTCAACAACATGGCGTAAATCAAGGGGAATTAAATTTTTCGGAACTGTTCCGAGAATTTTTTGAATTATTCCGAGAATTTTTTGAACTATTCTGCGAATAATTTGGAATTATTCCGAGAATTCTTTGAATTATTCTGCGAATAATTTGGAATTATTCCGAGAATTCTTTGAATTATTCTGCGAATTTTTTCGCAGTTTTCCTCTCCGGAGGGTATATAAGGGCGTTCTGACATGTTTCGCGTTCTCGGTTTATCCGGCTATTTTAATTTGTGTATCACGTTTTTCCGGTGCATTCGTTTTAATGATGTTCGTCGTTGGTTTTGTCGCTTTCGTCGCTGCCTTGTGCTTCTGGGGGCTATGGCGAAGGGCCAATTCAGACGCTGTGTCTGTGACCGTCCCTAAGCCTCGCCGCCGCCGTCAATGGGAGAAGCCAGTGCCTCTCGCAGTCGTGCCAGGCATTGGTGCAAGTCCCTTCAAGGAGATCGAGCCTCCACTTGACCTTGATGCTTCGTATACCTATCAACGCATGGACACCCCGTTCTACTTCGGAGATGGTTACGTTAGTGGGCAAGGTACAGTGGAGGGCGAGAGTGCTATCGAGCCTTCCCTGGAGAGGACCATCGCTCAGTGCTCTGCCTTTTCGACCATGGACACTGTCTTGATCGGTAATGCAGAGGACTTCGATGGCCTTTCGAATAATCACCTAGATCACTCTCCCGTTCCTTGGACCAGAGAAGACGTGTTCAACAGCACGTTCATGGATGGAGTCGAGGAGAGTTTCCTTGATGATTATTTGCAGGAGGAGAGCACAGTCGACCTTGCTGAGTTTATGGTCGGATGTAGCACGACTCCTAACTGGGAAACTTCTTCTGAGTCGGATCATGGTTCCGGAGTTATCTGGGTAACGGAGAGTGCTCACACCGAGTCCGATTCCGGAAGTTGGGAGACAGAGAGCGAGCTCTCTGATCTCGACTCCGGAAACAGTTGGGAGACGGAGAGTGAGTACACCGACTCAGAGGAGGAGTTAATCTTGGATTAACTCATTGGCCTACAGACGCGAAATCGCGACAGTTGTGGGATCGCGAACTGCACTGTTCTTCTCTTGTTGACTAAGAGGAGCATAAGATGCAGCGTGAAAAAACAGATCAACAAAAACTAAAAAATGCAGTGCATGGAAGTTTTTGGATACGACTTCTTTGAGCCAAGTTGTTAGACAAAGCTTGGCTCAACCGAGGGGTAGGACAAAGCCTCATCCTACCCCTCATTTTTCCTTCTCCGCTTGTCCGCCTTGTCGTGGCGAGAAGGCTTGCGAGTGTCGATGACGGAGCCAGCTGAGCCGGCGGTAGCAATGAGCTACCAGCAGGGCCACCCTTGCCGGATAGGTGACTCCTCGAGACACCAGACTAAGTAGACAAGCAAGAGGCTCTACATGTAAAACACGAACGCACCCATTCCCTGACTGGGTTATGGACCTCGATAAGGGTACGGATCAAAAGGTGCCGGCTGGTTTACTATTCTGCGAGTCGGCGCCAATTTGCACCTCATTCGTCGCAGGTTCGTTCAGTCTCTCACTCGCAGACTTTCGGGATGTTCGTCGTGCGGTCAAATAACTGCGGTGTAACTCCGTAGTTGGAAAGTAAGAATTGCAGTTGGAATCGCTTGTCTTTCTTTATTTAAGCAATAGTGTGGCTTTTGCCACGTCCTTGAGACGAGTCTATGACGTCGTGGCGAGTTGTTTGTAATCAGAGACGAATTAGTTGTTAATTACATTCAAGGTAACGATACGCAAACACGATTCAACAACATGGCGTAAATCAAGGGGAATTAAATTTTTCGGAACTGTTCCGAGAATTTTTTGAATTATTCCGAGAATTTTTTGAACTATTCTGCGAATAATTTGGAATTATTCCGAGAATTCTTTGAATTATTCTGCGAATAATTTGGAATTATTCCGAGAATTCTTTGAATTATTCTGCGAATTTTTTCGCAGTTTTCCTCTCCGGAGGGTATATAAGGGCGTTCTGACATGTTTCGCGTTCTCGGTTTATCCGGCTATTTTAATTTGTGTATCACGTTTTTCCGGTGCATTCGTTTTAATGATGTTCGTCGTTGGTTTTGTCGCTTTCGTCGCTGCCTTGTGCTTCTGGGGGCTATGGCGAAGGGCCAATTCAGACGCTGTGTCTGTGACCGTCCCTAAGCCTCGCCGCCGCCGTCAATGGGAGAAGCCAGTGCCTCTCGCAGTCGTGCCAGGCATTGGTGCAAGTCCCTTCAAGGAGATCGAGCCTCCACTTGACCTTGATGCTTCGTATACCTATCAACGCATGGACACCCCGTTCTACTTCGGAGATGGTTACGTTAGTGGGCAAGGTACAGTGGAGGGCGAGAGTGCTATCGAGCCTTCCCTGGAGAGGACCATCGCTCAGTGCTCTGCCTTTTCGACCATGGACACTGTCTTGATCGGTAATGCAGAGGACTTCGATGGCCTTTCGAATAATCACCTAGATCACTCTCCCGTTCCTTGGACCAGAGAAGACGTGTTCAACAGCACGTTCATGGATGGAGTCGAGGAGAGTTTCCTTGATGATTATTTGCAGGAGGAGAGCACAGTCGACCTTGCTGAGTTTATGGTCGGATGTAGCACGACTCCTAACTGGGAAACTTCTTCTGAGTCGGATCATGGTTCCGGAGTTATCTGGGTAACGGAGAGTGCTCACACCGAGTCCGATTCCGGAAGTTGGGAGACAGAGAGCGAGCTCTCTGATCTCGACTCCGGAAACAGTTGGGAGACGGAGAGTGAGTACACCGACTCAGAGGAGGAGTTAATCTTGGATTAACTCATTGGCCTACAGACGCGAAATCGCGACAGTTGTGGGATCGCGAACTGCACTGTCCTTCTCTTGTTGACTAAGAGGAGCATAAGATGCAGCGTGAAAAAACAGATCAACAAAAACTAAAAAATGCAGTGCATGGAAGTTTTTGGATACGACTTCTTTGAGCCAAGTTGTTAGACAAAGCTTGGCTCAACCGAGGGGTAGGACAAAGCCTCATCCTACCCCTCATTTTTCCTTCTCCGCTTGTCCGCCTTGTCGTGGCGAGAAGGCTTGCGAGTGTCGATGACGGAGCCAGCTGAGCCGGCGGTAGCAATGAGCTACCAGCAGGGCCACCCTTGCCGGATAGGTGACTCCTCGAGACACCAGACTAAGTAGACAAGCAAGAGGCTCTACATGTAAAACACGAACGCACCCATTCCCTGACTGGGTTATGGACCTCGATAAGGGTACGGATCAAAAGGTGCCGGCTGGTTTACTATTCTGCGAGTCGGCGCCAATTTGCACCTCATTCGTCGCAGGTTCGTTCAGTCTCTCACTCGCAGACTTTCGGGATGTTCGTCGTGCGGTCAAATAACTGCGGTGTAACTCCGTAGTTGGAAAGTAAGAATTGCAGTTGGAATCGCTTGTCTTTCTTTATTTAAGCAATAGTGTGGCTTTTGCCACGTCCTTGAGACGAGTCTATGACGTCGTGGCGAGTTGTTTGTAATCAGAGACGAATTAGTTGTTAATTACATTCAAGGTAACGATACGCAAACACGATTCAACAACATGGCGTAAATCAAGGGGAATTAAATTTTTCGGAACTGTTCCGAGAATTTTTTGAATTATTCCGAGAATTTTTTGAACTATTCTGCGAATAATTTGGAATTATTCCGAGAATTCTTTGAATTATTCTGCGAATAATTTGGAATTATTCCGAGAATTCTTTGAATTATTCTGCGAATTTTTTCGCAGTTTTCCTCTCCGGAGGGTATATAAGGGCGTTCTGACATGTTTCGCGTTCTCGGTTTATCCGGCTATTTTAATTTGTGTATCACGTTTTTCCGGTGCATTCGTTTTAATGATGTTCGTCGTTGGTTTTGTCGCTTTCGTCGCTGCCTTGTGCTTCTGGGGGCTATGGCGAAGGGCCAATTCAGACGCTGTGTCTGTGACCGTCCCTAAGCCTCGCCGCCGCCGTCAATGGGAGAAGCCAGTGCCTCTCGCAGTCGTGCCAGGCATTGGTGCAAGTCCCTTCAAGGAGATCGAGCCTCCACTTGACCTTGATGCTTCGTATACCTATCAACGCATGGACACACCGTTCTACTTCGGAGATGGTTACGTTAGTGGGCAAGGTACAGTGGAGGGCGAGAGTGCTATCGAGCCTTCCCTGGAGAGGACCATCGCTCAGTGCTCTGCCTTTTCGACCATGGACACTGTCTTGATCGGTAATGCAGAGGACTTCGATGGCCTTTCGAATAATCACCTAGATCACTCTCCCGTTCCTTGGACCAGAGAAGACGTGTTCAACAGCACGTTCATGGATGGAGTCGAGGAGAGTTTCCTTGATGATTATTTGCAGGAGGAGAGCACAGTCGACCTTGCTGAGTTTATGGTCGGATGTAGCACGACTCCTAACTGGGAAACTTCTTCTGAGTCGGATCATGGTTCCGGAGTTATCTGGGTAACGGAGAGTGCTCACACCGAGTCCGATTCCGGAAGTTGGGAGACAGAGAGCGAGCTCTCTGATCTCGACTCCGGAAACAGTTGGGAGACGGAGAGTGAGTACACCGACTCAGAGGAGGAGTTAATCTTGGATTAACTCATTGGCCTACAGACGCGAAATCGCGACAGTTGTGGGATCGCGAACTGCACTGTTCTTCTCTTGTTGACTAAGAGGAGCATAAGATGCAGCGTGAAAAAACAGATCAACAAAAACTAAAAAATGCAGTGCATGGAAGTTTTTGGATACGACTTCTTTGAGCCAAGTTGTTAGACAAAGCTTGGCTCAACCGAGGGGTAGGACAAAGCCTCATCCTACCCCTCATTTTTCCTTCTCCGCTTGTCCGCCTTGTCGTGGCGAGAAGGCTTGCGAGTGTCGATGACGGAGCCAGCTGAGCCGGCGGTAGCAATGAGCTACCAGCAGGGCCACCCTTGCCGGATAGGTGACTCCTCGAGACACCAGACTAAGTAGACAAGCAAGAGGCTCTACATGTAAAACACGAACGCACCCATTCCCTGACTGGGTTATGGACCTCGATAAGGGTACGGATCAAAAGGTGCCGGCTGGTTTACTATTCTGCGAGTCGGCGCCAATTTGCACCTCATTCGTCGCAGGTTCGTTCAGTCTCTCACTCGCAGACTTTCGGGATGTTCGTCGTGCGGTCAAATAACTGCGGTGTAACTCCGTAGTTGGAAAGTAAGAATTGCAGTTGGAATCGCTTGTCTTTCTTTATTTAAGCAATAGTGTGGCTTTTGCCACGTCCTTGAGACGAGTCTATGACGTCGTGGCGAGTTGTTTGTAATCAGAGACGAATTAGTTGTTAATTACATTCAAGGTAACGATACGCAAACACGATTCAACAACATGGCGTAAATCAAGGGGAATTAAATTTTTCGGAACTGTTCCGAGAATTTTTTGAATTATTCCGAGAATTTTTTGAACTATTCTGCGAATAATTTGGAATTATTCCGAGAATTCTTTGAATTATTCTGCGAATAATTTGGAATTATTCCGAGAATTCTTTGAATTATTCTGCGAATTTTTTCGCAGTTTTCCTCTCCGGAGGGTATATAAGGGCGTTCTGACATGTTTCGCGTTCTCGGTTTATCCGGCTATTTTAATTTGTGTATCACGTTTTTCCGGTGCATTCGTTTTAATGATGTTCGTCGTTGGTTTTGTCGCTTTCGTCGCTGCCTTGTGCTTCTGGGGGCTATGGCGAAGGGCCAATTCAGACGCTGTGTCTGTGACCGTCCCTAAGCCTCGCCGCCGCCGTCAATGGGAGAAGCCAGTGCCTCTCGCAGTCGTGCCAGGCATTGGTGCAAGTCCCTTCAAGGAGATCGAGCCTCCACTTGACCTTGATGCTTCGTATACCTATCAACGCATGGACACCCCGTTCTACTTCGGAGATGGTTACGTTAGTGGGCAAGGTACAGTGGAGGGCGAGAGTGCTATCGAGCCTTCCCTGGAGAGGACCATCACTCAGTGCTCTGCCTTTTCGACCATGGACACTGTCTTGATCGGTAATGCAGAGGACTTCGATGGCCTTTCGAATAATCACCTAGATCACTCTCCCGTTCCTTGGACCAGAGAAGACGTGTTCAACAGCACGTTCATGGATGGAGTCGAGGAGAGTTTCCTTGATGATTATTTGCAGGAGGAGAGCACAGTCGACCTTGCTGAGTTTATGGTCGGATGTAGCACGACTCCTAACTGGGAAACTTCTTCTGAGTCGGATCATGGTTCCGGAGTTATCTGGGTAACGGAGAGTGCTCACACCGAGTCCGATTCCGGAAGTTGGGAGACAGAGAGCGAGCTCTCTGATCTCGACTCCGGAAACAGTTGGGAGACGGAGAGTGAGTACACCGACTCAGAGGAGGAGTTAATCTTGGATTAACTCATTGGCCTACAGACGCGAAATCGCGACAGTTGTGGGATCGCGAACTGCACTGTTCTTCTCTTGTTGACTAAGAGGAGCATAAGATGCAGCGTGAAAAAACAGATCAACAGAAACTAAAAAATGCAGTGCATGGAAGTTTTTGGATACGACTTCTTTGAGCCAAGTTGTTAGACAAAGCTTGGCTCAACCGAGGGGTAGGACAAAGCCTCATCCTACCCCTCATTTTTCCTTCTCCGCTTGTCCGCCTTGTCGTGGCGAGAAGGCTTGCGAGTGTCGATGACGGAGCCAGCTGAGCCGGCGGTAGCAATGAGCTACCAGCAGGGCCACCCTTGCCGGATAGGTGACTCCTCGAGACACCAGACTAAGTAGACAAGCAAGAGGCTCTACATGTAAAACACGAACGCACCCATTCCCTGACTGGGTTATGGACCTCGATAAGGGTACGGATCAAAAGGTGCCGGCTGGTTTACTATTCTGCGAGTCGGCGCCAATTTGCACCTCATTCGTCGCAGGTTCGTTCAGTCTCTCACTCGCAGACTTTCGGGATGTTCGTCGTGCGGTCAAATAACTGCGGTGTAACTCCGTAGTTGGAAAGTAAGAATTGCAGTTGGAATCGCTTGTCTTTCTTTATTTAAGCAATAGTGTGGCTTTTGCCACGTCCTTGAGACGAGTCTATGACGTCGTGGCGAGTTGTTTGTAATCAGAGACGAATTAGTTGTTAATTACATTCAAGGTAACGATACGCAAACACGATTCAACAACATGGCGTAAATCAAGGGGAATTAAATTTTTCGGAACTGTTCCGAGAATTTTTTGAATTATTCCGAGAATTTTTTGAACTATTCTGCGAATAATTTGGAATTATTCCGAGAATTCTTTGAATTATTCTGCGAATAATTTGGAATTATTCCGAGAATTCTTTGAATTATTCTGCGAATTTTTTCGCAGTTTTCCTCTCCGGAGGGTATATAAGGGCGTTCTGACATGTTTCGCGTTCTCGGTTTATCCGGCTATTTTAATTTGTGTATCACGTTTTTCCGGTGCATTCGTTTTAATGATGTTCGTCGTTGGTTTTGTCGCTTTCGTCGCTGCCTTGTGCTTCTGGGGGCTATGGCGAAGGGCCAATTCAGACGCTGTGTCTGTGACCGTCCCTAAGCCTCGCCGCCGCCGTCAATGGGAGAAGCCAGTGCCTCTCGCAGTCGTGCCAGGCATTGGTGCAAGTCCCTTCAAGGAGATCGAGCCTCCACTTGACCTTGATGCTTCGTATACCTATCAACGCATGGACACACCGTTCTACTTCGGAGATGGTTACGTTAGTGGGCAAGGTACAGTGGAGGGCGAGAGTGCTATCGAGCCTTCCCTGGAGAGGACCATCGCTCAGTGCTCTGCCTTTTCGACCATGGACACTGTCTTGATCGGTAATGCAGAGGACTTCGATGGCCTTTCGAATAATCACCTAGATCACTCTCCCGTTCCTTGGACCAGAGAAGACGTGTTCAACAGCACGTTCATGGATGGAGTCGAGGAGAGTTTCCTTGATGATTATTTGCAGGAGGAGAGCACAGTCGACCTTGCTGAGTTTATGGTCGGATGTAGCACGACTCCTAACTGGGAAACTTCTTCTGAGTCGGATCATGGTTCCGGAGTTATCTGGGTAACGGAGAGTGCTCACACCGAGTCCGATTCCGGAAGTTGGGAGACAGAGAGCGAGCTCTCTGATCTCGACTCCGGAAACAGTTGGGAGACGGAGAGTGAGTACACCGACTCAGAGGAGGAGTTAATCTTGGATTAACTCATTGGCCTACAGACGCGAAATCGCGACAGTTGTGGGATCGCGAACTGCACTGTTCTTCTCTTGTTGACTAAGAGGAGCATAAGATGCAGCGTGAAAAAACAGATCAACAAAAACTAAAAAATGCAGTGCATGGAAGTTTTTGGATACGACTTCTTTGAGCCAAGTTGTTAGACAAAGCTTGGCTCAACCGAGGGGTAGGACAAAGCCTCATCCTACCCCTCATTTTTCCTTCTCCGCTTGTCCGCCTTGTCGTGGCGAGAAGGCTTGCGAGTGTCGATGACGGAGCCAGCTGAGCCGGTGGTAGCAATGAGCTACCAGCAGGGCCACCCTTGCCGGATAGGTGACTCCTCGAGACACCAGACTAAGTAGACAAGCAAGAGGCTCTACATGTAAAACACGAACGCACCCATTCCCTGACTGGGTTATGGACCTCGATAAGGGTACGGATCAAAAGGTGCCGGCTGGTTTACTATTCTGCGAGTCGGCGCCAATTTGCACCTCATTCGTCGCAGGTTCGTTCAGTCTCTCACTCGCAGACTTTCGGGATGTTCGTCGTGCGGTCAAATAACTGCGGTGTAACTCCGTAGTTGGAAAGTAAGAATTGCAGTTGGAATCGCTTGTCTTTCTTTATTTAAGCAATAGTGTGGCTTTTGCCACGTCCTTGAGACGAGTCTATGACGTCGTGGCGAGTTGTTTGTAATCAGAGACGAATTAGTTGTTAATTACATTCAAGGTAACGATACGCAAACACGATTCAACAACATGGCGTAAATCAAGGGGAATTAAATTTTTCGGAACTGTTCCGAGAATTTTTTGAATTATTCCGAGAATTTTTTGAACTATTCTGCGAATAATTTGGAATTATTCCGAGAATTCTTTGAATTATTCTGCGAATAATTTGGAATTATTCCGAGAATTCTTTGAATTATTCTGCGAATTTTTTCGCAGTTTTCCTCTCCGGAGGGTATATAAGGGCGTTCTGACATGTTTCGCGTTCTCGGTTTATCCGGCTATTTTAATTTGTGTATCACGTTTTTCCGGTGCATTCGTTTTAATGATGTTCGTCGTTGGTTTTGTCGCTTTCGTCGCTGCCTTGTGCTTCTGGGGGCTATGGCGAAGGGCCAATTCAGACGCTGTGTCTGTGACCGTCCCTAAGCCTCGCCGCCGCCGTCAATGGGAGAAGCCAGTGCCTCTCGCAGTCGTGCCAGGCATTGGTGCAAGTCCCTTCAAGGAGATCGAGCCTCCACTTGACCTTGATGCTTCGTATACCTATCAACGCATGGACACCCCGTTCTACTTCGGAGATGGTTACGTTAGTGGGCAAGGTACAGTGGAGGGCGAGAGTGCTATCGAGCCTTCCCTGGAGAGGACCATCGCTCAGTGCTCTGCCTTTTCGACCATGGACACTGTCTTGATCGGTAATGCAGAGGACTTCGATGGCCTTTCGAATAATCACCTAGATCACTCTCCCGTTCCTTGGACCAGAGAAGACGTGTTCAACAGCACGTTCATGGATGGAGTCGAGGAGAGTTTCCTTGATGATTATTTGCAGGAGGAGAGCACAGTCGACCTTGCTGAGTTTATGGTCGGATGTAGCACGACTCCTAACTGGGAAACTTCTTCTGAGTCGGATCATGGTTCCGGAGTTATCTGGGTAACGGAGAGTGCTCACACCGAGTCCGATTCCGGAAGTTGGGAGACAGAGAGCGAGCTCTCTGATCTCGACTCCGGAAACAGTTGGGAGACGGAGAGTGAGTACACCGACTCAGAGGAGGAGTTAATCTTGGATTAACTCATTGGCCTACAGACGCGAAATCGCGACAGTTGTGGGATCGCGAACTGCACTGTTCTTCTCTTGTTGACTAAGAGGAGCATAAGATGCAGCGTGAAAAAACAGATCAACAAAAACTAAAAAATGCAGTGCATGGAAGTTTTTGGATACGACTTCTTTGAGCCAAGTTGTTAGACAAAGCTTGGCTCAACCGAGGGGTAGGACAAAGCCTCATCCTACCCCTCATTTTTCCTTCTCCGCTTGTCCGCCTTGTCGTGGCGAGAAGGCTTGCGAGTGTCGATGACGGAGCCAGCTGAGCCGGCGGTAGCAATGAGCTACCAGCAGGGCCACCCTTGCCGGATAGGTGACTCCTCGAGACACCAGACTAAGTAGACAAGCAAGAGGCTCTACATGTAAAACACGAACGCACCCATTCCCTGACTGGGTTATGGACCTCGATAAGGGTACGGATCAAAAGGTGCCGGCTGGTTTACTATTCTGCGAGTCGGCGCCAATTTGCACCTCATTCGTCGCAGGTTCGTTCAGTCTCTCACTCGCAGACTTTCGGGATGTTCGTCGTGCGGTCAAATAACTGCGGTGTAACTCCGTAGTTGGAAAGTAAGAATTGCAGTTGGAATCGCTTGTCTTTCTTTATTTAAGCAATAGTGTGGCTTTTGCCACGTCCTTGAGACGAGTCTATGACGTCGTGGCGAGTTGTTTGTAATCAGAGACGAATTAGTTGTTAATTACATTCAAGGTAACGATACGCAAACACGATTCAACAACATGGCGTAAATCAAGGGGAATTAAATTTTTCGGAACTGTTCCGAGAATTTTTTGAATTATTCCGAGAATTTTTTGAACTATTCTGCGAATAATTTGGAATTATTCCGAGAATTCTTTGAATTATTCTGCGAATAATTTGGAATTATTCCGAGAATTCTTTGAATTATTCTGCGAATTTTTTCGCAGTTTTCCTCTCCGGAGGGTATATAAGGGCGTTCTGACATGTTTCGCGTTCTCGGTTTATCCGGCTATTTTAATTTGTGTATCACGTTTTTCCGGTGCATTCGTTTTAATGATGTTCGTCGTTGGTTTTGTCGCTTTCGTCGCTGCCTTGTGCTTCTGGGGGCTATGGCGAAGGGCCAATTCAGACGCTGTGTCTGTGACCGTCCCTAAGCCTCGCCGCCGCCGTCAATGGGAGAAGCCAGTGCCTCTCGCAGTCGTGCCAGGCATTGGTGCAAGTCCCTTCAAGGAGATCGAGCCTCCACTTGACCTTGATGCTTCGTATACCTATCAACGCATGGACACCCCGTTCTACTTCGGAGATGGTTACGTTAGTGGGCAAGGTACAGTGGAGGGCGAGAGTGCTATCGAGCCTTCCCTGGAGAGGACCATCGCTCAGTGCTCTGCCTTTTCGACCATGGACACTGTCTTGATCGGTAATGCAGAGGACTTCGATGGCCTTTCGAATAATCACCTAGATCACTCTCCCGTTCCTTGGACCAGAGAAGACGTGTTCAACAGCACGTTCATGGATGGAGTCGAGGAGAGTTTCCTTGATGATTATTTGCAGGAGGAGAGCACAGTCGACCTTGCTGAGTTTATGGTCGGATGTAGCACGACTCCTAACTGGGAAACTTCTTCTGAGTCGGATCATGGTTCCGGAGTTATCTGGGTAACGGAGAGTGCTCACACCGAGTCCGATTCCGGAAGTTGGGAGACAGAGAGCGAGCTCTCTGATCTCGACTCCGGAAACAGTTGGGAGACGGAGAGTGAGTACACCGACTCAGAGGAGGAGTTAATCTTGGATTAACTCATTGGCCTACAGACGCGAAATCGCGACAGTTGTGGGATCGCGAACTGCACTGTTCTTCTCTTGTTGACTAAGAGGAGCATAAGATGCAGCGTGAAAAAACAGATCAACAAAAACTAAAAAATGCAGTGCATGGAAGTTTTTGGATACGACTTCTTTGAGCCAAGTTGTTAGACAAAGCTTGGCTCAACCGAGGGGTAGGACAAAGCCTCATCCTACCCCTCATTTTTCCTTCTCCGCTTGTCCGCCTTGTCGTGGCGAGAAGGCTTGCGAGTGTCGATGACGGAGCCAGCTGAGCCGGTGGTAGCAATGAGCTACCAGCAGGGCCACCCTTGCCGGATAGGTGACTCCTCGAGACACCAGACTAAGTAGACAAGCAAGAGGCTCTACATGTAAAACACGAACGCACCCATTCCCTGACTGGGTTATGGACCTCGATAAGGGTACGGATCAAAAGGTGCCGGCTGGTTTACTATTCTGCGAGTCGGCGCCAATTTGCACCTCATTCGTCGCAGGTTCGTTCAGTCTCTCACTCGCAGACTTTCGGGATGTTCGTCGTGCGGTCAAATAACTGCGGTGTAACTCCGTAGTTGGAAAGTAAGAATTGCAGTTGGAATCGCTTGTCTTTCTTTATTTAAGCAATAGTGTGGCTTTTGCCACGTCCTTGAGACGAGTCTATGACGTCGTGGCGAGTTGTTTGTAATCAGAGACGAATTAGTTGTTAATTACATTCAAGGTAACGATACGCAAACACGATTCAACAACATGGCGTAAATCAAGGGGAATTAAATTTTTCGGAACTGTTCCGAGAATTTTTTGAATTATTCCGAGAATTTTTTGAACTATTCTGCGAATAATTTGGAATTATTCCGAGAATTCTTTGAATTATTCTGCGAATAATTTGGAATTATTCCGAGAATTCTTTGAATTATTCTGCGAATTTTTTCGCAGTTTTCCTCTCCGGAGGGTATATAAGGGCGTTCTGACATGTTTCGCGTTCTCGGTTTATCCGGCTATTTTAATTTGTGTATCACGTTTTTCCGGTGCATTCGTTTTAATGATGTTCGTCGTTGGTTTTGTCGCTTTCGTCGCTGCCTTGTGCTTCTGGGGGCTATGGCGAAGGGCCAATTCAGACGCTGTGTCTGTGACCGTCCCTAA
This sequence comes from Pholcus phalangioides, assembly GCF_987345545.1. NCBI lineage: Eukaryota > Metazoa > Arthropoda > Arachnida > Araneae > Pholcidae > Pholcus > Pholcus phalangioides. The sequence goes on from NW_028301637.1 coordinate 5,735,564, forward strand.
GCCTCGCCGCCGCCGTCAATGGGAGAAGCCAGTGCCTCTCGCAGTCGTGCCAGGCATTGGTGCAAGTCCCTTCAAGGAGATCGAGCCTCCACTTGACCTTGATGCTTCGTATACCTATCAACGCATGGACACCCCGTTCTACTTCGGAGATGGTTACGTTAGTGGGCAAGGTACAGTGGAGGGCGAGAGTGCTATCGAGCCTTCCCTGGAGAGGACCATCGCTCAGTGCTCTGCCTTTTCGACCATGGACACTGTCTTGATCGGTAATGCAGAGGACTTCGATGGCCTTTCGAATAATCACCTAGATCACTCTCCCGTTCCTTGGACCAGAGAAGACGTGTTCAACAGCACGTTCATGGATGGAGTCGAGGAGAGTTTCCTTGATGATTATTTGCAGGAGGAGAGCACAGTCGACCTTGCTGAGTTTATGGTCGGATGTAGCACGACTCCTAACTGGGAAACTTCTTCTGAGTCGGATCATGGTTCCGGAGTTATCTGGGTAACGGAGAGTGCTCACACCGAGTCCGATTCCGGAAGTTGGGAGACAGAGAGCGAGCTCTCTGATCTCGACTCCGGAAACAGTTGGGAGACGGAGAGTGAGTACACCGACTCAGAGGAGGAGTTAATCTTGGATTAACTCATTGGCCTACAGACGCGAAATCGCGACAGTTGTGGGATCGCGAACTGCACTGTTCTTCTCTTGTTGACTAAGAGGAGCATAAGATGCAGCGTGAAAAAACAGATCAACAAAAACTAAAAAATGCAGTGCATGGAAGTTTTTGGATACGACTTCTTTGAGCCAAGTTGTTAGACAAAGCTTGGCTCAACCGAGGGGTAGGACAAAGCCTCATCCTACCCCTCATTTTTCCTTCTCCGCTTGTCCGCCTTGTCGTGGCGAGAAGGCTTGCGAGTGTCGATGACGGAGCCAGCTGAGCCGGCGGTAGCAATGAGCTACCAGCAGGGCCACCCTTGCCGGATAGGTGACTCCTCGAGACACCAGACTAAGTAGACAAGCAAGAGGCTCTACATGTAAAACACGAACGCACCCATTCCCTGACTGGGTTATGGACCTCGATAAGGGTACGGATCAAAAGGTGCCGGCTGGTTTACTATTCTGCGAGTCGGCGCCAATTTGCACCTCATTCGTCGCAGGTTCGTTCAGTCTCTCACTCGCAGACTTTCGGGATGTTCGTCGTGCGGTCAAATAACTGCGGTGTAACTCCGTAGTTGGAAAGTAAGAATTGCAGTTGGAATCGCTTGTCTTTCTTTATTTAAGCAATAGTGTGGCTTTTGCCACGTCCTTGAGACGAGTCTATGACGTCGTGGCGAGTTGTTTGTAATCAGAGACGAATTAGTTGTTAATTACATTCAAGGTAACGATACGCAAACACGATTCAACAACATGGCGTAAATCAAGGGGAATTAAATTTTTCGGAACTGTTCCGAGAATTTTTTGAATTATTCCGAGAATTTTTTGAACTATTCTGCGAATAATTTGGAATTATTCCGAGAATTCTTTGAATTATTCTGCGAATAATTTGGAATTATTCCGAGAATTCTTTGAATTATTCTGCGAATTTTTTCGCAGTTTTCCTCTCCGGAGGGTATATAAGGGCGTTCTGACATGTTTCGCGTTCTCGGTTTATCCGGCTATTTTAATTTGTGTATCACGTTTTTCCGGTGCATTCGTTTTAATGATGTTCGTCGTTGGTTTTGTCGCTTTCGTCGCTGCCTTGTGCTTCTGGGGGCTATGGCGAAGGGCCAATTCAGACGCTGTGTCTGTGACCGTCCCTAAGCCTCGCCGCCGCCGTCAATGGGAGAAGCCAGTGCCTCTCGCAGTCGTGCCAGGCATTGGTGCAAGTCCCTTCAAGGAGATCGAGCCTCCACTTGACCTTGATGCTTCGTATACCTATCAACGCATGGACACCCCGTTCTACTTCGGAGATGGTTACGTTAGTGGGCAAGGTACAGTGGAGGGCGAGAGTGCTATCGAGCCTTCCCTGGAGAGGACCATCGCTCAGTGCTCTGCCTTTTCGACCATGGACACTGTCTTGATCGGTAATGCAGAGGACTTCGATGGCCTTTCGAATAATCACCTAGATCACTCTCCCGTTCCTTGGACCAGAGAAGACGTGTTCAACAGCACGTTCATGGATGGAGTCGAGGAGAGTTTCCTTGATGATTATTTGCAGGAGGAGAGCACAGTCGACCTTGCTGAGTTTATGGTCGGATGTAGCACGACTCCTAACTGGGAAACTTCTTCTGAGTCGGATCATGGTTCCGGAGTTATCTGGGTAACGGAGAGTGCTCACACCGAGTCCGATTCCGGAAGTTGGGAGACAGAGAGCGAGCTCTCTGATCTCGACTCCGGAAACAGTTGGGAGACGGAGAGTGAGTACACCGACTCAGAGGAGGAGTTAATCTTGGATTAACTCATTGGCCTACAGACGCGAAATCGCGACAGTTGTGGGATCGCGAACTGCACTGTTCTTCTCTTGTTGACTAAGAGGAGCATAAGATGCAGCGTGAAAAAACAGATCAACAAAAACTAAAAAATGCAGTGCATGGAAGTTTTTGGATACGACTTCTTTGAGCCAAGTTGTTAGACAAAGCTTGGCTCAACCGAGGGGTAGGACAAAGCCTCATCCTACCCCTCATTTTTCCTTCTCCGCTTGTCCGCCTTGTCGTGGCGAGAAGGCTTGCGAGTGTCGATGACGGAGCCAGCTGAGCCGGCGGTAGCAATGAGCTACCAGCAGGGCCACCCTTGCCGGATAGGTGACTCCTCGAGACACCAGACTAAGTAGACAAGCAAGAGGCTCTACATGTAAAACACGAACGCACCCATTCCCTGACTGGGTTATGGACCTCGATAAGGGTACGGATCAAAAGGTGCCGGCTGGTTTACTATTCTGCGAGTCGGCGCCAATTTGCACCTCATTCGTCGCAGGTTCGTTCAGTCTCTCACTCGCAGACTTTCGGGATGTTCGTCGTGCGGTCAAATAACTGCGGTGTAACTCCGTAGTTGGAAAGTAAGAATTGCAGTTGGAATCGCTTGTCTTTCTTTATTTAAGCAATAGTGTGGCTTTTGCCACGTCCTTGAGACGAGTCTATGACGTCGTGGCGAGTTGTTTGTAATCAGAGACGAATTAGTTGTTAATTACATTCAAGGTAACGATACGCAAACACGATTCAACAACATGGCGTAAATCAAGGGGAATTAAATTTTTCGGAACTGTTCCGAGAATTTTTTGAATTATTCCGAGAATTTTTTGAACTATTCTGCGAATAATTTGGAATTATTCCGAGAATTCTTTGAATTATTCTGCGAATAATTTGGAATTATTCCGAGAATTCTTTGAATTATTCTGCGAATTTTTTCGCAGTTTTCCTCTCCGGAGGGTATATAAGGGCGTTCTGACATGTTTCGCGTTCTCGGTTTATCCGGCTATTTTAATTTGTGTATCACGTTTTTCCGGTGCATTCGTTTTAATGATGTTCGTCGTTGGTTTTGTCGCTTTCGTCGCTGCCTTGTGCTTCTGGGGGCTATGGCGAAGGGCCAATTCAGACGCTGTGTCTGTGACCGTCCCTAAGCCTCGCCGCCGCCGTCAATGGGAGAAGCCAGTGCCTCTCGCAGTCGTGCCAGGCATTGGTGCAAGTCCCTTCAAGGAGATCGAGCCTCCACTTGACCTTGATGCTTCGTATACCTATCAACGCATGGACACCCCGTTCTACTTCGGAGATGGTTACGTTAGTGGGCAAGGTACAGTGGAGGGCGAGAGTGCTATCGAGCCTTCCCTGGAGAGGACCATCGCTCAGTGCTCTGCCTTTTCGACCATGGACACTGTCTTGATCGGTAATGCAGAGGACTTCGATGGCCTTTCGAATAATCACCTAGATCACTCTCCCGTTCCTTGGACCAGAGAAGACGTGTTCAACAGCACGTTCATGGATGGAGTCGAGGAGAGTTTCCTTGATGATTATTTGCAGGAGGAGAGCACAGTCGACCTTGCTGAGTTTATGGTCGGATGTAGCACGACTCCTAACTGGGAAACTTCTTCTGAGTCGGATCATGGTTCCGGAGTTATCTGGGTAACGGAGAGTGCTCACACCGAGTCCGATTCCGGAAGTTGGGAGACAGAGAGCGAGCTCTCTGATCTCGACTCCGGAAACAGTTGGGAGACGGAGAGTGAGTACACCGACTCAGAGGAGGAGTTAATCTTGGATTAACTCATTGGCCTACAGACGCGAAATCGCGACAGTTGTGGGATCGCGAACTGCACTGTTCTTCTCTTGTTGACTAAGAGGAGCATAAGATGCAGCGTGAAAAAACAGATCAACAAAAACTAAAAAATGCAGTGCATGGAAGTTTTTGGATACGACTTCTTTGAGCCAAGTTGTTAGACAAAGCTTGGCTCAACCGAGGGGTAGGACAAAGCCTCATCCTACCCCTCATTTTTCCTTCTCCGCTTGTCCGCCTTGTCGTGGCGAGAAGGCTTGCGAGTGTCGATGACGGAGCCAGCTGAGCCGGCGGTAGCAATGAGCTACCAGCAGGGCCACCCTTGCCGGATAGGTGACTCCTCGAGACACCAGACTAAGTAGACAAGCAAGAGGCTCTACATGTAAAACACGAACGCACCCATTCCCTGACTGGGTTATGGACCTCGATAAGGGTACGGATCAAAAGGTGCCGGCTGGTTTACTATTCTGCGAGTCGGCGCCAATTTGCACCTCATTCGTCGCAGGTTCGTTCAGTCTCTCACTCGCAGACTTTCGGGATGTTCGTCGTGCGGTCAAATAACTGCGGTGTAACTCCGTAGTTGGAAAGTAAGAATTGCAGTTGGAATCGCTTGTCTTTCTTTATTTAAGCAATAGTGTGGCTTTTGCCACGTCCTTGAGACGAGTCTATGACGTCGTGGCGAGTTGTTTGTAATCAGAGACGAATTAGTTGTTAATTACATTCAAGGTAACGATACGCAAACACGATTCAACAACATGGCGTAAATCAAGGGGAATTAAATTTTTCGGAACTGTTCCGAGAATTTTTTGAATTATTCCGAGAATTTTTTGAACTATTCTGCGAATAATTTGGAATTATTCCGAGAATTCTTTGAATTATTCTGCGAATAATTTGGAATTATTCCGAGAATTCTTTGAATTATTCTGCGAATTTTTTCGCAGTTTTCCTCTCCGGAGGGTATATAAGGGCGTTCTGACATGTTTCGCGTTCTCGGTTTATCCGGCTATTTTAATTTGTGTATCACGTTTTTCCGGTGCATTCGTTTTAATGATGTTCGTCGTTGGTTTTGTCGCTTTCGTCGCTGCCTTGTGCTTCTGGGGGCTATGGCGAAGGGCCAATTCAGACGCTGTGTCTGTGACCGTCCCTAAGCCTCGCCGCCGCCGTCAATGGGAGAAGCCAGTGCCTCTCGCAGTCGTGCCAGGCATTGGTGCAAGTCCCTTCAAGGAGATCGAGCCTCCACTTGACCTTGATGCTTCGTATACCTATCAACGCATGGACACCCCGTTCTACTTCGGAGATGGTTACGTTAGTGGGCAAGGTACAGTGGAGGGCGAGAGTGCTATCGAGCCTTCCCTGGAGAGGACCATCGCTCAGTGCTCTGCCTTTTCGACCATGGACACTGTCTTGATCGGTAATGCAGAGGACTTCGATGGCCTTTCGAATAATCACCTAGATCACTCTCCCGTTCCTTGGACCAGAGAAGACGTGTTCAACAGCACGTTCATGGATGGAGTCGAGGAGAGTTTCCTTGATGATTATTTGCAGGAGGAGAGCACAGTCGACCTTGCTGAGTTTATGGTCGGATGTAGCACGACTCCTAACTGGGAAACTTCTTCTGAGTCGGATCATGGTTCCGGAGTTATCTGGGTAACGGAGAGTGCTCACACCGAGTCCGATTCCGGAAGTTGGGAGACAGAGAGCGAGCTCTCTGATCTCGACTCCGGAAACAGTTGGGAGACGGAGAGTGAGTACACCGACTCAGAGGAGGAGTTAATCTTGGATTAACTCATTGGCCTACAGACGCGAAATCGCGACAGTTGTGGGATCGCGAACTGCACTGTTCTTCTCTTGTTGACTAAGAGGAGCATAAGATGCAGCGTGAAAAAACAGATCAACAAAAACTAAAAAATGCAGTGCATGGAAGTTTTTGGATACGACTTCTTTGAGCCAAGTTGTTAGACAAAGCTTGGCTCAACCGAGGGGTAGGACAAAGCCTCATCCTACCCCTCATTTTTCCTTCTCCGCTTGTCCGCCTTGTCGTGGCGAGAAGGCTTGCGAGTGTCGATGACGGAGCCAGCTGAGCCGGCGGTAGCAATGAGCTACCAGCAGGGCCACCCTTGCCGGATAGGTGACTCCTCGAGACACCAGACTAAGTAGACAAGCAAGAGGCTCTACATGTAAAACACGAACGCACCCATTCCCTGACTGGGTTATGGACCTCGATAAGGGTACGGATCAAAAGGTGCCGGCTGGTTTACTATTCTGCGAGTCGGCGCCAATTTGCACCTCATTCGTCGCAGGTTCGTTCAGTCTCTCACTCGCAGACTTTCGGGATGTTCGTCGTGCGGTCAAATAACTGCGGTGTAACTCCGTAGTTGGAAAGTAAGAATTGCAGTTGGAATCGCTTGTCTTTCTTTATTTAAGCAATAGTGTGGCTTTTGCCACGTCCTTGAGACGAGTCTATGACGTCGTGGCGAGTTGTTTGTAATCAGAGACGAATTAGTTGTTAATTACATTCAAGGTAACGATACGCAAACACGATTCAACAACATGGCGTAAATCAAGGGGAATTAAATTTTTCGGAACTGTTCCGAGAATTTTTTGAATTATTCCGAGAATTTTTTGAACTATTCTGCGAATAATTTGGAATTATTCCGAGAATTCTTTGAATTATTCTGCGAATAATTTGGAATTATTCCGAGAATTCTTTGAATTATTCTGCGAATTTTTTCGCAGTTTTCCTCTCCGGAGGGTATATAAGGGCGTTCTGACATGTTTCGCGTTCTCGGTTTATCCGGCTATTTTAATTTGTGTATCACGTTTTTCCGGTGCATTCGTTTTAATGATGTTCGTCGTTGGTTTTGTCGCTTTCGTCGCTGCCTTGTGCTTCTGGGGGCTATGGCGAAGGGCCAATTCAGACGCTGTGTCTGTGACCGTCCCTAAGCCTCGCCGCCGCCGTCAATGGGAGAAGCCAGTGCCTCTCGCAGTCGTGCCAGGCATTGGTGCAAGTCCCTTCAAGGAGATCGAGCCTCCACTTGACCTTGATGCTTCGTATACCTATCAACGCATGGACACCCCGTTCTACTTCGGAGATGGTTACGTTAGTGGGCAAGGTACAGTGGAGGGCGAGAGTGCTATCGAGCCTTCCCTGGAGAGGACCATCGCTCAGTGCTCTGCCTTTTCGACCATGGACACTGTCTTGATCGGTAATGCAGAGGACTTCGATGGCCTTTCGAATAATCACCTAGATCACTCTCCCGTTCCTTGGACCAGAGAAGACGTGTTCAACAGCACGTTCATGGATGGAGTCGAGGAGAGTTTCCTTGATGATTATTTGCAGGAGGAGAGCACAGTCGACCTTGCTGAGTTTAT